>NW_027116831.1:1800000-2270000 GCF_024137725.1 Prorops nasuta | reverse complement strand
TACTAAGAGATCGTCGGCATACGCCAAGCACTCATGGACACTGTCGTCCTCTTTTAGCGTTCGAAGGATTTCATCGCAGATGAGATTCCAGCACGTCGGACCGAGGACAGAGCCTTGGGGACAACCCTTAGTGACCTTTTTGCTTACCTCTCCAGCACAGGAGACAAATTTTGTCTCTCTGTCCGAGAAGTAGCTCTCAATCACTTTGTAAAGATTTCTGGGGCAACTCCGGTCGACCAAGGTTTTAAGTACGCTGGGCCACCAGACATTATCAAACGCTCCTGAGATGTCGAAGGAGAGTGCTAGCACATACTTGTTTTTGCACGCCATTACAATGTTTCTGAGTTCAACAAGACAGTCTTCAGTAGACCTGTCTCGCCTAAATCCGTACTGATTATCGGCTACAAAATTTTCCCGCATTACAGTGGGAGACAACTTGTTAAGAATCATTCTTTCGAAGATTTTTCCCAATACTGAGAGCAAGCAGATTGGCCTGTAAGACTTAACCTCCTTTTCGTCCTTTTTCGGATCTTTAAGTATGGCTACCAGAGAGCCTACTTTCCAACTCCGAGGAAACAAACCTTGCGAGTGACAGGCGTTGAAGATATCGAGTAGGTCATCGCATAAGCAGGAGGCTTGCTTAACCACTTCGACTTCAATCCCGTCTAGGCCAGGAGCCTTGCCGTTCTTTTGGCAATTCAGGGCGAGACTCAGGTCTTTTGCAGTAAAAGGATCGGCATCCTCCGCATCGGAGCCAAGTCTAACTACTCCTCTGATCCTGGTTTGCTCTGGTGTCTCCTTTTCGGAGTTGTCGTCCGGAATCAGACCATTGAGGAGGGCGTCAGCCGTGTCATGCCAATTCTTCGTCATTTCACCGTTCAGATCCCTGACGTTACTCCGAACCCTCAGCTGTCTCTCCTTATCTGTGGCGAGGCGGTATGCCAATCCCCATGGGTCCAGTCTTCCAGATTCAGAGACGAATTGCCTCCAACTGTCAGACTTCGCCCGTCGAATCTCATAGTTGTAAATCTTCTTACATTTCATGTAATCCGATCTCATCTGTTGGCGGTCCTCCATTCGCCGAGCCTGGGAGAATTTCCTTCTTGCCCGGGTCACCCTTTTCCTCATTTGCGTGAGTCTAGTGGACCACCATGGCACGGTCCTTCTCCTCCAGCTCTTTCTCACCATCGAAGCTTCGCATGATTCAATCAAAAGTTTTTCGATTTCCTCAACGCGTTCTTCAATATTCGCCACTGTGGACAGCGGCTTTCTCACCAACGTACGCAGCTCCTTTTGCAAGACTGAGTGGAAGAGCTCCCAGTTTGCGGTTTTGAGCACGAAACGTCGCTTACGCGCTGGCTTATTTTGGTCAAAATCATTGCCAAGCGCAGTGGTTAGTTGGATGGTAGTCTCGATGACCCTATGATCACTAGTAGTCGTGTCCTCTCGGACTCGCCAACCAGTAACACAAGGGAACATCATCGATGTGGCTAGCGTGACATCGATATCAGACTTACCAACCGTGCTGAAATACGTAAATGCCTGACCTATTTCGTTCAAAATATAGAGACCATTAGTGGCAATAAACGCTTCCAGTTTCTCTCCGCGTGCATTGCTTTGGTTTCCTCCCCATAGCGGGGATTTAGCATTTGCGTCAGCAGCTATGATTACCATCTTCCCTCTTAGTTGTTTAACAACGCGTTCGAGTTTGATTAGGCCAACTTCTATGTCCTCGGAAGGAGGGAAGTATTGACTAATCAAATATGGAGAAGTTGTGGGTTTTTAAGATATACACAAACAATGTGGGAGTCACAGCATTCGCTCAGCTTGATTAGGCTGATTTCCTGCATCGAGGACGCCAGGGCAGCCATAGGAGGCTCTTCACCATCGTTCCCCGTAACTACTACCACATTTTTACCAAAGCTCGGGATTTTACCCCGATGACTGTATGGTTCTTGCATGAGCATTATCTTTTGAGATCGTTCGAGCAGTCCACTCACCTCAGCATGCACGACCTTGGATCTTCTCATGTTTAACTGAGAAATTTTTAGTGTGTCACTTACAGCAGCGGACTGGTTTGCTGTTGCTCTGGCTGGTAGAGAAAGTCCATACCCAGAGTTGCGTTGACCGGGGTGTGACAGGAGGGACGGGCTGTCCCAATCTTATCCACCCTTATTCGTTCGAGAAGCACGCTGCAATTAGTCAGGGAGCCGGAATGAGTACCAGAGCCATGGTAAGTAACTCTGGACCCATCATCGGGCCTTTCCATTGCGTTAGTTGAACCCATTTAGACGAAGTGCGTGACTTTTCCTCTCGAGCCTTCTATTATTTTATGTTTACCCATATTATAATATTTCTCACTTCGTAACTACGCGTGTCCCAGCCTCCTCGGACCCTCAAATGGGACTCTGTAGTAGCCCTTTTACAAGGGGGTACAAAGTCAGGCCATCACGCGGGATATAGAAGCGGGGGACCACCCCAACTTCTAGCCCATAGCCATCCACTGGTATGGATGACCCAGCCGATTGACCTGGCAAAGGGCTCTTTTCTCGCCAGGCCTCCTGTTTAGCAGAAGCAGGTGGCAAAAGGTGAATGTTGGAGACTTCATCCCCGCAGAGATGGGTCTCCTCAGCACCCAGGATCCCCTTTTCCTGCGACACGGGTCTCCATGCACGGCCTACACATGGGCGGGTTATCCAGTCCCACACTGGTGACAGATTTAAGGACGGCCCTTCACGGGTTGTGCCTTTCTACGCAAGCGCAGATTAAGAGAGCTTGTCTGGCTCTTGGACTTTCGTTCTATTTCTAATTTCACCTTACCTTTTCGCGAGCGCACTTACCGTTCGAGATTTTGACTGGACTGAAAATGGGGTATAGATAATAACTTACCATAATGACTGTTTTATTATTATTATTATTATTATTATTATTGATTAGACTTTTATATCTAGGCTTATGCTATGTTAGTCTATGAGATGCATGTATATATATATATATATTATTTATGACAGAATGTGAGCTATAGGCTATAGAGCTAATAGCTTATGAGTTTATTCTAGTCATATTATGATATGATTGTGATTTGTCTTCAGCTAGTGGTCTTATACTGTTAGTCATTTATTTTCAGGCTTTTATTCTTTATTGACTCACAGACCCAACCTGCTCCCAGGCGACAGTTCTCGAAGGGGATAACAAGGCATGAGCGAATACTCCTCTCTTTGCTTTACGTTCGAAAGTGTGGTAGCTTTAGGAGGAGTTTCTTGATTCTTTCGTTCGAGAACACCGAATGAATATACTCTCTTATACTCATCAATACAGGTCTATACCAAGCCTACATGGCAATCCCTCACTCGGTGTTTTGATCAATTTATACTCTTGCCCTCCCTATCGAGGACCGTCTTCCCAGCAAGCGGTCGTTGGTCCGCAAGCCAGGGGCGCTGTTTCTAGGTTTGGTAAAAACCTCGGTTTAGAGATTTGATCCCGGTCGCTAGATGCCCCCAGCAATCCTGCGGATATTCTCACATTACCAAGTTTAACTCCTACGCCCAGGGGACATGTAGGAAGAGGTTTGTCCAGAACCTCGCTGGTGTTTCGTTCGAACTATTGCGATCCATTATAGTTTTATCCCATTCTCCGGGCTATAACAGTCTTGAGTTTGCCAGACTCCTGATTCCTAAGAATCTCCCTTAGTAGGTTACTCAAACTCTTCGCCAGCGGGTCATCGCTAAAACAAGGGACTACAAGAGACCCCAAGTTTCGCTAATCCGTGGAGACGTCGAAGGTTTGAGAAAAGACAGCATGTGTAGGGCCGGCCTTACCCCACTTGTTTGTTATTAATATTTCATGCGCCCCTTATTAGCAACTGTGACTTTTGGTGAGACCAATTTGGTGCTCGCTGTGTCTTTAAAACTCAAACAAAATGCAAAAACGATCCTCGACAACACACCAGCGATCTCTCGCCAATGATGCCGCTATCGAGGGGCCGCCATCCACAAGAAGGACAGCTTTCTCTCTCGCAGAGAGATCGCCATCCTCCGAGGGACACCGGCAATTTTTAGGTGTGACAACCTCTGAGGACCGCGGATTGCGCACATGATCTTTCAAAAGCGTGGCAAGATTGAGGCGTGCGAGAGAACGTTCATGTGAGCGCAGGGCACACAACAACACTCATCGCCACCTCACCATCTTCCTCAATAGGCTGCAACGTACAGTCCATCGGTCATAACATATTTATACAATCTCTTCAAACATTCTTCTGACAAAAAACAAAGTTAAAGTCAAAACTTCATGGCTGACTTTCTCTAAAGTACTTTCACAAAATACGGTGAATAACATATTCTCGCTCGGAACATTGAGTGATTTTTCAGTGAGCCAAAAAGAATAAAAAACACGGATATATTCCGGTTATAAACTTTTCGAACCAACGCTATTTAGCGCTCAGTCACATTAGGGCCATTCGGTCCTAGACACCGACCCGTGACTATGCTGTGCTAAGTTTTATACCTCGAGCAGCTAAGCTCACTCCCAACACTCTTATAAATACCAAAAAAAAACACTTTCGTGTAAAAAACAACGGTAAGTAATTTGGTCCTTTCTCTCCACAAAAATTAAAATACCAATAAAATACCATCAAAAAAAAATTTACACAAAATAAATCTCAAACAAAAATACCGGCAACACAAAGAATTAAAATCACTTAAATTCGACTAGTAATTATTTGATTCCAAACAAAAATAGCGGCAACAGAAAGGATTGAAATCACTTATAAATTCGACAAGTAATCAAGCGGTAATATAAAGCACTGAGGTCGCATAATTTAGGCAACTAAAAAAATGTAAATAAATAATTAATTATTATATCATTTTTGTATACATACTACTTGCCTGGAGGGGCCAAAAAGTGTAGAGTAGTATATATTTCAATATGCAACTGTAACGAAGATTTAAATATACATAACACTATTTGGCCCCTCCAGGCAAGTAGTATGTATACAAAAATGATATAATAATTAATTATTTATTTACATTTTTTTAGTTGCCTAAATTATGCGACCTCAGTGCTTTATATTACCGCTTGATTACTTGTCGAATATATAAGTGATTTCAATCCTTTATGTTGCCGCTATTTTTGTTTGGAATCAAATAATTACTAGTCGAATTTAAGTGATTTTAATTCTTTGTGTTGCCGGTATTTTTGTTTGAGATTTATTTTGTGTAAATTTTTTTTTTGATGGTATTTTATTGGTATTTTAATTTTTGTGGAGAGAAAGGACCAAATTACTTGCCGTTGTTTTTTACACGAAAGTGTTTTTTTTTTGGTATCTTAGAGCTTTTTGTAATATGTGACAAAGATACATCTTAAAAATTTCTTTATGCAAATAATACAAAATGTAGTGAAACTCTTAAAGAAAGAATGTGTATTCTAATAAATAAATTTTATTGGAAGGGAATATAAATTGAAATATATAAATAATTATATTGTTAACAATAATCAATTTAATTTAACAATATTAAAAAAGGAAAAGTACAACATTTTAAATACTACAATGAAAAATTACATATCAACTCGTTATAAATAGTTTTAATGAAGAAAGATACAATAATTTTCTAAACAAAAAATATATATTACGGGATTTTATTTGGAACGGCGCGATACTCAGCGAGAAAATAATTTAATAAAGATAGAAACTCATTCTGGAAATCATATAATTTTTAAATAGTTTATTCACTATAGATATATTGCAGCCGAAGGCGCTATAATTGCGGCTAATATTTAGTGAAATGGCGTTTTAAACGCAGCCGTGGTGCTAATATCGTTGAACATGTTATTACGAGTAAGACGTTTTTACCCATGATAACAACTTTCAACATTTATAAAAGCAGCCGTTAGAGATACGAATAACGTAATATTGAATTAATTAAATTTCCTCAAAGAATATGATAAACGTACCTTTTGAATTTCTGGGCCATGTTTTCTTTTGAACGATATGATCGTTCGCATATATCCATGATTTATCCTTACGTATCATAGACGTATGATGACCAGTTGCACCATCCTTGCCGTCATGGAAAATCGCACAATTCGCTTTATAAACTTTATCATCCATTTCTAATTTCTCAATAGGTATACCTTTAATGTTTCAGTTTTTAAGAACAATCCAATCTTTAACGTTTTCTATATTTTCAGTTTTGGTATTATGATAATTTAACAATCAGAACTTTGTTAGTAACTGTACTAGCAATTTTTTGCTGAAATTCTAAAGAACTCATGCAATTACTGCACAAAGAATTCTATAGTTTTTCTCCACTTAGAGAAGTTGCTCTGAATTATTTCTTTCATTTGCTCCAAGAATTACTTTTGCATAATTTTTTGGGAATTAACAAACTCTTCATACCATCAAATAGCGTAAGTAATAAAATATTATTACAAGATTGGGTAATATCTGTATGACAACATGAAGTACTACATTTGTCCGTTTTTGTTAGATAATGTTGCACAACGCGATTCAAGCAACTTGTTCGAGATTGGGAGGAGCAGAAAATGTTGCGAAGTAGATTCCGCATTTCTCTGTTATATCTCCCATCTCTATTGCGCTCACAATAGACGGCTAGACCGACAGCGTCTAGTCGCTCTATCTGTCTCTCTCTCCGCGGCGCGCTTGCGCGTCTTCTGGCCCTGGCGCGTCGCGGCCGCGAAGCGACACTACTTGCGCGCTTGGCCACTAGGTGGCCAGCGCCCGCGGCAGCTCTCCCGCTGGCAAGATTAGTGTCGCGTAATTATATAGATGGGTCCTTGATAAGGACCCATCGCACCCCAAACTAGCTCGACAGCTGTGTGACAGCAGCAACAGCAGCATACCTTGACGCCTCCACGGCTTGTGTTTGACGCCTCACCGGCATATTGAAGAGCGCCTCCACCGGCGAACTCATTTGGGAGCATACTTTGGTAAGTATCACCCACCACCCACTGCCTACCAAGAGGGGACTACCCCTCTGCGGCACATTCCTCCCTCCTTAAGGGAGATTTCTCCGGGGACTGCCCGGGAGAAATTCAACCCTCTCCTTCCCCTCCACACTGCCTCCGAGGACTACCTCGGACCCAGTGTTCCGACCCCCAAGTCCAGGGCTCTCGACGAGTCGGGTAGTGGGAGGGGTAGAATTCACCCTAGGGGTTGGGGTGGCTCGGAGCCACTAGAGCTCTTGGAGAAGGCGGCCGAAGGGCAAGGGGACTTCCCCTTCCCTAAAACCACTTCTCCAACTCCGCTTCCTCCCGGGGCTGGGGATTTTACTAGGGAATACCCTAGGGAAATTGTCCAGTCCGGGAGCTTATAAGTCCGCGCTCCTTTCTGGGGAATTCTAGTCTCTGGGGTTCTTGGGAAACTTCGTTTACCGAAATTCCCTAGAATTTGACGACGACAAATTCCCTAGGAAGTCGATTATTTTTAACTTAGCGGTTCTTTTGTAAAATTATTGTAAACTTTTGTATAGATTTTATTTATTAAATAAAAACTCTTTTACCACATAACCTGGCTTTGAATACTTTATTTTAGAATAAGGCCTTCCTTTCTGACCACAGGTTCGGAGCCAACTTGAGGCACTGTTTCGCACACAACTTAATTTTTCACATAGAGCAGTGATTAAATCACCAGCATCATACTGCCGCTTTCCAACAAATGGGATTTCAGCATATTGTCTAATATCAACATTCTCTAAAGATTTATCAATAGTTTCTGTAAGCAAAAATAAAAGATTTTAGAGCATTGTCTACTCCTATACGAAGTAGTACACTTCTAATTGAATAACAATTTACAATGCATTGTATAACTGCAATTTGCGTATGAAGAAATATAATAACGTTTCATTATTCCTCTTATGTATAAATCAATATCATTTACATATACAGCAATTAATGACAAATTTAGATGATGAAAGTTTTACTTATTACTACAACCTTCTATCCTCGTTAAAATTAGTCACCAAAAATTTTCATAAGTTATGTTTCATCTGTATATCTTTACGCAAAAAAGTGACTGCTTAGCCTATTTTCCACTATTCTATAGATGCTCCTTCTTGTTTCTGATATAACCTGTAAATAAGAAAATTATAATATAAACATTGCTAATTATGATAAAATATGTATAAATTAAAATTAGATAGGTATTATACGATACAATTTTCTTTCAATTGTTGCTTTGCTATTTATAGCTCAAGTCATATATAATATATAGTTCCCAGGCTTACTATTTAAATATACATATACATCGGTTAATGAAAAATTAAAATGATGAAAGATCTGCTTATTACAACAACTTTCTATCCTCATTAACATTAGTCACCAAAAGTTTTTGTAAGTTATAATGTTTTATCTGCATATCTTTACGCAAACATGTGACTGCTTAGCCAATTTCCCCCTATTATAGATGCTCCTTCTTCTTTCTGAAATAACCTGTAAATAAAACAAAATTTTAATATAAACAATGCTAATTAAGAGAAAATTTGTTTGGATTAATTTTGGATACATATTAAACAATATAATTTTCTTTCAATTGTTGCTTTGCTACCTAAAACTCAAGTCATACATAGTAGTTCCCAGACTTACTATTTAAATATACATATACAACAATTAATGACAATTTTAAATGATGACAGATCTACTTATTACTTAAACCTTGTATCTTCAACAATTAGGCATTAACAGTATACGTATGTTAAAATGTTTTATATGCTTACCTTTACTCAAATATGTGACAGCTTAGTCAATTTTCCACCATTGTAGATGCTCCTTCTTCTTTCTACGATAACCTGTAAATAAGACAAATTTATAATATAAAAAAATGCTATTTAAGAGTCAATCGGTTTGAATTAAAATTGGATACATATAATACAATATAATTTTCCTTTCAATTGTTACTTTGCTACTGAAACTTCATCTCAAACATAATAGTACCCAAGCTGACTATTTAAATATACATACACAACAATTAATGACAATTTTAAATGATGAAAGATCTATTTATTACTTAAACCTTGTATCTTCAATAATTATAGGCACCAACAGTTTACGTATGTTAAAATTTTTTTCTGCATACCTTGTGACCATGTACTATTTTAAGATAGTACATGTTCACTAAAAAGATATATATATATCTATCTATGGAACATTGAGACATATTATGGTCATATTATCAAGGCCATAATATCATGTCATATACGGTTGGCCTACCTATCATCCGAAATATAGTATAAAGTTCGATGATTGATAGGTCATAAAGTAGAGTAACGATCGTGGCCCATAAGTCGTATGTTAAATGGGTCTAACGAACTACGGCCTTCCGCGGCTCCCGAATATTCAAGTTGAATTTTCGGAAGAAGTCGGACCTTGGATCTGATTGGTGGTACCAATAGCTTAATCGGCTCCGCCAATTAGATTTAGCGTTACGAAAAGTTGGGGATAAGGGACCAACAGCTCGTTGCTGGTGTCTCCCGATTTTTGCGACACTCGTATCTTAGTCCTGAAGAGGATCAGACGTATTTTCGGCGACTCGTATCTTAGTTCTGAAAAGGATCAGACGCATTTTCGGCAACTCGTCTCTTAGTTCTGAAAAGGATCAGACGCATTTTCGGCAACTCGTTATTTAGTCCTGAAGAAGATCGGACGTGATTTTCGGCAACTCGTATTCCGGAAAAGACGTAGTGAATAACTGTGGAAGCTGCTCTGCTCTGCTCCTCGCTGCTCTGCTCTGCTCTGCTTCGACCTGCCCTGCTCATCTCGGCTCTACGCTGTCCTGCTCTGCTCTGCCCTGCTCTGCTCTGCTCCGATCTGCTCTGCCCTGCTCTGCTCTGCTCGACGCTGCTCTGCTCTGCTCCGATCTGCTCTGCCCTGCTCTGCTCTGCTCGACGCTGCTCTGCGCTGTCCTGCTCTGCTCTGCCCTGCTCTGCTCTGCTCTGCTCCGATCTGCTCTGCTCCGATCTGCTCTGCTCTACTCCGATCTGCTCTGCTCAGCTCTGCTCGACGCTGCTCTGCTCTGCTCCGATCTGCTCTGCCCTGCTCTGCTCTGCTCGACGCTGCTCTGCGCTGTCCTGCTCTGCTCTGCCCTGCTCTGCTCTGCTCCGATCTGCTCTGCCCTGCTCTGCTCTGCTCGACGCTGCTCTGCTCTGCTCCGATCTGCTCTGCCCTGCTCTGCTCTGCTCGACGCTGCTCTGCGCTGTCCTGCTCTGCTCTGCCCTGCTCTGCTCTGCTCTGCTCCGATCTGCTCTGCTCCGATCTGCTCTGCTCTACTCCGATCTGCCCTGCTCTGCTCTGCTCGACGCTGCTCTGCTCTGCTCCGATCTGCTCTGCCCTGCTCTGCTCTGCTCGACGCTGCTCTGCGCTGTCCTGCTCTGCTCTGCCCTGCTCTGCTCTGCTCTGCTCCGATCTGCTCTGCTCCGATCTGCTCTGCTCTACTCCGATCTGCTCTGCTCAGCTCTGCTCGACGCCGCTCCGCTCTGCTCTGCTCTGCTTTGTCCTGCTCGGCCGTCGTTCTCCAGCTCCAACGGAAAAGGTTAGCGGGAGTCCCAGCTCCTAGAAATCCTTATATCACGAGTAAACTTCGGAAAACGCGCTTAATAGCCGTGAAATCATCAAAAACCACGAATTACGAGTTAAACATACTCCCAAAGTGCGTGGATTGGGAATTAGGGACATAAATGAGAAATTAGAACAATGGTCTAATATCGAGAAACTTTGAGATTCGCTAGTAATTCAAGGACACCGTCGTCTTTCGGTTTTCGGATATGAAATGTACATAGTTTTTATCTATAACTTACGTTAAGTCCTTTTATCGATTACCGTGTATATAATGTCGTATTAAAGTATTGTATTTTCCGAGAAATTGGTTATGCGCTTACAGTATAGTTGATGGGTCGAATTCGGGTATAAAGAGTGATCGGGATATTCGTTCAGTTTCGAATTTCAGTTACGTTTCGTACAGTTCGTCGCGTTTAACCAGGGGTGCATCCCGAGGTCGAATTCTCCCCGAAAGGAGCTACCTCGTTCGATCACCTCGTGGTCATACAGTTCGTTTTCTCGTCAGAAGGAACCCCGGAGGTGAATTCTCCCAGAAAGAGCTACTCCGTTCGGTTCTCTTCGCGAGAGTATAGTTTCGTTTAGTTAAAAGGTCGCAGGAGAAACACCTGCCTTGGGTAGGCCTTTATTTGATTAGTTAGTTGTTTAGTAAAGAAATTCGTTGGATTGATCCCGAGCACTCCGGAAAACCGTTTTCTACGCCATTTCGAGTTATAGTTTTGTAGAATACGAATAACGATCTATGCGCTATGAAGTCTGACAAATACAGCAATGTCTTTTTGGAAATATAGACACTTTATTATCGAATATAGTATGTAGTGATTTGACCCGAATTGCCAAATCCTTTTGCATTTCACGTTTCAGGAACTCACCCACTCTCCGCTTCCGCAATCCTACTCTTATATTCACTGAGCTAGTTGGCATTTTAGTTTGGCGAATACAGTATTTTGCAGTCACTACAGTACAGTGGTTCTTTCGGGAACCTGGCGCCCAACTTACGTTACAGATTTGGATTTAGTTACAGCTTACGAATATCTTAGGGTATGCCAAAATTTTTGTAGTGTAGCAAATTTTGGCGCCCAACGTGGGGCCCACAGAAGCAGAATTTGTTGAAATAGCCTTTCACAAATTCCACTTCGAATTATCGGGAGTAAAGTCTTATTTGCCGCGAATAATAGCACCCGCATAGGGCAAATATAAGCTAGAATTTGGTGAAATAGCCTTTCGCAAATTCGGCTTAAAATTATTTTAATTCGAGTCATATTATTTTTCATATCCGTTTCCTTTCGAACTCCTATTGCCTCCAAACCAAATCCTTTGTTTGGCAATTCGGAGTTATACAGTAGTTAGGCTTTCGAATCTCACGATTAATATTCAAATAATCGAAGTTAATCGAAATTAACGCCTTCTCATATAGGATTATCGTAGCGAGCATTAATGATTTATGCTCATATTATTTCATGTGTCTATAGCCTTTCCGTATCTGTTATAAGATACGGATAATTCTAGTCGAATATTCCGGTCTTATTTCGAGCCGAAATAATCATCTTTAATTTCTAATACGGAAGATTTCGACATAGGAAATCTACGTGTAGAAAAACTATTGAGGGGGAAACTAGGGGGACACCGCGAGTGCCCAGTCGCGCGGAACTAAGCCGATTAGCTCACGCTTCACTGACTTCCCATTGTCTCGACATAGGACTTACAATATTCGACTATTATATGTATATATATATATTCGCCAAGCGAATTTAATTTTATTTCGATATCTTTACGAAATTACTTTAGCATTTTTCCCTTTGTTTTTCGCGACTTTCAGGGGAGCTTGGATAACGGACACTTACGGAATATTGCGCCTGCTAATTAATAAATTAATTATTAATTATTAATTATTGATTATTAAATTATTTAATCGCGAATTACACTTAGTAATTCCATATTTAACTTTATTTTGTTTTGTTTTGGGAAGGTTTGACTTCCGTACATTAGTCAGAGCTGCATTTCCGTAATCCTCCGAATATAAATAAAATCGAGAACATTATCGTTTCGATTCCCAATTAGGATTTTCTTTATTTTTTGTATACCTTGCCTTTTCTTTTCAGGAATTACTAATGGTTTAAATTGTGTTTTACCCATTTGTGTGTGTATTCCTTTTCGGTAACGCGTACGCGGAAATCTTTTTGTTGCTTTTCCTTCGATTTTCTTCGGGAAATAGACATTTTCTAGTAATTATTTTTCGGTTTTCGCGTTCATTTTAGTGATGGCTACCGCGACTTTCGGTAATTTAGGATGGATAGAGGAATTAACAGAGGAGGAGGCTCGGAAGATCCTCAGTCAATATCGTTTAGACGATAAGGGCATATTACCCACCCTTCGTCAGAGGCTTCGAAAGCACTTTGCGCGTGAAAAGAGTTCGGCATTACCGCGTACTCCTCCGGGTACCCAGTCTCAACAAACTACGCGTGCAGCTATGGATATTTCCCAGCTTTTGGAGAAAGCTGCTATTACCGTACAACCTTTAGAATTAGTTGAAGATATACCGAATCCAGTTCGGGTTACGCGACCAGACACTCCTACGCCAATTTCGCAGGAAGTTTATACCTCCATTCGTGCCGGGACGCGTAGGAAAGAATACCATGCACCCGTTGAGTCTAGGGATGTTCGAGATCGGTCGCTTTCACCTCCGCGAGATTCGTCCACTCCCACTCGTGCAGATTTCGACGAGTTTAAACGGGACGTGCACGACATGATCGGTCAGCTGCGAGATGTGGTTTTGCAGATGCGTACTACATCCGCAGTCCCGACTGCTCCTGCTCCAAGGGAAGAATACTTCCCCGAAGAGGAAGAGCCGAGGGAAATATATCGCCGCCCTAATAGAGGTCACTTTCAGACACCGCGTTTTCCTCGACCTCTCGCGAATAGGGACTATGCCGCGCAACTCAACCAATTACATTCTACATTGAAAAGAATGAACGTTTCGTTTAGCGGCAAGTCCGGTGAAGATGTAGAAGCTTTTTTAGCGCGTATCGCGGAAACTCGCATTATTTTCGACCTTCCGGATGCGGAATTATTGAAGTACCTCCCTTTGCTTTTGTCGGATATGGCTCTCCACTGGTTTCGGAGTCACCAACGAGATTGGGAGAATTGGGCACATTTTGAACGCGCCTTTCGTTCGCGTTTCGGGGCTCGTTCGCTTCAGGTATCTTTGCGGGTGGAGATAGCCCAACGTACACAAGCGGAAGATGAACCCGTAGACCATTACCTCACGTGTATTCGGGTATTATTAGAACGAGTTTCACCTCCCATGTCGGAAGAAGAGTGGATCATTTGGGCGCATACGAACATGCTCCCACGCATCCAAGCGCTTATAGATATCAATAATATCATCTCTTTCGATGCATTAGAATCCCGCGCTATCCAGATCGAGAGTAGTTTAGCTCGTCAAAGCCGGTATCGAGCACCACCCTTACCGGAACATTCTCTTTTTCCCGATTTAGCTTTCGGACGACCCGCTCGACGTACGCGTACCGCCATGGCTGCTGAGGAGCAACCTGTACTGATAGCACAGGAGAAACCTAAGAAATTAAAAGCCGTGAAGGATATACCGTCACCTGCACCTTCCATATCGTCGAGTTCGGGAACGATTACTAATCCGTTCGTGTCAGAACCTATCGAACCACAGTCGTCCTTCGCTATCGACTTCGCGTGTTGGAATTGTAAAGAACGTGGACATCGATATTCGGAGTGTCCAAAACCTCGTTCGCGATTCTTTTGCCACCGATGCGGTCTTGAGGGAGTTACGGTGCGCAATTGTCCTAAGTGTACGGGAAACGTACCCGGGACACGATAAATACCGGCTCGTGTCCAACCACTAGATTATCGCATACACAATTTCCTGCGGTCAACTTAAACTCTTGCCGCCTTTCGCGAGATTTCTCGTCCGGTATCGAGAAAATATACTCGCTAACTACCGCCCTTTTGTATATACAGATTAGAGTTCAGGGCCACTCTTTCTTAGCTTTAGTTGATAGCGGCGCATCGCGCACTTTTATTGGTAAATCCGGTCTTTTAAAAATTTCATCGGCCGATGTTAATGCTTCTACGGTTCCTCCGGTTACGATAGTGACTGCCGATGGACATCGCGAAAATCTATCGCAATGTTACCCCCTACAGTATCAAATAGAAGGTCGTAGCCAAGTCGTTCCTACGCTTTTCTTTCCGTCTCTGGCCGTACCCCTTATTTTTGGTATTGATGCTTTACAACAATTCGGGATTGTTATTAATTATCAGGATCGAACGTGGAATTACCGAGACGATCCTAGTCACTACTACCGCTTCGTGGATGCTCAGGATAATTTTTATAGCTGCAATGCTCTCCGTGTTCTCACCGATACTGAGTCCGAGCAGTTAAGGACCTTCCTAGACGAACGAATTCCGATTTTGAAACGGGCTCCGGGATTAACCAATTTAACGGAACATCGCATTATAGTGGAGACCCCGACAGCCATCAAACAGCGATACTACCCTGTGTCACCGGTGATACAACAAGCGATTAATCAAGAAGTAGATCGGTTGTTACACGAAGATATTATCGAGCCTTCTGACAGTGATTGGTCACCTCCTATTGTCATGGTGCGCAAATCCAACGGTTCCTACCGATTTTGTTTAGATTTTCGCAAAGTCAACGAAGTCTCACGTAAAGACGCCTACCCTTTACCTTTCATGAATTCGATTCTGGATAAATTACGTTCAGCTAACTATATTTCCGCTCTTGATCTAAGTCAGGCCTATTTTCAAGTCCCGATGGAAGAATCTAGTAAATCCGTCACTGCGTTTACTGTGCCAGGACGTGGACTCTTCCAATTCAAACGAATGCCATTCGGACTTACAGGTGCTCCAGCGACTTTCCAACGGCTATTAGATAAAATTATTACGCCGGATATGGAACCCCATGCGTTCGCGTATCTAGATGATATTATAATCGTTACGCAAACCTTCTCCGAACATCTCGAGTGGCTAGATAAAATCTTTAAACGAATTATTGCTGCTGGACTTTTAATTAACCCGGATAAGAGTGAATTCTGTAAAACTAGCGTTACATATCTCGGTTTCATCGTTGACCATCGTGGCCTAAGTACGGATCCAGAGAAAATTAGACCCATTATCGACTATCCCGCACCTCGGAATATCAAAGAACTTCGTCGTTTTATCGGTATGGCTTCGTGGTATCGCCGTTTCGTTCCCGATTTCGCAACCATTGTCGCCCCGTTAAATCAATTGCTCAAGAAAAATCAGGCTTGGGTTTGGGCTACGCCACAGTCCAACGCGTTCGATACCTTAAAGCGCAAATTAACTTCGACACCCACGTTAGCGTGTCCGGACTTCAATCGAACCTTCTGTCTTCAAACTGACGCGAGTAACGTCGGACTCGGAGCCGTGCTCACGCAAACTCATGAGCAAGGAGAATGCGTTATCGCGTACGCAAGTCGTACTCTCACCCCAGCCGAAATGAAGTATACCACTACCGAATTAGAGTGCCTTGCTGTTCTATGGTCGATTAAAAAGTTTCGTTGCTACCTAGAGGGGTATAAGTTTACGGTGATGACGGATCACAATAGCCTACGATGGCTTAACAACTTAAAAGATCCCTCCGGTCGTTTAGGTAGGTGGGCTTTAGAACTAATGCAATACGACTTCGAGATCGTATATCGGAAAGGTTCCCAAAATTTCGTACCGGATGCACTTTCACGCATACCCAGCTCCGGTGAGCTCGAACTCTGTTCTCTCGCAGTTTCTATGAACTACCCCACAACGGGATGGGCCGATACCACCGACTCGTGGTATGCAACTCGTCGGGACACTCTTAAAGCCACACCTTTCAAATTCCCGGACTGGAAGATTGAGAAGGCTCTCTTATATTATCGACGTAGTTCCAGTCGATACCATGAGGAGCTGGAAGACCTCGAACCGTGGAAGCTAGTCGTACCGAGTGAGTTTCGCGAAGATCTTTTGCATGAATTTCATGACACCCCCATGTCAGGTCATCTAGGTGTCGATAAAACCTACCACCGAATTAGTCGATGTTTTTATTGGGTTGGGATGTATCGAACCGTCCTGGATTTCGTCCGTAAATGCGATATCTGCCAGCGTACCAAAGTGTCCCAACAACCACCAGTGGGATTAATGGGTCGTAGATTCGTGGAGCAGCCTTGGGAAATAGTCGCGGTCGATGTAATGGGCCCTCTACCGAAAAGCTTACACCAAAACGCCTATATCGTTGCTTTCCAAGACCTTTTTACGAAATGGATTGAATGTCGGGCCGTACGTACAGTAAAAGGTGCGAAAATTAAAGAACTCCTTCTTGATCTGGTGGTCACCCGTTGGGGAACCCCTCGAGTGCTCATTTCAGACAATGGAACAGAATTCGTAAACAAACTACTCGAGCAAGCTTGTCGGGAATATAAAATTCACCATTCGACCACTCCCGTGTATCATCCCCAGGCCAACCCTGTCGAACGTATTAACCGGGTCGTCAAAACCATGATCACAGCGTTCGTCGGTAAAAACCAACGTGAATGGGACGCACACTTATCAGAGTTCAACTTCGCCTACAATACCGCCCACCACTCCGTTATCGAGTGTAGTCCGGCTTTTCTAAATTTCGGTCGGGATCTCAAGCCTCTTCCTCGAGAACTCGAGAGGGTCAACGATACGCCTCTCGCCGCTGACTCCTCTACTGTCAATCCGTGGAGAGAACGAATGAAACGGATGAGAGATCTTCACGAATGGGTCACTTCCAAATTAGAGTCCGCATATCAACAACAGGCCGAAAAATACAATTTACGACGACGAGAACGGCTTCTGAAAATTAACGACTTAGTCCTCTTTCGGCACCGACCTCTTTCGTCCTCCGCTAATTTCTTCTCAGCCAAACTCGCTCACCGTTATCAAGGACCGTATCGCGTAATTCACTTCCGTTCTCCTACAGTTATCGAAATCGAACATGTAGAAGCTAAAACGCGTATCAAAACGCACGTCAACGATGTAAAATTATACGTCCAGTAATGTCGTCCGCAGTTCCCGTTGTGCTCGTCTCTTCCCATCCTCTGTAGATCGGGACTCACCGCTATTATTTTTTTTTAGCCACTGTAGGATGTCTCGTCCCGACTTTCGGCTCCCCCACCGCGACGTGGTGGCCGAAGCCAAAGGAGAAGCTCTCTCCTATATTAAGGAGATGTTGGACGTCTGGCCGGAACTGGAGGCGGAGGTCCTTTCCTTCATTTATCGTGACCCCCCGCCCCCCGTGCAACGGGGATGCTTTAATTGTGGCTCTTCCCGCCACAATTATTCCCGCTGCCCTCGGCCCAGGACAGGGGCCTTCTGCTTTCGTTGTGGACGGCGGGGATATTCCACGCGGACCTGCCCGCGATGTAGTCCGCAGTACCAGCGCCCAGCCCCGTTGGACATTGACCTATCAGGCGAGCCAGGCCCGTTCCAGCGCCGATAAGGCCTTCCATGTCTCGGCCCCCCCCTTGTATATATATATATTATGCCCATGAGGGCCTTCGATAAATATATCTGTGTTTTATATATCTTTGGCATTCCATTTTATTTTTGACGCTGACAGACACACCGACCTCTCGGAACATCACCAACCTCGGACTCATGCATCGGGAACTAATATCATTTTCTTCCCTACCGTAGCTATCGTTTACAGGTTTACCAGGGTCACGGGAATCCTAACTTGGGAATACGGTGATTTCGAGACATTAATTCTTCTTTTGGAGCTTCCTCCTTTCCTTTTTCGCGAGTATTCGAGATTCGATAGCGTAATTGCGTGAAACAGTATTTGCGACCAGTATATTGTGTTGGTTACGTGTAGATTCTCGTATAGTTCTTTGTATATACTTTCTCTTCTTTAGGTTACGTCTTCTTACGATTCTGAGTTTCGGTGAACTCTGTATCGTATTACTTTAGTTTGCTTTTGTACAGATTTCGATTCGTATCGTGTATATCGCTACAGTTAGTATAGATTACGATTACGTTTTGTATGAAGTATATTCTTTATCGTGTATACCTTTTCGATTCCGTACAGTACCGTGTAGATAATTTCGTCTAGTATAGAACCTTACAGTGCGTATCACGCTTATTTTGTACAGATATTTTGCAGTACCGTGTATACCGCTTAGTATTAAGCTACCGTTATATTATCGTGTAAATAGCCCATCTCGAATATAGCGTTTCTTTTCGTTTTTGAAAATGCCGACTTACGACTACTACAGATTCACGTAGCACTTGGGACGAGGAGCTACCGATTCCGTATGACGTTTACGTCGAATCCAGTTACGTCCTCGCGTATCGTCGTTTAGTGAGGTGAGGGGTGTTCGACCTCGATTCGGTCTCTTTTTCGTGGGAGGATAGAGTTGTGACCATGTACTATTTTAAGATAGTACATGTTCACTAAAAAGATATATATATATCTATCTATGGAACATTGAGACATATTATGGTCATATTATCAAGGCCATAATATCATGTCATATACGGTTGGCCTACCTATCATCCGAAATATAGTATAAAGTTCGATGATTGATAGGTCATAAAGTAGAGTAACGATCGTGGCCCATAAGTCGTATGTTAAATGGGTCTAACGAACTACGGCCTTCCGCGGCTCCCGAATATTCAAGTTGAATTTTCGGAAGAAGTCGGACCTTGGATCTGATTGGTGGTACCAATAGCTTAATCGGCTCCGCCAATTAGATTTAGCGTTACGAAAAGTTGGGGATAAGGGACCAACAGCTCGTTGCTGGTGTCTCCCGATTTTTGCGACACTCGTATCTTAGTCCTGAAGAGGATCAGACGTATTTTCGGCGACTCGTATCTTAGTTCTGAAAAGGATCAGACGCATTTTCGGCAACTCGTCTCTTAGTTCTGAAAAGGATCAGACGCATTTTCGGCAACTCGTTATTTAGTCCTGAAGAAGATCGGACGTGATTTTCGGCAACTCGTATTCCGGAAAAGACGTAGTGAATAACTGTGGAAGCTGCTCTGCTCTGCTCCTCGCTGCTCTGCTCTGCTCTGCTTCGACCTGCCCTGCTCATCTCGGCTCTACGCTGTCCTGCTCTGCTCTGCCCTGCTCTGCTCTGCTCCGATCTGCTCTGCCCTGCTCTGCTCTGCTCGACGCTGCTCTGCTCTGCTCCGATCTGCTCTGCCCTGCTCTGCTCTGCTCGACGCTGCTCTGCGCTGTCCTGCTCTGCTCTGCCCTGCTCTGCTCTGCTCTGCTCCGATCTGCTCTGCTCCGATCTGCTCTGCTCTACTCCGATCTGCTCTGCTCAGCTCTGCTCGACGCCGCTCCGCTCTGCTCTGCTCTGCTTTGTCCTGCTCGGCCGTCGTTCTCCAGCTCCAACGGAAAAGGTTAGCGGGAGTCCCAGCTCCTAGAAATCCTTATATCACGAGTAAACTTCGGAAAACGCGCTTAATAGCCGTGAAATCATCAAAAACCACGAATTACGAGTTAAACATACTCCCAAAGTGCGTGGATTGGGAATTAGGGACATAAATGAGAAATTAGAACAATGGTCTAATATCGAGAAACTTTGAGATTCGCTAGTAATTCAAGGACACCGTCGTCTTTCGGTTTTCGGATATGAAATGTACATAGTTTTTATCTATAACTTACGTTAAGTCCTTTTATCGATTACCGTGTATTTAATGTCGTATTAAAGTATTGTATTTTCCGAGAAATTGGTTATGCGCTTACAGTATAGTTGATGGGTCGAATTCGGGTATAAAGAGTGATCGGGATATTCGTTCAGTTTCGAATTTCAGTTACGTTTCGTACAGTTCGTCGCGTTTAACCAGGGGTGCATCCCGAGGTCGAATTCTCCCCGAAAGGAGCTACCTCGTTCGATCACCTCGTGGTCATACAGTTCGTTTTCTCGTCAGAAGGAACCCCGGAGGTGAATTCTCCCAGAAAGAGCTACTCCGTTCGGTTCTCTTCGCGACAATATAGTTTCGTTTAGTTAAAAGGTCGCAGGAGAAACACCTGCCTTGGGTAGGCCTTTATTTGATTAGTTAGTTGTTTAGTAAAGAAATTCGTTGGATTGATCCCGAGCACTCCGGAAAACCGTTTTCTACGCCATTTCGAGTTATAGTTTTGTAGAATACGAATAACGATCTATGCGCTATGAAGTCTGACAAATACAGCAATGTCTTTTTGGAAATATAGACACTTTATTATCGAATATAGTATGTAGTGATTTGACCCGAACTGCCAAATCCTTTTGCATTTCACGTTTCAGGAACTCACCCACTCTCCGCTTCCGCAATCCTACTCTTATATTCACTGAGCTAGTTGGCATTTTAGTTTGACGAATACAGTATTTTGCAGTCACTACAGTACAGTGGTTCTTTCGGGAACCTGGCGCCCAACTTACGTTACAGATTTGGATTTAGTTACAGCTTACGAATATCTTAGGGTATGCCAAAATTTTTGTAGTGTAGCAACCTTTATGCAAATATTTTAGAGTTTACCCAATTCTCCACTATTTTAGATGCTCCTTCTTCTTTCTGACATATCCTGTAAATACGACAAATTTATTATATAAATAATGCTACTTAAGAGAAAATTGGTTTGAATTAAAATTGGATATGTACGTATTATACAATATAATTTTCCTTTTAATTGTTGCTTTGCTACATAAAGCTCATCCCAAACATAATATAATTGAATAATTTTATAATATCCACAAATGGCTCATACTCAACATACAGCTGCTGGATACAAATTATTTCTACTCTTTTTTTCCATTCGGATGCTTGTTGTTGCATTATTTAAGAATATATTGCCTGGTAATCATTTTATAAGAATATAATAACAATACAAGAGGCTATGAACCGAAAATGTGATAATATTCAAATTTCCACTACCTGCAGGTCACAAATTAAATTGAAATAAGTATCTCAATATTATTGTATTAGAGTTTATTGATAAGCATCATGAATCACCATATACCAAACAGAATTCTCCAACATAATCTGAAATTAATACAAAAAAATATATCTGTAAAAACATGAATATGTATTTATAAATTTTAATATTTTTGTCTTACAATTTTATAGTTCTTACACAGTGTAAAATACCAGGCCTCTTTTTAGTCGAAATCCAAATTTATCATCCTCCGTAGCATTGTCTAACTGGATGATTTTCTAATATCCATAAATGGCACATAATTTACATAATCAGCTCCTGAATACAATTTGATAACTTCTACTTTATTTTCCCATTCCGATACTTGTTGTTGCATTTTTGAAGAATATATTAGCTGCCAATCATTTTATAAGAATATAATAACAATAGCTTAAAATATATGTTGGTATATGACTGCATATAAGTATATAACAGTACTTATATAGATTCAATTTTTAAACATACGTACAAACCAAGTTATGGCAAATTTAAATGATGAAAGAAGATTTATTTTGTTAATACAACATTCTAACCTCATTGAAATTAGTCACAAACAGTTGCTGTATGTCAAATTATTCTTTCTGTCTACCTTTATATACAGAGTGGTCGGTTATCTCGTGCCAAACCGATGAATTCGGAAAGAGGAGGAAATTTGAAGAAGAAATTTCTAATAAAAAATTTTCCTAGCTCCTTTAGTTTAGGAGTAATCATTAATTGAAAATTATTAATGAGCAGGTTTGCTATTGGCCGATAATCGAGGGGAGGGTATAGTGGGCTAGCATATAATGGCCTGGGCCGGCAAAAATGTAATTAGAAAACACCTCCTCGATATGTTTTTATTAGGAGCCCAGTCTGAGCGTCGTGAGCTGCCGCGCGATAAAAACAATTGAAATAAATCCTCAGCTTGTGCAAGTAGGGAGACGATGAAGGGGGAGGGAGGGATTTAACAAGTTCATAAATTTATTTTCAATTGACATTCATATTTCTTATGAAAATGAGTCCAAGCGCGTCTAAAATACTAGTATTTCTAACGTAATTAATTTTTTAATTGCCCTATGATTTTCGAGCAGTAATTACGCTGTTTTTAAAGTCCCTTTTATGACTATCGTTTCCCCACCACCTTGCGGTAGATAGCTCAGTGCGTTTTTTTTAAAGTGGTATCCCCAAGAGGCCTAGTCCACTATCACAATTTAACACAATAAGTGTTCAATGTGACCGCCGTTTTGATCGATGCATCTCTGCGCTCTTGCAGTTATGCTTCGCGTTGCTTTCGAAATCATGTCCGGTGTGATGGTACTGAAGGCCGCTAAAATAGACTCACGTACTTCATCCTCGCTACCTTCACGCCGGTTCTCAATCAGATTCTTAACATGACCCCATAGAAAGTAATCTAAGGGGTTAAGATCTGGTGATCTAGCCGGCCAATTAATGGGACCTCCCCTACCCATCCATTTATCTGGAAAGCTTTCGTTTAATATATTACGCACATTTATACGAAAATGTGGAGGTGCTCCATCATGTTGAAAAATAATCTTTTTTCGCATGAGAAGCGGCACATTTTCCAAAAGCACATTCAGCTTTTGTTTTAAAAAATCTGCGTAAATTTCTCCGTTTAGGCGCGGCGGAAGGAAATACGGACCTATCTGCAAATTTAGAAAAGTGTGAAGATTCAAGCTAATAAATTTAACTATTGCCTTACTCACAATTTGATTTCCAATCAGACCAGCCCAAACATTGATCGTGTAACGATATTGGAAAGCACCTACACGTATAGCATGGGGATTTTCTTCTCGCCAAACCACGTGATTTCGGGAATTAAACATCCCGTTTGGCGTGAAGGTGCTTTCGTCCGACCATAATATTTGATCGGGAAAGTTCGGATTCTTTCGGCATTGTGCAAGGAAACCTATTTTTTAAGAATTATTTATTACATAAAATAATGATATATTCGATGACATTTTCACTCTCGTTAATTGACATTAAATTTACCTGTGCAAAAGTTAACTCGACTTATGTAATCCTGTGGAAGGAGTTGCTGGACACGTTGGTAGTGGAAAGGACGCAAACAATTTCGGCGCAATATTTGCATTACTACGAATCGGGAGACATTAAATTCGCGCGCCACACTTCGAGTGCTACCTCTTCCATTAAGAAAGGAATCCAAAATTTCTTCTTCCATTTCCACATCAACATTACGCGCAATTGCTCTTTCTTGATTTGTATGAACAAAGCATCCATGTTCGCGTAAACAATCAACGACTTTTCTAATCGTTCGTCTCTCCGGATGCCGACGGTTAGGAAAATTTGCAGCGTACATCCTTGCTGCTTCAGATGCATTTCTATTTGCCACGAAATACAATTCCACCATATCGGTATATTCTTCATTACTGTAACTCATTTTGCTTCAAAACATGCAACTATCTCAATGTCACTGTATAACACCAAGTCAACTGAAAGACTAAAAAGAGACTAATATTGTAAACATTGATGCTGATCGGCAATTGTTTACATTCTTAGCGTTTTAAGGATCAGCATCAATGTTTACAATATTAGTCTCTTTTTAGTCTTTCAGTTGACTTGGTGTTATACAGTGACATTGAGATAGTTGCATGTTTTGAAGCAAAATGAGTTACAGTAATGAAGAATATACCGATATGGTGGAATTGTATTTCGTGGCAAATAGAAATGCATCTGAAGCAGCAAGGATGTACGCTGCAAATTTTCCTAACCGTCGGCATCCGGAGAGACGAACGATTAGAAAAGTCGTTGATTGTTTACGCGAACATGGATGCTTTGTTCATACAAATCAAGAAAGAGCAATTGCGCGTAATGTTGATGTGGAAATGGAAGAAGAAATTTTGGATTCCTTTCTTAATGGAAGAGGTAGCACTCGAAGTGTGGCGCGCGAATTTAATGTCTCCCGATTCGTAGTAATGCAAATATTGCGCCGAAATTGTTTGCGTCCTTTCCACTACCAACGTGTCCAGCAACTCCTTCCACAGGATTACATAAGTCGAGTTAACTTTTGCACAGGTAAATTTAATGTCAATTAACGAGAGTGAAAATGTCATCGAATAGATCATTATTTTATGTAATAAATAATTCTTAAAAAATAGGTTTCCTTGCACAATGCCGAAAGAATCCGAACTTTCCCGATCAAATATTATGGTCGGACGAAAGCACCTTCACGCCAAACGGGATGTTTAATTCCCGAAATCACGTGGTTTGGCGAGAAGAAAATCCCCATGCTATACGTGTAGGTGCTTTCCAATATCGTTACACGATCAATGTTTGGGCTGGTCTGATTGGAAATCAAATTGTGAGTAAGGCAATAGTTAAATTTATTAGCTTAAATCTTCACACTTTTCTAAATTTGCAGATAGGTCCGTATTTCCTTCCGCCGCGCCTAAACGGAGAAATTTACGCAGATCTTTTAAAACAAAAGCTGAATGTGCTTTTGGAAAATGTGCCGCTTCTCATGCGAAAAAAGATTATTTTTCAACATGATGGAGCACCTCCACATTTTCGTATAAATGTGCGTAATATATTAAACGAAAGCTTTCCAGATAAATGGATGGGTAGGGGGGGGTCCCATTAATTGGCCGGCTAGATCACCAGATCTTAACCCCTTAGATTACTTTCTATGGGGTCATGTTAACGGGAATCCGTATATCGACATTACAGAGCGAAATTTGCGCCAAACGAAACGCCCTCATTTCTTAACCGATTTTCACGTTTGTGGACTTTTTGAAAACGTAAGAAAATTATCTAGTGATCTTCGTTGGCCGATTTTTCAAATTCCACTTTTTTTTTTCAATTTTTTAGTTTTTCATTTCTTTAAAAATCGGCCAACGAAGATCACTAGATAATCTTTTTGCGAGTTCAAAAAGTCCATAAACATGAAAATCGGTCAAGAAATGAGGCCGTTTCGTTTGGCGCAAGATTCTAAAAATTTGTTAAATTTTACGCAAGGCCGGCAAAGCAGAGAGAACATCGTAGCTTAGCTTGGCTCCCCATTCCAGCATCTAAGGGGAAGCGAACCCACCTTTCACTCTCCTCCTATCTCCCCACTCCGCGGCCGGCAATATATTGCCTGCGCTGAAAGGATTGAGGGGAAAAGAAGGGAAGAGTAGATAATTTTCTGTGATAATTCTGCAATTTTTATTTGGTTTTCTTGGCCACAATAAAAATTAGCATTTTTATCAAAACTATGGATTAGTTCTAATAATAAAAAATCATTGAAATGCACGGCTGATGGTAAAAACCACGCAAATTTTTGCCAAAAAATACGATGGTAATTATCATCTGATTTTGATAAAAATGGTACGAACATAATCCTCGATTCTTTTCAGAGTGATCATCGCTCACGGATTTTCAATAAGTGTAATAATTTTTTCGCTATTTACGTTAGAAGTCACGAGTGCGCAACGAACAAAACAAGTCGAACGGTCACCGGAATTGTCGCGCACTCGTGACTTCTAACGTAAATAGCGTAAAAACTATGACAATTATTGAAAATCCAAGAACGAAGATCACTTTAGAATAAACCAAGGATTATATTCGTACAATTTTTATCACAATCGGATAAAAATTGCAGTCGTTCTGTTTGGCAAGAGTTAGCATGATTTTCACCATTGGCCGTATTGTTCGATGTTGCCTTGCATTGGACTCTTTTACGATTTATCAAAATTTTTCCACACCTTCCATCGACAAGTGGCTTGTCTCATTGGATAAAGCATGAAATTGCAGTGGATTGATAATTTTTGCATATTTTACTAACCCATCCACTATCTGATAAATAGAGAGAAAGTCGGAAGCGTACCACAAGCGTGTCACGTTGCTGTAAATAAGAGTAGCTCAGACACGCTGACGCTAGTGTTTGGCACACGGACACACATACACTTGTGTGATTCTGCCGTGCTCCCAACATTACCATGCGTATTGCGGCTGCATTCTTGATTTTCTAGTCTCCTAAATGATCAAAAATTTTGAAAAAAATATGGCATCAAGTCATTATCCTGCACTTTCGAATGATCCCAGCCATTTATCAATTGAACTTGTGGATGAATTTTGGTAAATCATAATACAGTGAAATTCATAGAATTTCCGAACTGTTTGCCGACGGTAAAAATCATGATATCTCTTGCCAAACAGATTGACGGTAATTCTTATTCCGATTGGGATAAAAATAGTATGAATATAATCCTTGGTTTATTTCCGAGTGATCTTCGTTCACGGATTTTCAATAAGTGTACTAGTTTTTTTCCTATTTATATTAGAAGTGGCGAGCGCGCGATAACTACGGTCACCAATTTACTCGCTTTGTTCGTTGCCCACTCGCGGCTTTTACTGCTAATAGCAAAAGAATTGTGAATCTTATTGAAAATCTATGAACGAAGATCACTCAGAAATAAATGGAGAATTGTATTCGTACTATTTTTATCCCAATCATGTAAGATTTACCATGGTTTTTTTTCGGCAAGAGATTGCATGATTTATATCGTCGACTGTTCAGTTCGAAACTTCTCTACATTTCACTGTATTAACAATTACCAAAATTCATAAACTGCTTCTATTGACGAGTGGCTAGGATCATTGGAAAGTGCAGGAGAATTACTTTATATCAATGTTTTTGTCATAATTTTTGTACATATGGGAGAATAAAAAATCATGCGGAAAACCGCAATAAGCATACTAATGTTGGAAGCACGATAGTCACACAAGTGTGTGTACGTCCGTGAACCCAACAGGGGCATCAGCTGTTTCTATACTTACTACTCTGATTTACAGCAAAGTGACGCTATTGGTGCGCTTGCGAATTCTTCACTGTTTATCAGATGTAGAATGAGACAAATTATATATGAAAAAATTGTCAATCCACTGCAATTTCATGTTCTTTCCAACGATCCTAGCCACTCGTCAATTAAACCAGTGGATGAATTTTGGTAAATGTTAATATAGTGAAATGCAGAGAAGTTTAGATCTGTATACCGGCGTAAAAAATCATGCTATCTCTTGCCAAAAAAATCCATAGTAATTTTTACACGATCGGGATAAAGATAGTACGAATATAATCATTGATTTACTTCTGAGTAATCTTCGTTCATGGATTTTCTAAAAATGTCATGAAATTTAGTCATTTTTACGTCATTTGGGTCAATTTTGCTACTGGGGCTATACAGTTATGTGAATAAGAATAGAGATTTGAAAGTGCAACGTTGCCATTTCTACCACGCGCTATGCGTTGCCACGTGGTGCTCGTGGCGGTATGTGTGTCTGCCTTGCCAATGTGCGGTTTGCAGTTTGCATGGTATTGCAAGTTTTGGAGCATTGGGTAATTGCTGGGAAAGCAAAGCCCATTAGAAATAAGATGAAGAAGTTTTGGAGCAGTACCTGTCAAAACAAATTAGCTGTGTGGTGTTTTGTGTTATTTATTAGTGTTACATTTTGGTTAATTTTTCCCTTGAATGATGAGAATTAAAGCTCATTCATGAGAGAAAATTATCTCAAGAAATGTACACAAAGACACAACTTAGGAGAGTGCCACAGTGACATCCTGAAGGAATAATAGTGATAGCATTGGAAATACTAACATGTCATATATAGTATGATACCAGAACGTTAAATAAATTCCTTTCACAATGTAAGGTGATGTTTTTTGTAATGATATCATTTTTACAAAATACATAGCATCACTCAAAATTGTTAAAGTGGAAATGTTTTTTCAATGGTCATTGACTAAATCATTTCTGAGTCACTGCGTAGGAGCTAATCAAGCAGTTGGCAATGCAGTACCAATAAAATGTCATGATTTATATCTATTTCCAACTTAGTATATTAAGAAGAAAATGTTGTTGTGCGTAGTGTGAATTTCTTGTGGTTCATCATTTTAAAGTTAATATGAGATGAACGATATGAATTTTGACAGAATAATCTATCCAGGGAATATATGTTTGGAGGCAGTGGTTGGTTTGAAAGTGACATGCAAGGATAACGGTACAATTCTCTTCAATATTTCTCATATGGTACATTATGTACTTGGTGAGTACAGTTTCTTGGACATCATTTTCATTATTTGTTCAATGGTCACTTTTCTGTAGAACAGCAAATTTTAGCATACATTGCATTTTTCTTAAATTTTTTTATAATATTGTCTATCTATAATATTACTAATTTTTTGGGTACTACTTGACACTTTAGATAATTCATGTTTATAATTATTGTTTATTAAAAGAACAAGTACATTTTTCTTCTTAAATCTTGCCATGCCATCAACCAATTTAATGGAAAGCATATTTCAGCTGTTGCAATTCTAACGAGTGCTTGTGACAATGTAAGATCACTATACTTTGTGTTTGAAATGTAAATGCAAAAAATAGTTAATTGTAGGAAAATTGATTCCAAAAAGTTTATTAGACTTTTAAGCATGAATTACATTTTAATTTATATGTTAAAGAGATTGTAGGGTGATATTACACATGTATGTATAGTCACACTCATATTTTTTTGGTTCTCTAGCTTAGGAATTACTATCATATATGGAGGATTTTACAAATACAAAATGTAAATCTGTTTGAATATATTAATATCTTATTAACTATCAAAAATCCAGATAAAAGATGTTATTAATAGTTAATATTTACTTATAAAATTATATAAAACAAGCAATTGACCTATATCAACAATATGAGAGTAAACTGAACAATTTTTGAGCCTTAATTTTGCTTCTGCTAAGAAATTATACGAGTTTCTAATTGAGACATTGTATAAATTTTCAATAATGCACGCACAGAGATAATTTATGTTATATATTTCTTTGGTGATTGCAGATAAATTATTATACATTCTTCAAGAGTGAAATCAACGATATTTCATCTTGATTTTTGCTTCTTCTATGAAAATACACAAATTTTGAATAGAAGTTTCATAAAAATATTGCCTAATGCCCGCTAAATAATAATTTATCGTAAATTTTTGATTAAGGTTTGTAGAAATGTTGTTATACATTTTTTATATATAAAATCAACAAAATTTCTCCAAAAGTGCTGTTATTACAAAAAATATGTGAGTTTCGAATTGAAACTCCATAGAAATGTTCTATAATGTAAGCACAGATTAAATTTATGTGAAATTTTTCTTCAGGACTTGCAAAAAAATTGATATATATTTTCTTCGACTGAAATCAACGATATCCGGCTTCGTTTTTCCTTCTGTTGAGAAATATCCCACAAAAAACAGACTTCGCCTGTATAAAAAGGCGGCAAGTACATAAACCATTTAGCATAAATAATATAGTAAAATTATCCAATTAAAAAAAGTAGTGAAATCCAAATATTAGGCAAGTATATTTTTTCACCTTAGCAAAAGTTAAATTTTTGAAAAAAAAGGAACAACAAAATTACTTGCCGGGCCCGTAATGTCCATGCACAGTGAGAAATAGAATCGTCTGTGGTTCGGCTAACTTCACTCTGTATTTCAACATGAAATTTGCTGTACTACGCTATAGCTGAATCTCACACACGATTCAATTTCCCACTGTGCATGGACATTACGGGCCCGGCAAGTAATTTTGTTGTTCCTTTTTTTTCAAAAATTTAACTTTTGCTAAGGTGAAAAAATATACTTGCCTAATATTTGGATTTCACTACTTTTTTTAATTGGATAATTTTACTATATTATTTATGCTAAATGGTTTATGTACTTGCCGCCTTTTTATACAGGCGAAGTCTGTTTTTTGTGGGATTTCATAACGTTTTGTAAGAGTATAATATTTAAAAAATTAAATAATTCTTTTAATTTTTCTACAGAATTTAAAGAAAATTTCCACACTTCTCGTTTTTTGAAACAGCAGAGCTTAACTAATAAAATAATATATATTAATATTGAAAAAATATCACAGTCAACGCATTGAATTTATTGATATTTGTAATGCATTCTGCATAAATGAACTTCATAATTAATGCCCCGGCTACTTGTTTAATGTTTTCAGTTTCACTATAATAAAAGTTTGATTAAATTTTTCATAATCAATAAACATACTTTCAACATAAAAATAATTAAGTAAAATGTATGTTTTAATTAATTTACATTTTCTGTTTATCAACATTTGACTTTTACCACCATCTGACCTTGCTAGACTTCACTAGTTTCATCAACTACTTGAGTTGATACTGGGGCAAGACTAGACAAGCAATTCGCAAAGCTTTAAATAAGCTACAATCAAGCATATATTCAAAGCTGACTATGTCGTTTTGCATACCACGTTTCTTTTTAGCACCAGTTACTATCACATTTATGCTGCTAATTCTTGACAAAGGTGATATAGGAGATATATTAGCGAGTCGTCCTTATAACATTCCCTGTGCCAGAGTCCTCAAATGTTCGTTTCGCTAATTTCTATACACTGTTGAAACTGGTCGGATTTCTGGTGCTGCAAAATGGAGTGGAAACCATTAATTTTTGGACTGAGTTTCAATTGAGAATAAATGTGCATTTTTTCATCCATACCAATGACTAGTATACTGCCTTTGGCCTAGAATACTAGCATAGGTAACAGAGGAAAACAATCAACAGTTATTAACTCAATTTTACAGAATTTCATCCAATGAATCTCATCCTTAAATTATGGCTGAGCAATGGATGACGATTATCGGAATATTGGCTTATTCTTACTTTGCCAATCTTTCAATGCTTTCATCCTTGCCTGTTTCAAATACCAGAATGCAGGAATGAAAAGCCCAATGATTGGTTCAACTCCAATATTCAGTATGTGAGCGAATCTTCTTCCTTGGTTTTCTAATTCAATTGTACCAAATGTATTTTAGTCAAAGCACAAGTATTACTATTTGCTATAATACACTTGCACAGTGACTGTAAAATGCTAAATGATAACATCTGAGTAAACCTAAAATCAAATTACTCATTTAAATATCTCAAATCTTCAAAGAAAATAATATTTTAAAGAAACATGAATCATTCCATTTGTTAATCAACATTTTACTTTTTACCAACATCTGACTTTGTGAAACTTCAGTAACTCCATCAGCTGCTTGAGGTGATACAGGGGCATGACTGGACAAGCAATTCGCAAAGCTTTGAATAAGCTAGAATTAAGCATATATTCAAAGCTGGCATTGTCGTTTTGCATACCACGTTTCTTTTTGGCACCAATCATTATTACATTTATGCTGGTAACTCTTGAAAAAGGTGGCATGGGAGATACATTGGCGAGTCGTCCTTATAACATTTCCTGTGCCAGAGTCCTCAAATGTTCGTTTCGCTAATTTCTATACACTGTTGAAACTGGTCGGACTTCTGGTGCTGCAAAATGGAGTAGAAACCATTAATTTTTGGACTGACTTTCAATTGAGAGTAACCGTTCATTTTTTCATCCATACCAACGACTAGTATACTGCCTTTGGCCTAGAATACTAGCATAGGTAACAGAGGAAAACTATCAACAGTTATTAACTCAATTTTACAGAATTTCATCCAATGAATCTCATCCTTAAATTATGGCTGAGCAATGGATGACGATTATCTGAATATTGGCTTATTCTTACTTTGCCAATCTTTCAATGCTTTCATCCTTGCCTGTTTCAAATACCAGAATGCAGGAATGAAAAGCCCAATGTTTGATTCAACTCCAATAGTCAGTATGTGAGCGAACCTTCTTCCTTGGTTTTCTAATTCAATTGTACCAAATGTATTTAAGTCAAAGCACAAGTATTACTATTTGCTATAATAAACTTGCACAGTGACTGTAAAATACTAAATGATAACACTATGCGTAAGCCTGAAATCAAATTCATCATTTAACAATCTTAATCTTCAAAGAAAATAAATATTTGAAGGAACATGAAACATCTCAGTTATACTTACCAGTATTTGATTTTGCCCCATCTCCATTTTCTTTATTGCTTGTTGACCTAACTTCTGTAATATTTGGTTGTATTCGCATCTTTTGTAAACATCTACTATCGTATAATTTGTTCCAATCCAAATACTGGTCAACTTGTATTTTACGTAAATAAAGATTTTTTGGAATGTTTCATATCTTTCAAATTAGCATTGCCATAATTTAATCTGAAATATTTGTTTATATATATATGATATAACCTATCGGATAATTACAATCAATATCAGTTTAAAGAAAACAAAAAGCAAAACATGCATTTGATTAATGATTTCAATACCTGAAAGTTTAGCATATGATTATTAAGTACCTTAACAATTTCTTTCAATTAATATCCTGCTGATAATGACCGATGCACATTACTGTTGAAAGTATATTTCTCATTGGCACAGACTTGTAAATATTAATTTTATTTAATCCAGTCAGCTCTATCCTCATCAATGAATATGAAAATATTCTGTCTTAATTTATCTGCAAAAAGAAATACCACAAAGTACCACAAAGTATATACTACATCCTGTATTGTAAAATATAATATTATACTTATCTAATTCGCGAATCCTTCAGTCACTGTTAATTGAATTATTTGTGATTGTAGAGATTAACAGATGCAATATCGCAACACGATGAATAACCTCACTGCATTAAATAAAAATAACCTCACATTACAATTTACACAGTTCAATATAGTCGCCGAATTGACAGTTCACAACCATACATAGTTTGATCGTTGAGTATATTATGTTGGAAGCGTTGTGAAAATGACGTCATTTTTCTTAGCGACCAACTTCAGCCCGAGACATACACTCTGGCTGGAGAAGAAGAAGATAACAGAAAGAAATTAAATTTGTTATATATATAGCTAACAGATTATGAGATCTCTGGATTGCGTGAATCAATTTTGATGTTTATGGGCTCAAATAAAAGCTTGTTCTAATCCATTTCAAGAAAAGCTTTACTGAAATCATGACAGTGTTTCATTTACGGAAAAAAATCGATTTAAAAATTGAGACGGCCAATCTTGCTGTATAAGATACAGTAGTGCCTGGACGGCGGTATAGACACGTCTATACCTACTTTTATGTACTTGCCGTCGAGACACTACCGTGTCTCTTGATTGATTTCTGGCATATTCTCTTTCAGATCAAAATCATTTTTATCTTCCTTTCAGCATTCTGTATCAGGAAATACCACAGAGAATATCATTGAAGCCTCAGTTTCTTAGAAATTCTACTGTCAATTTCCTACTTTCATCTACCGTATGCCTGTAATGTGATAAATGATAAATTGGTAGTATTTTCATAATTATAAGCTTCTAGATGTTCTGGTCATAATATTTGTAAACTATTAGCCTCATATTCTAAAGAATTTCAGTCCAAACTGAATTAGAAGCCCTTCATTTGTTAGGATTTGGCATTAAATTTACCCCTTTTTTCATATTTTTATTAACTCCAGGTCTCAACATCACCATTGAGTTCTGACATATCCTCTGCCAAACCAAGATCATTTTTATCTTCCCCTGGACCTTCTGTATCAGGAAATACCACAGAGAATTTCATTGAAGCCTCAGTTTCTTAGAAATTCTGCTGTCAATTTCCTACTTTCATCTACCATATGCCTCTAATGTGAAAAATGATAAATTAGTTGTATTTTCATAATTATAAGCTTTTAGATGTTTTGGTCATAATATTTGTTAACTATTTGCCTTATGTTCTAAAGAATTTCAGACCAAACTGAGTTACAAGCCTTTCATTTGTCAGAATTTGGCATTAAATATACTACTTTTTGATATTTTCAGAGACTATAGCTCTCAACATCACCATTGAGTTTTGACATATCCTGTGTCAAACCAAATCATTATTATCTTCCTCTAGAATTGAGCTTTCTGTGCCCATGGTAAATATCTGATGAAATATTTGTAATGCTTCATAACCAAAAAGGATATTAAACCATGGTCATTCAATGAATACGTAGAAACCGTTTCTCTTTCTGGTATACATCATTTTCTGTAATAAACTTGCGTAGTGACTGTAAAGTACTAAACGATGGCACTGATAGTAAGCCTAAAACCAATTAATCATTTAATAATCAAAATTCTTCAATAATAATAAATATTTGATGGAACATAAATCATCTCATTTACTTACCTGCATTTGACTTTGTACCACCTTCATTTCCTTTATTTCTTAGTGGCCTAACGTCCTTGAGATTAAAGATCTTTAATACTTGGGTATGTATTTGTTTCGTTTGTGAACATCTACTATTGTAAAATCCAAGCACTGGTCAACTTGGTTTCTACGTAAAGAGGGTTATTTGGAATGTTTCACATCTTTCAATCAAGCATTACTATAATTTAATTTGATATATTTGTTTGTATATATATCATATAACCTATCGGACAATTGAAACCCACATCAGTGTAAAGAAAAGAAACAGTTAAATATGCATTTTGTTAATGATTTCAATACTGGGAAGTTTAACATATGATTTTCAAATACCTTAATAATTTCTTGCAATTAATATGCTCCTGATAATCACTGATGCATATAAATGTTGAAAGTATACTTCTCTTTGGCATAGAATTGAAAATATGTAAATATTAATCTTACTTCATCCAGTAAGCTCTATCCTCAGCAACGATACAATAGTCACATTATATTTCTCTCTACACAGCTCGATCCTTAGCAGTCACAATAAACACATCACTATAATTTAATCTGAAATAAAATCCCACAAAGTACCACAAAATATATTACAATTTATATTATAAAATTCATTGTTATACTTATCTAATGTGTTGATTCCTTTAAGTAATTTTAAAAATCCTTTTAATGAGTATGATGAGTACGAGTATAACCTCATCGGTTTCAAATAAGAATAGCCTAATCATTTTCTTTCATTTATTTATTATAAAATTGGGTTCATTTTAAGGTTAATACTGTCAATCAAACTTGCAGCTTAACCTGATTTACCATATTAAACGAAATAAATCATATATCGCTGAGACACACACACACACACTATTTACGATTGTGTGCAACTATGTTTACGTTTACGTCTACTGACGTCACTAGCATCTACGTTAAGCAACCAACTTCAGCCCGAGACATACATTCTGGCTGGAAAAGAAGAAGAAGAAGATTATGGAGAAAAATCTGATTTTCGATATATATATAGCTAACATAGTATGAGTTCTCTGGATTGCATGAACCGATTTTCATGTTTATGGTCTCAAATGAAAGCTTGTTCAAAACCAGTTTAGGAAAAGCTTTAGTAAAATCATGACAATGGATTATTCACGGAGATAAATCGGTTTGAAAATTGGGACGGCCAAACTTGCTGTATAAGTTAACGGTAGTGCTCGGCGGTATAGACATGTCATTATCTACTTTTAAATGTACTTGCCGTCGAGACACTACCGTGTCTCTTGATTGCACATTACGAATTGCAACTTCGTAGAAATCATCACGTGCTTCTTTCTTCATCTCCATTTACAATGCTAACATATCATGTTTTATTATGTTAGCTGAATTGTGTTAGTCTGTTTTCTGGAAATCTGAAAATTAAGAAAACAGATTATATTATGAGATATAACACATAAATATCCTTAACTTCATTCAAATATTTACAAATGAAGAATTTACCTTAAAAAGAAAGCTGATATTATTGTTCGGTGTGAGTGACCTTGCTCCTTTGTCATTTTTCATTCTCACTTACCACAAGTACAACTTTTGTCAACATGCATAATAATCCTCTTGGAGCCTCTGTCGCTGAAAGTTTCCTGCAGTTATTTCATGAAATAACCTACAATTAAATAAATTAATATGTTTAATAAATGTATACAATATAAACATATTTTAACTTAGAATGATTGCTGGTAATCATGAAATTGACTTACATCGAATGCCTCATTATGTAGCCTTACATGGAATATAACTCAACTCTGCTTGACACTCATATCGTTCCCTTGATTAGCAAAAGGCACTGATACCTATGTTGTTTTCTCAATGGATTCTATACACACTCGTTTGTGACTTTCAACAGCCTGTTAATTAAAATCTGTGATTATGTACATGTAGATATTTTTATACACTAACATTATGAGGAAAGGAACACATGATCCTATATCAAATAATGCTTAGTCACAGAAAATTAAAGAATTTTTAACTGAAATACTTACAATTAAATAAAACTCAGCCTTAAAATGTATCCTTTTAATTAAAATTGATAAGTCATAGATATCCTTTCTGTATCGTAATACCCATTGACTCATTTTGCCAGTGCTTTCCTCTTCGATCAATAATGCTCCACTTCTTTTTCACCTCCAACGGTGATTTAGTTTGCTTCGTTGTCTAATTTTCCTAATTTCCAGCAAATGGTACCTATAACACAAGAAACCACAAAGTATCGTTGCTTCAATGTACACTTTTAGTCCACTTAAATAATTTTACTTATCTAATTGCTCCTGGTTTCTTCCATCTGCATTTCCCAAATGCTTTTGCTCTTTCTGATATTAAAAAAGCGCATGATTGCTTTTCATACTTCACAATATATCCTTGGTTTCATTAAAGTTCACACCTCCTGTCACTAGAAATCACTCAGCCGGTTCAGATTCCTCAGCAAGTGACACATGGTAATCACACGTATAGTGCTCTACACATATTAATGGCTCACTACTACATGCTTGCACACACCAATAGGGCCCAGCAGTACTAGCAGGCCGCGCATGCGCGTTTGCAGATTGCCTACTGTTGGAAGGTAGTGTGTAAAGGATAGAAGATAGACCCAATATACGTTTACCGCGTGAAAGAGCGAGAGGTTCGACAGGGACATCAAAATCTGGTCGAAGAATGTTTCATAAGGATAAACGCAGACAAAAATTATAATTGAATATTAAAAATTACAAATATCTCATCAATGCCTACATTAATTTGTTCTTATGATGCAATGAAAGTTTCTATACATTTCTAATGAAATAAATCTACAGGAAACATTTATTCGTCCAAAATAATATTGCATTTTTTGTAAAAAAATGAAATAAACAGGATTTGGCGTCGTGGCGGTGTGTTCGGCTACCCCCTATTTTTTCCGCTATTGCGGTGGCTGATAGGGTGGCTGGCTGTTGTGGTGCGGCTGATAGGGTGGCCTTCAAGGCCTGAAAAATCCAAGCGTTGAATCTTGGAGGGCCCGGGATTCGATCCCGGGTCCTCCGGGGTGGTAGCCGAACACTTTGCCACGGCGCCAAATCCTGAATCGAGAATATTTGTTCCAAATTCTCCTAATAGGCTTTATTATTGCTGTAGCCTTGACCTTGTCTTATACCTGACGCTCTCTCTTTTTATCAGTTATGTGTGTCATATTTATTGAGTTACTACATATGTTGTGTGGCGTTCGCATGCACGCTACACATCTATCCCTACAGCTGTAGTATTGTTTTCATAGACAGCCGACAATGTAGGAGTAAATAGCCCGTGGAATTACCGGCATAGCAATAATAAAGTCTATTAGGGGAAATTAAAACAATTATTTTTGTTAGAGGATTTGGTGCGGTGGTACCGTGTTCGACTACCACCCGGAGGATCCGGGTTCGCGATCCCCCCGTTCCTCAAAAAATTAAAAGCTTGATTAATTACGCTTTTCGAGCCGCCCAAACAGGGGGCAAGCACCAGAGATGAAACGGGAGATTGCTCATGCGAGGTCCCGAGGCAATCCCTACCGGTAGGCGGCGCTGGTGTTGGCAAACGCGTGTCTCAGGTCCATCTAACCCCTAACGCCATCTATCGGAAGAGACCACGAAGCACGAGCGTTAAGCTTAGAATAGGGTAAAACATATATGCATTGTTGCCAGAAAGCGGAATAAAGAGAGAGCGGAGATATTTTCTCGGACCTCTCTGTCTTTCTCGCTGTTAGCTTCTAGCAGAAGAGTCGAGGCAAAATCTTTCCGTTTCGCTTTGTCGAAAATCTACCAATATTCGATGTCATTTATATTTGCAGGCCAATGCCTTTATACATGATTTTTTCAGCATATTTATTTATCAGCATTGACTTATTTAAATCAATAATAAATTAAGGAAATGCGTATTTGATATATAATAATTATTTTAACTATAATTTCATCGTTATATTTCGCTTATTTCCGTAAAATCTGCATTTCTTTAGTTTATTATTGATTATTGTAAGTCAATGGCAATTAAAAAAAATTTAATCTTAAAAAAAAAAAAAAATTACCGATCAGGAATCGAACCCGGACCCACGAATCGCCACGCGATTACCTTACCGCCTAGACCACGAGGCTTCTTCAGAGCACCGTAAACAGATAGTCTTTTTAAGGGCTTGAAATCTTCTTTTAAACCATATAAATAAACGAGCAACCGACAGCTTTATTCATTATTATTCTGTCATAATGGTACACAAATTAAGGAATAATTATATTTTGAATAGTTTTCAAAAGCTTTTCCAATAGCCAAGAACGAAGATAAATAATCAACGCTCGCAGTTTCCGTTCTTGGTTATTGGAAAAGCTTTTGAAAATCTACATTATATAATTATTCTTTAATTTGTGTACCATTATCATAGAATAATAATGAATAAAGATGTCGGTTCTTCGTTTATTTATGTTTCAATAGAAGATTTCAAGCCCTTAAAAAGACTATCTGTTTACGGTGCACTGAAGAAGCCTCGTGGTCTAGGCGGTAAGGTAATCGCGTGGCGATTCGTGGGTCCGGGTTCGATTCCTGATCGCTATTTTTCTTTTTTTTTTAAGATTAAATTTTCTTTAATTGCCATTGACTTACAATAATCAATAATAAACTAAAGAAATGCAGATTTTACGGAAATAAGCGAAATATAACGATGAAATTATAGTTAAAATAATTATTATATATCAAATACGCATTTCCTTAATTTATTATTGATTTAAATAAGTCAATGCTGATAAATAAATATGCTGAAAAAATCATGTATAAAGGCATTGGCCTGCAAATATAAATGACATCGAATATTGGTAGATTTTCGACAAAGCGAAACGGAAAGATTTTGCCTCGACTCTTCTGTTAGAAGCTAACAGCGAGAAAGACAGAGAGGTCCGAGAAAATATCTCCGCTCTCTCTTTATTCCGCTTTCTGGCAACAATGCATATATGTTTTACCCTATTCTAAGCTTAACGCTCGTGCTTCGTGGTCTCTTCCGATAGATGGCGTTAGGGGTTAGATGGACCTGAGACACGCGTTTGCCAACACCAGCGCCGCCTACCGGTAGGGATTGCCTCGGGACCTCGCATGAGCAATCTCCCGTTTCATCTCTGCAAGCACCTCCAACCACGTTTAAAAATTAGAAATGTCCGGGTGGTAGTCGAACCGCGCCCCGACGACAGATCCTGTTTTTTTTTTAATAAAATTAATTATGCATTAGGGGAGGAATTATATAATTAATATCGATATATATTTAACTGCGTTGCTCTTATATTTATTTTTCACGTTTGCATAATTTCATCCGGATTAAAGTATCATGTTCAGTTTTTCTACAGTCTTGCATACTTTCTAGAAATTTTTCATAATCTTCAACATTATTAATTATTGCTAATGGGAATAGAAATATCACAAATGCTACGTTGCGATACGTACGAAGCTTTAGGCGTTGCACGTGGTGCGCGTAGTGGTATGCGCAGTCTGTCTTTGCCAACGCGCGGTTAGCGTGCTGTTACAAGATTTGGAGTAGTACGTGCTAAAACTACTTAGCTGTGTGGTGATTTATTGTGATCAGAAGTGTTACATTTTGATTAACTTTTTCCCTTGAATGATGAGAAATGAAACTCATTCATGAGAGAAAATTAACCTAATAAATGTACACAAGACACTATTCAGGAGAGTGCCACAAGGATATTGTGAAGGAAAAACAGTGAGTATTGGATATGCATACTTTTCATTGAAAGTATCATATCCAATCTGATAATTGTTCCTTTGAAAAATGTGAAGTGATCATTTTTTGTGGTGACATATCATTGACTAAATTTGAAACATCAGTCAATTGTGGTAAGGTGCAAATGGTATTTCAATTGTAATTGATTGAGCAATTTCTGTCTCACTGCGTGCAAACTTTTCAAACATTTGGCAATCACAGTAGATGTTCAGAGGAATAGTCATGCGTGCAACTAATTATTTGTATGTGCCATTGTAAAATAAAATGTTGCACATTATCAAGTGTATTCATTCCTACAAAGACATTTTATCATGTGAATTATGAATTTTTGTGTCAGTGTTTAGCCATTTCATTGTCAATGTTTAGTGTAATGTGATATGAAACAAGTGACTTTTTATCAAAGTAACTACCCAAATGATAGGAAAATTCAAGTTTGCGGTTACTGTCAGAATAATGCTGAAGGATGAAAGGAATAAGCTTTTCCACATTTACTCGGCACATTGTGGAATTGGTGAGTACATTCTTTTTTTCCAACCCTTGATTAATATTTCATTATTTCTTCAAGGATTAGTTTTCCATAGAACATAGACATTATTATCTATTGGACTTTTACTGCTTTCTCTTGTTGTAGCTTCTATATATTATATAAATTGTATTTGTAGTATAACATTATACTCTATCAAATAAATTTAATAGCTTTGAGATTACAAATTTATTCATTCCTTCATTTCCAAATGGATAAATAATGAATTGTAATATCCCCATACAGCACACATTGTCGAAGATGTCTTTTAGTCATTTTATAGTAAACTTAATGACTAAAATATAAATTGATGATGTCCTTCAGACATTTGTGCTGTATGAAACATTATATGTTATTAATTGCATACTTTAGTTTTACGGTTATAAAAGAATATGATTTCTCCTTGTGTAATTATATGAAAATATATTAAGTTGTTGAACACAAACAATTACTTCTTTCCTGTCATATAAAATTTGAGGGATGAAGCTGAAGCTAGCAATGCAAACTTAGCAAACCTAATCACAATAAGACTGGATCCATTACAATCTCAATTATTTAACAAAATACATATACGTTCAAATAGAAAACACCACCTTTCATTATAAGAATATTCTTTTAATTAAAAAAAATTCATGTGACTAAATATTATCATTACAATTAATGAAAAATAGGAATATAATCAATATTTATTCATATTTAATTTTCATATGTAGGAAATATGTTAGAATAATGGGAGTGGTATAAAAGGATAGGGTTTTTGAAGCGGAGCAAAATGTAATAATTTTTTTTAGCAGTAAAAATTCCATTATTACAAAAAAAGATGTAATATATCAACTTTCTTGATTCTTTGGTAGTATTTCATCTGTATTATAACATTTTTAACTTTTACAAATTTTTTGCTGCCTGACAAAAAAATTAATACATTACATTCTGCTAGAAACCACAATTTCTTTTAGACCATTTTCATCTCTTTCAAATTTTTCTTACGTTTGAAATTAAGTAAGAATAAATAATACTTGTGTTATTTTTTGTTTAATTCTACTGATAATTATTACTTAAATGAATTATGTCTTAATTAAAACAGTATTATTATTATCGAAGATGTTATTTTTCGTCTCAATATATATGTATTTGTTTGAATTAATGAGCAATGGTTCTCACCCTGTTACCTTTCTGTTTGTTAGCTTTGCAGTCCTACATTTAGATTAAAACAGCTGAAATAATATCTTCTATTGCAATTGAATTTCCACCTGTAAATAGCCGACAGTAACGGACGCAATTTATTAGAACTACTGCTGATACTTAATATTGCCAAAAAATTTAATATTTCGAAATTTAAATGACACAGAAACTTAAATAAATCCAAAAAGAAAACATTCATATGGTATTCTTAACTCTTTATCTTAAAAATCAATGATAAAATCACCCTAAAATTATTGAAAAAAATGTTGGTGGCTCTGTTTTGCATTCTGGATTGAAATATATTGATTGCAAATGATTGCGAGACCACCTTCTATTTTTTTACTATTTTTTATAGCTTAAAAGCGTCTGATTATCTGTTTCTCTTCAAAATCAAAGATAAAACCACCGTAAAATTTTTAAAAAAGTATTGATGGCTCAGTTTTCTTTGCTGGATTAAAACGAGAATGATAGCAAATGATAGCACGCCCTCCTTCAATTTTTTTTAGCGAAATAGCGTCTATTTAGAGGTTGTCTCTTAAAAATCGTTGATAAATCCACCCTACAATGTTGAGAAAATTTTTAAGGATAAAGTTTTTAATGTTTGAATGAAGGACAGCGGTATCAAAGTACGTCAAGACTTTTTTCAATTTTTTTTTTTTTTTAGCTGAGAATTCGTCTTTTCAAGCGTTTTGTATTAAAATATAAGGGAAAACCATCGTATAATTATTCAAAACATTACACGAAGCTGAGTTTTTATAGCTTTTATTATAAAAATTTAAAAATTAAAAAAGTTATAAACATTTATTAAAGAACAATAAAAATTTTAAAATATATATAAAAAAAGAGGCTGGCGCGAAGGAGCTAGAAGGGCGGATAATGAGGGGGGTATGGTTGTGGTTGCTGATACGGTTGTTGTGTTTGTGGTACATATGGAGGCTGTTGTGGTGGTTGCTGGTATGGTGGTTGATAAGGAGGCTGGTAAGTCGGTTGTTGTGTTGGTGGGTGGTATGGTGGCTGGTAGGGTTGTTGGTAGTGCGGCTGGTAGGATGGCTGATAAGGTTGTTGTTGCTGGGGCGGCTGTTGTGATGGGGGCTGGTAAGGTGGCTGGTAGGTTGGCTGGATGGGTGGCTGGTAAGGTGGCTGGTAGGTTGGCTGGTTGGGTGGCTGTTGTGATGGGGCCTGGTAAGGTGGCTGGTAGGGTTGCTGGTAAGATTGCTGTTGTTGTTGTTGTGGCTGGTACGGTTGCTGCTGTGGTGTCGGATACGGTGGTTGCTGTTGCTGCTGTGGTGTCGGATACTGTGGTTGCTGTTGCTGCTGTTGATAGGGTGGCCGGTATGTAAAAGGCCGAGGGTGGCGGTAATTTTGCAGTAACTGGTTCATCTGCAAATATATCTGTCATAAAAATGTCTAATATAATTTTTGTTAAAATAGAATGTAGAATGAATTGTGATTGACGAATTAAAGGGGCAAGTAGATACCTCAGACCCTCGCACATCGGAGGGTCCTGTATCTCTCATTTAGAAAAAACCAAACCGAATTTAAAGAAAGTTGCAGTTTGTAATTGAAAGATCTTTTTTCAATCTGAAAATGAAGTTTAATATAGTTATACTTACGACGGTGCTAGAGATGGTTACCGTTTCACCCTCAGCCTCCTTCTTCTTCTTCTTCTGACGCTCCTTTTGCGCCAGCCTCTTTTTTTTGTTTATCGCCCTTTTGATCTGCAAAATAGTAAAGATGTTTTAGAATATGAAAAATACGATAAAAAAATAGGTTGATTTTCATTTTTAGAACATTAAAATAGCTTGTAAACTATTTTCAGGGAGAAAAACTGTAGAACAAATTTTGTGTGGTGGAGCATAAGATGATTCTATTGGTTTTTTCACCGAAGGTAATTGTAAAGTTATACGAAAATCAGCTTCAGTTTTCTATTTTGAAAATTCTGTTTCTTATTACATATATTATGGTATTTTATCTTAAGAATTTTCCACAGTGATATATGAATGCATCGTTTTATCAAGCAATTCACGAGACATTTATATTGTTTTGGTCACCTCTTGACAAACGCTATAATGATGTTAGAAAACGTAGAATTATTCACTTAAAGAATTGAAGGTGACTTTCGTGCAATTTTTAAATTAGATTTCGTGGTCAAACCGGAAGCATCAGCTGATGGCTGCGATATATTACTAAGAAATACATTATAATACTTACTATCTGGTCGGGTGTCAGATTTTCCGACTTGTTCGCCTCCGTCTCGATCGAGCCGGAGGTGCTGGGCTTCGGCTGGATTGCGACGGAGGTGCTAGCCTCCGACACGGTGGAGACGGAGGTGCTGGCCTCCGGCTCGGTCGAGACGGAGGCGCTGGCCGCTGTCTCTGTGTGCCGGATGGATGTCCGGGGGGCGGGCGTGGGGGCAATCACAATAATTTGTTGCTCTTGTTGAGTGGCTGCGGTGCTTGCCCTTGTTCGGGCGGAAGGGGCGTCTGCTGGTGGCTGCGGGTCGGCGGAGATATTTGGCACCGTGAGGTTATTAGCAGCAATAGCCGCTGTCGACGGTTGTGACGCTCCTGCGGTGCTAGCCTCCGTTTCAGTAGAAACGGCGGCTGTTGGCTGCTGTGGCCGATTGGAGGTGCTTCCCTCCATATTTTTTTCTCGGGGAGTTTTAGGTGGCCCCTGGGTCCTTTTGCCCTTTGAAATATTACCCTTTCTTTTAGGCTGCAGACAAAATTTCATTAAGGGTTAAAAGGAGTTTTGAGTAGGACAAAGAAGACAAGCTTCGTTTAGTCTCTATGAACTAAGCTAATAATTAAATTCATTTCTATAAAGTAAATATAATTAAGTGTGATTTAAATAATGTTCTGTCAAATTTTCGCAAAAGAATAATAAAAATTGAGCCACTGAAGACAATTTATCGGAGACGCGTTTAAAAAAGCGGTAGGCAGGATATCTTGGAACAGCATCACTTACAATCAGAAAATCAAAAAAATTCTGTTAGTAGGGTTCAATATCTCGGGAACAACGAGAACTTTTTTCAAAATATTGACTTTTGAAATTTGGAGTGAAGTTTGAAGTGAAAATTCTTATTTTAGACCAATTATGGCGAAGTTTATTGTTAGTGAAACTAGCTGAAATTGAAAAAAAGTTCTCGTTGCTCCCGAGATATTGAACCCTACTAACAAAATCTTTTTGATTTTCTGATTTTATATGATACTCTTCCAATATATCCTGCCTATCGCTTCTCTCCGATAAATTGCTGTCAATGGCTTAATTTTTAATATTTTCTTACGAAAATTCGACAGAATATTGTTTAAATCATACTTAATTATATATATTTTATTCATATGAATATATTTATTAGTTTAGTTCATAGAGTCTAACGAAAATTATGGTTTTTTTCCTACTTGAAGACCCCCTAATCGTTAGTCTCGCTGCATACACTACCTTCGTAAAGTATTTATCACCCCTGATTTAACACACAGTAATGTTAAAAGTTTAATAAATTTGTTAAAAGGAAGAGAAATAACATTCTTTATTACTGAAGAAGCAGGAAATGAATTTTTCTGATATTTCGCTTAAATTTGATTGACTACCAAAAGAAAAAAATATTTTATCGCAAAACAATAACGGTAGGTGGTTAACACAATACTAACTTTTAATAAAAATTCTCGAAATCGTGTGTACCATGTACTTTACTAATATTGGGAACATTTTTACATTTAAATTTACTTTTCTTCATTTCTCCATATATGCAAATTAAAAAGGTATAGATGAAAATGTGAACAAAAATGTTATGCTTTGTTTCTGTGTAGCTAGTAACAAACAATATTTTTTTGTTCACATTTTCTTCTGTACCTTTTCAATTTGGATATAATGAGAAATCAAGAAAAAGTAATTTTTATTATGGAAATGTTCCTAATATTGGTAAAGTACATTGTAGACACGATTTCGAGAATTTTTATTAAAAGTGAGTATTGTGCCTACTAAGCTACCCAAGCTGCCGTTTTATTGTTTTGCGATAAAATATTTTTTTTTTGGTAGCCAATCAAATTTAAGCGAAAAGTCACAAAAATTCATTTTCTGGTTCTTGAATCATAAATAAAAAATGTTATATTTCTTTCTTTTTGGCAAATACATTCAGTTCGAAATAAAGTGGTACAAGAAAATTACAAAAAAATTTAACAAGTTTCAAATGACTGTAATTCGGTAATGAAGAAGGATATCAACGTTTTGCAAACTGGAAAATAAAGCTTGAATCTTTTACTCGGAGACGTCATTGTGGTATTATGCAAGTGGAAGGTTCAGGTTTTATTTGCTAATTTTTGAACCCTTGATATCTTTCTTCTTTACCAAGTTATAGTCATTTGAATTTTGTTAAAATTTGTTGCAATTTTTTCTGTATTGCTCTTTTTGGGACTGAGTATATATGAAACTGTTAAAATTAGTGTAAGCTAGATCTAGTTTCTTGCTAAAATCTCGATAATTCTAAGATCAATGGAAAAAATGTCTAGGGATTATTTGTGAAGCAACGAAAGACAAACAACCAAATCGGATAATTGGAAGCCGAGAAAAATCGGAAAAACAGAAGAAGTGATATATTATTCTAAAATTAATAACTCGCTTGAATTTCAAATAGAAGAGCTAAAACTTGGGGATGTAATAGTCGTGTACATGCACTTTATGTATGCTACATTCAGCTGTTCTCGGTCAATTACTTTTTGCACAGGTGCAATTGTAAATTTTCATACTATATTTTGCTACGGCTGTCCTAGAAATTTGGATTGTCCTATGTCCAACATGATTTTGAAATTAAAGTAGAAACTCAAGAGTGCGTGTAACTCCGCTTCGAAAAAATACGATGCGAAATATGGTAAAAACGCTTTTGACTAAGAGCGACGACGGTCGAGCGTACGAAGAGATAGTTTATAGGTAAGGAAAGAGAAGTGTGTAGATTACTGCATACACGTGCTACTCTCCCGACAGTTCTCTTTCTCCACCTATAGACTATCTTCGTACGGTCGGTCATTGTCGCTGATATTCAAAAGCATTTTTGGCCTATTTCGCATTATATTTTCTCGAAACGAAGATATATACTCTCTTGCGGTTTTATGTTACATTCTAAATCAGGTTTGAAAATTGAAACAGTACAAAATCGAAAACGGAAGGATAGACGTAGCAAAATAAAGGATTAAAAATTGCAATTTTAACTATGCAAAAAGTAACCAAGAATAGCTGAATTTAGCATATATAAAGTGCATATACACCACTATTACATCCCCATGTTTCAGCTCTTCAATTTGAAATTAAATCGAGCTGTTAATTTTAGAAGAATAAATCATTTTTTCCGTTTTTCCGATTCTTCTCGGTTTCCAATTATCCGATCTGGTTGTTCGACATCTCATTATATTTATCTTTCGTTGCTTCACAAATAATCCCTAGACATTTTTTCCATTGATCTTAGACTATTTGAGATTTTAGCAAGAGAAGTAATAATATTTGATTTCCTGAAAACTGTTAGAAATGAATGGGAAAACGCGTTATTTGCAAATAGAAAATTTAATAATTCCGGACTGTATTCTCTATTTCACGTAACATTCGTTTTCCTCTTGAAATAAGCATGGATATAATACAGCTGCATTACGCCTATGGGTGAAACACGATGCGACTGATAGTCGCATCGTGTCCCACTCACAGCCTACAGCTCGCGTGTCAAGTCAACCGAAGCGCTGTAGAAATATACCTGAAACCTTTAGCCTAATAAAAGAGGAGAGGTTGTCTGCCTTTCTACATGTAACGCCGGCATAACAAGTGTACTGCACTTTCGTTGCTGTCTAAGTACCCACCCCCCTTTCTATCCCTATCCTCTTTTTAGGCTAAAGTACGATAGCACATGAATGGTACAAATGATATCATTGAGCAGACATTTGATTCAACAGTAATGAAAATAGTGTAGATTTTACTACGAATGTGCAAAGGGCATAAAGCGATGCCAGTTATCGAAGTCGAAAACTGCATCATCTGTTCAAAATACTACAAACTATATAGAAATGGATAACCCAATCAGAAGAATATCTTCTGTAACGTTGAATCATTTGTTGCACAACGAATCATTTGGATTGTTATAATGAATAATAATAGTGACATTTAACGAACTTACCATTTTAAGCGTCGAGCTTCTAGGAGGCAAAACTAAGAGAGTGGAGGAGAGAGCACGGCACGTCCACACAATTAGAAGACTACACTACCAATGCCGGTATTGCCCGGCTCGCGGCACGTGCCAATTGCCGGCTAGCGGCACGTGCCAGTTGCTTGTTACCATGCGACGGCACAATAATCAATTTACAAAAATGCCAACACACATCACAAAAATATGTATTTATAGGGAAAAAAATTCTAAGATATTTTTCTTATGGATCAAACACTAGGTAAAATGGTGAAATTGGCGAAAAAAAAATCATAAAATTAAGAAACCCAGTATTTCCTAATTATTAAAAAATCTATAGCTCGGGTCGAAAACTTTTTAATGAAAAGTTGTAGATAATAAAAAGAACTTTCGACCGTTTATGATTGGATGAAAATATCTTAATTATGCCCAAGAGAATAAGCTAACTTTCATGAGGTAGCAAAAATTCATTCATGGCGAAAAACACCATAAGAGCGCAATTTTCGTGTTGCTCAAAGTCCTTCTCACGTATACCTTCTCAAAAAAAATATGCATTACGCTGTCAGGGAAATTTGTTAAAAAGATGAGATTGATATGAAAAGAAGATTTTTTAAGCAAAAGAAAATGCATAAATTTTTTTGAGATAGCGAAAATTGATTCGTAGTGAAAATTGGAATAACATAGATAACCCACCACCGAAGAACCACGTTATTTTGCATAATATAGTGTTCTTCACCATGAACAAATTTTTTCCTGCCTCGCACAATCAGTGCATTTTGTTGTGATTAAAATCCCCTATTTCATCATACCAGTTCCATGTTTTTAAAAAATTTCCCTGATATAATAATAGGGATTGATACGTGAGAAAGTGCATCGGGCAGTATGAAAACTGAAGTCCAATGGTGTTTTTCACCATGAACAAATTTTTGCTACCTCATGAAAGTTTGCTTATTATCTTGGGCATAAAGAAATCTTTCTTTTGACACCACTCTCATCTTTTTAAAAAAATTTCTACGTATGAAAATTAGAAATGAATAAATAATTGTAGAATCATGTCTATTTTCTTAATGATGATGATAATTACTTTACTTAGTCAATTTTTTATTGCAACAATAATTATTTAATAAAAGTCCAGCGTTTTCCCTTTCAAGTAGTATCAATTTCCTAACATTGTTTACTCTTTGAGATAGCAGCGGTTCTCATCCTGTCGCCGGTTGATTTGCTAACTTTGGTCTGCTAGCTTCAGCTTCATTTGCAAGTGATAATAATTAATGCCCTTTTCTTGTGGATCATATGTGCATTTCCTTACAAGAAAAATATGTCATGTTGGCATAGGTTCTCAATCTTCCAGGATTTACTATGCTAGCTTGTGCAACAGTTTTTTCATGATTGAAACAGTGTTCGATATTTGTAAAGTAGTCGGGACAATTTTCCCGAATTATGTAAAATCTGTCCGAAAAATATGCAAGCATGAAATAATTAGTCGGAAGGTCGTAGTACGCATAAGCGCCGCTAGGCGCCACCCTAATAATGTTACTATCGCGAATTTCATCGATAATCGATGAGTCTGCTATAGACAATTAAAAGGTGAACACGTGCCAAATCCTAGTAAGTGAAAATATAAAGTGCTACTGATTTGTGGTCGCCGTTTGTAGCAGATCTCCCCCCAACACCTGTCTCAACAATTTGGTAAGTCATTCGAAACTTTTTGTACAAGTTTTGGGTATTTGCAGTGCCGGAATAAGTATTTGTTGCGTCTAGGTTAGGTAGCTAACGTCTTTGTTGCTACAATTGATGCTTTTAAATGAAGCATGATTTAAATATTTACAGACACTAGAACGACAGCAAAAGCTTATGAAGACATTGCAAGAAATTAGAAAAAAAATCACGCAGGCTATAAAGAGGACCAGCGTGACAACAGTGACAGGTCGAGGCAGCTGGCGTGTCAATTGGCATGAGACACGTCATTTTTCCATATATGCCTTTTACACTTTTCAGGTTGCATGTAATTCTTCGATTCGTTAGGATTCCCAACCGACAATACTTGTATTGTGGGTAAAATAATCAGATATGCTTCATTTCTGATTATCTTGTCCACAAAACAAGTAAACAAAGTCGCGAATCCTACTGAAATTAATTACAAGTTTCACGAAATAATTATAAAAAGTAATGAAAATTAAAAAAAACAAGATATACGTTTTGAAGGGAACTACGTGCAGAGCATTTTCCCAAAGATTCATTAAATTCGGTTATAAATTGTGGGAGATAAAGTGAATCGCAGTTTCTACAAAACATTGATCTTTATGAAAAATCACGAAAAGGACTAGTTTCGCTACTTCCAAGTACCGTATCTCCCACAATTTACAACAGATTTGAATGAAACTTATAGAAAATACTCAGCAGGTCCTCCTTTACAAAACGTATATCCTGATTTTTGTGAAAATTTCTTTTTTTAAATTTTACTAGCCTCAATATAAAATTGTTATTTAACAGAATGAAGTAAAATTTTTTAAAAATAAATGAGGATATACGTTTTGCAGGGGACTATGTGCTGAGCATTTTCCCTAAGTTTCATTAAATTCGGTTATAAATTGTGGGAGATACAGTACTTGGGAGTAGTAAAACTAGTCCTTTTCGTGATTTTTCATAAAAATCAATGTTTTGTAGAAACTGCGACTCACTTTATCTCCCACAATTTATAGCCGATTGTAATGAAACTTTTGGAAAATACTCAGCTAATAGTCCTCTGCAAAACCTATATCTGGATTTATTTTTAAAAAATTTTTCGAGCCTAAATCAAAAATTGTTATTTTTTAGAGAATAATAAAATTTTTTTTAAATAAATCAAGATATACGTTTTGCAGAGGACTATTAGCTGAGTATTATCCCAAAGTTTCATTAAATTCGGTTATAAATTGAGGGAGATAGAGTGAATCGCATTTTCTACAAAACATTGATCTTTATGAAAAGTCACGAAAAGGACTAGTTTCGCTACTTCCAAGTACCGTATCTCCCACAATTTACAACAGATTTGAATGAAACTTATAGAAAATACTCAGCAGGTCCTCCTTTACAAAACGTATATCCTGATTTTTGTGAAAATTTCTTTTATTAAATTTTACTAGCCTCAATATAAAATTGTTATTTAACAGAATGAAGTAAAATTTTTTAAAAATAAATGAAGATATACGTTTTGCAGGGGACTATGTGCTGAGCATTTTCCCTAAGTTTCATTAAATTCGGTTATAAATTGTGGGAGATAAAGTGAATCGCAGTTTCTACAAAACATTGATCTTTATGAAAAATCACGAAAAGGACTAGTTTTGCTACTTCCAAGTACCGTATCTCCCACAATTTATAATCGAATTTAATGAAACTTAGGGAAAATGCTCAGCACATAGTCCCCTACAAAACGTATATCCTCATTTATTTTTAAAAAATTTTACTTCATTCTGTTAAATAACAATTTTATATTAAGGCTATTAAAATTAAAAAAAAGAAATTTTCGCAAAAATCAGGATATACGTTTTGTAAAGGAGGACCTGCTAAGTATTTCCTATAAGTTTCATTAGAATCGGTTATATATTGAGGGAGATACCGTACTTGGAAGTAGCGAAACTAGTCTTCTTCGAGAATTTTCATAAAAATCAAGGTTTTGTAGCAACTGCGAATCACTCTATCTCCCTCAATTTATAACCGATATTAATGAAACTCATAAAAAATACTCAACAGGTCCTCCTCTACAAAACGTATATCCTGATTTTTGTTAAAATTAATTTTTTTAAATTTTAGGAGCCTATATACAATATTGTTATTTTTCAGAAAAAATATAATTTTTTTGAAATAAATCAAGATATACGATTTGCAGGAGATTATTTGCTGAGCATTTCCCCACAGTTTCTTTAAATTCGCTAATAAATTGTGGGAGATACGGTACTTGGAAGTAGCAAAACTAGTTTTTATCGTGAATTTTCATAAAAATTAATGTATTGTAGCAACTGTGATGCACTCTATCTCCCACAATATACGGGGTTAGAGATTATAGGGTGCAAACCCGGAAAATCTGAAAAGAGGAGACGATTTAAAGAAAAAATTTCAAGTACAACTTTTTAATATGATTAATATTTACAGAGTTATATAACAATTTGTTTGGGCGAAGGGCCTGTATAAATTTTTATTCAGCTCGGAAAATATTAGCAATATGAAGAAATTTCATTAAAATTTTTTATAGAAGTAATAATAAGGAAGAAATAAGTTTAATAACTTTTTGCTATATTGTTGACATTTTTCCAGTTATAGAACTGACATGTTTGGATTCAAACGATATTAATTCGATAATTCCTAATTCTTCATCAGGTAATCTAATTTTAGTCATATATTGATGCACGTTTGGAAGTAAACAGTTACTATAAGGTTTTAATTTAAATTAGTTTATACATTTCAATAAAAAAATACGTATTTGTTTTAATGAAACTAGACCATATAATTTTTAAATTATGCTTTTATTATTTAAATTGCAAATATACATAAAAATTGATTGAATCATAATTTAAATATGCGAAAATTTGTAGAGATTATGAAGGATTTTTATTTAACAGCCTATAAAGATATTAGTCTTGAAGATGTATCGTATCCACCACAATTTAACTTAGCTAATATACATGAAGATGGTAAATATTTATTAAAATCCACCATTATTCAAAATTTTATCAAAAATGCCATTAACAACTACTACTTGTGATTTTATCAGGGAATTATGAAAGTGATAAAAGTGCTTTTTTAAATCAGAATTCAAGTGAGTCTAGTTATAAGCCTAATGAGTCAAATTCCGAAGATTCTGAAAGCAATAATATTGTGCAAAATGATTCAGTGGTTTCAATTAATAAGAGCAATTTAAAAAAATCGTTGAACACAACATTGGAAATATCTAATTCTTCAACTGTAGGAAAAAGAGTGCCAAATGATGAGCAGATGATTGTAAAGCATGTTGAATCCGGCAGTAAAAAGGATTTTTGCATATACTGCAAGACGGAACAGACAAAGCTTGCCCGCCATTTACGTAGAAAACATGCAGATGTTAAGGAAGTGAAAGATTTTTTACTTATTCCTAAAGGACGCCTAGAACGCAAAAGTTTAATATCCACTATTCGAAAAAGAGGCCAATTCCACTTCAATACGAATAGCGATATTAATACAGGGGAGCTTAAAGTATTGAGGCGTCCTAATAAAAATTGTAAGAAAAATGCAACTGATTTCTCTACTTGTCCACAATGCACTGGCATGTATTCGAAATCAGCTATTAGACACCATTATAGAAGATGCAGCAAAAAAAATTCAAAGCAATCTAGAACTGTCTTAAGCAAATCAAGAAAAGTTACAGGTCGCATCCATGAAATTGCTTGCCCTGTTTTACGTAAACGCGTCTTTCCAACTATGAGAGATGATGATACTACAAGAACTATTCGTTATGATGAGTTATGCATCATATTTGGAAATAAGTTGTGTGAAAAATATAGAGATCCTCATTTCTACGACATGATTAGACAAAAACTAAGGCAGCTTGGTCGTTTTCTTATTGCTTTACGAGAAATAAATAATTATGTAGATGATCTCTTCTCAGTTTTATTTCCAAAACACTATAACTCATGCATTAGCGCAATTCAATCATTAGCAGGCTTAAATGAGATGCAAACCGGATTTAAAACACCATCAATAGCTACATCCTTAGGCACTCTATTAAAACAAGTCTCTAAAAAAGCAATTACAGTTTTCATACAAAGAGAAGACAGTGAAAGGGTCAAATTAACTGAAGATTTTCTGAAGTTATTTACCGAGGACTATTCTTCGTCGATAGCACGATTAGCTATCGAAACACAATATACAAATAAAAGACAAAAAAAAAGCTTCTACCAACACGCTCAGATATTCAAAAACTAATATGTTTTTTATCTGGTAAAATGAAAACTGTTTATGCTTCATTAAAAGAAAAATTTTCTTTTGACTTATGGAAAAAACTGGCAGAGTGCTGTTTAGTGTCGATACAATTGTTTAACAGGCGTAGAGCAGGAGAGATCGAACGTACATTTGTCGAAGATTTTTCAAATTATCAAAAAGTTGATGAAAAAACAGTAGGTGAAAAATATAAAAACTTTACGATTGAAGAAAAACAAACAGCAGAAAAATATGTACGATTCGCAATACGTGGAAAGCTAGGAAGAACTGTTCCCGTATTGCTGTCCCAACAAATATTAAAATATTTAAAATTAATTGTAAAGTATCGTCAAACAGCTGAGGTTCATCCAAAAAATCCATATCTATTCGGTATACCAGGCATAATTAAAGGTGACTATCGTTACTTAAGAGCTTACAATCTCATGACAAAGTTCTCCGAGGAATGCGGGGCTTCAAATCCTGAGACTTTACGTGGGACAAATCTGCGGAAACATATTGCTACAGTATGCTCTGCTTTAAATTTAAAAGACGACGAGGTCACTGATTTAGCTGCTTTTATGGGGCATGCTGAAAATATACATAAGCAGCATTATCGTCAACCTATCTTAAGCAGAGAAATCTTAAATGTATCAAAGCTTTTGGAAGCTGTACATGGAGGCGAGGACGATATTGGAGAGAATGAGGAAAGTGACGAAGCTGATGATGGACAATCATATGGTATTATAAAATTTAATAATACCAAATACTATGAAAAAAATATTTTTAAAGTATTTTTCAATTTGTTTAAATATATATTGTTACGCGGCAAAAATCCCTGGTGGATAAAACTTGCCGCGTAGAGCAAACTTCTACTACGCTCTACTCTGCAACACGGTATTTGGGGAACGATACGTTACAACCCAAAGGCTAATACACGATGACTCCTACGTTTCTCCTCAAAGGCTCTAACTCAAACTCTATAAACGATATGTTGGGCGCCAGGTCCACCTAGACCAGTTTTCTCTAGTACGTTATCCTCTATAACATTCGCTGATTCGATATAGCGACATTTTCCCCAAAATGCTGGGCTAGCTCGGTCCCGATCTGGATAATGGGGAGGGGTTAGGTTAGGAGAGGCTTTCGATAAAGCGGCTAAGATAATCATGAACTAATAGGGTACAATCCGAATAAAGGAAAAGGCATAATTTACCTATGAAAATTCTGAGGTTTATTCACAAAATAAGCTATTTACAACGATCATTAACACCTCAGAATCAAATTATAGGAGCAAAAGTCGAAATTCGCAAATCAATTGGCCCGCCACACTCTAATACAATTTTAATTATTATAATTTCTCAAAGGATTACAAGTATCAGGTAGAGGTACTTGAAGAGGATACAACTCACTCTAGAGAAAAAGGTGGTGAATATTGCCTATGATCACGGCCAATCACCTATACCGACAAACTAATATACGTGAATATTTACTCCAACAGAACTCTAATAATCTCACACGCCTCAAAAGCGGAGAACTTAGTCTTCAAGAGGGAAGTGAGCTGGAGACGGAATTGATGCGCGGCGACACTCAATCTTGGGCTATCAATCCGTTAAACGATACAAAAACTCGGGCAATTTCGTCCCGGAAAACTCTATAAAGATATCGAAAATTATGCCGAGCCTACAATAGGCAGGCCTCGACGCGCGACACCGCCAACGACAAATAACTAAAACAATAAGGAAGATAATTCGCTTTTCTCCAGTTTACTTCCCGACAATCTACTAAAATAACTCTTCAATGTATCGGTATTGAATTCCGGGCCATGATCCTACGCAAAGCTAAAATTAAAGGCTTTCTAGCAACTACGAGAGATGACTCGATATAACACAAATTAAGCATTTACTGGCATGGTCGACCCGAGGGAGGCACTCACCGATCCGCTCAATTCTTCCGGCTTCGATACCTCAAACTCTTCCTCTCGAATACGGCAGCTTTCCTCAGGACAACGGTGGTCCGATAGATTCAACCAGGCTCCTGGAAACAGTCGTAGGTCAGGTTCGGAGGGCTCCAGATTCACTTCGGATTCCAACAAGGGCCAAATTTCGACCGCGATCGCGGTATAATGATCTCGGCACCTCTCGATCATCCCCACCTAGTCATTATTAGGCTCGGATATCGATCGCATTATCGAAGATTCACGAGGATCCGCGAGGTTAGGCTATCCTCTTCTCTAGCTCTTTTCTCTTCTTTTCCGTCGACAGGCGGAAGTTCCGTCCTGAACGACTCCAAATATTGATGTTGGCGGCAGCGGTGGCGATGGATTTGAGCTGAGACTGCTTCGTAATGAATTGTCGATAGGTGTTCTCCGCGAGGGCGGCTAGGCGATAATTACTCCATCCGGATATGATCCTTCTTTATATTCTGAGTACTTTACGTTACTCAGGCCTATCTGGTATAGCGCAGCGACCTATAGAGCTTCTCTGCTAGCCCCAATCTGGTTGAGTTGGGGTGCGCCGACTATCGGGAGTCCGGAAAGCGAGAGGGCGAAGCTGAAGGGTCTATGGGTGACGATCCTGGTGATGCTGGTGTCCTTCCTTGAGGTGGCATAGGAATAGGAGAGCGGAGAGGCAAGGCCCCCACTCTGGTCGACATACCGCACAAGCGATTACGGATTAAACGGAGCGCCATGTACGAAAAGAAAGCCGAAAAACGTAACAGACTATAGAACTAACGATTACCGTTCGGTAGCGGTATGTAAAATAAATAAGTGGAGAAATGAGATCTCTGACCTTTGTGGGTGGCGGGGTTCCGCGGTGATCCTGGAACCTCCCCTGACCTTGGGCTGAAAAGCTCATTCTAACCTGCCTATAAAATCGCTTAGTTGTTTGGTTACGACATAATTTTCAATATAGTCAACCCGGAGGGGGTATAGGAGAGGGCGAGGAGCCTCGATAATCATGTTTGTGACGCCGCCAAGGCGCCTAGGTTTGGCCACGTCACAATATATATATATATATATATTTAAACAAATAATTATATTAATTTTATAGATAAAATAGCAGATAGGTCCTCACCACAAGCAGCTGCCTTAATAGACGATACAGGTAATATACTATATATATATATATATATAAATTGGCATGGTTTTTGCTACCATTTTGTTAAATATTTAAAATTTACGGTAATTAACTTTTAAACTCTCGCATGGGTTTTTAACACGTACAATAAAAGGTGAGTGTACTAGTTAATTGTACTAAATTAATAATGTCCCAGATATTTCATCGGCAGGATATGAATTTATATTCTTATGGTATTCATAAAAATATTCACTCTATCACTTCCCAGCAAATGGATATTCTATATCTGCAACAATGTAGATATTGGAATACCCCTAGATGCCGAAAACTCTGCTTGCTATTTATGCAATTTTAGGGAGATGTGTCTTTTAAGAGTTAAAATATAAGATATTTAGCAATCCTTTTAAGATTGAGGACTAGCATGATTTCGTCAAATCCAACATTTTTACGAATTATTAAGAATTTAATAATATAATTTGTATCTTTAATTTAACTTACTCGTGTAACGATAATATTCAATAGCGTCTGTGTGTGCGTCCTTGTTTCACTATTAAAAGATAAACTTTAATACCTGAAACATCAAAAAAAGCCACAAAGTATACATGGTTTTGAGTTCGAGTTATGTGTACCATTTATCTTTAGTAAATTTTTACTTATCTAATAATTAGAGATTCTCTTTGGTTTTTAACCTCTTTTCTCACTGTTGGTGTACACATCGGTGTTCAAACAGTTTTCACTATTGTCCAAGAGAACTATTCACAAATATGGTCACTTTACACAATCTAATATTAAATATATTATTTAACATATGATTATATTACACTCATTTTAAAAATTCAATCACAAATCTTGACTAATAATCTTGCTTAAAACTTCTATCGTTGGCTCAATTTGTATCTTTAGCAGCGTAATGGTGAGAAAATGGCGAAGGGTAGTTTGAGAGGAAAGAGACAAAGACAAGTTATACGTACAGTCACCGTTAGACATGGCGTCCTACGTTACTATACTCTCTGCGTACACATAATATACATAAGCTGTGCGGAAAGTATACTGAATTAGTACGGCATATGTGGCGGTGTCTGTACGCCAAGTTAGTATAAAGGCAGTGCCAGAAATGGCGTTCTATACTTTCGTATACCTTTCGGATACACACACTAAACAGAAAATCATTTGGATATAATGAACACATTTATTTGCATTTTTGTTTATTTGAATTTAATATTTTTAATTAAAAACCAACAAATATTAATACAAAATAAAAAAATAATTGAATTTAATTGATTTAAAAATATAATTAATTGAAGTAAAATCATCGCCCATTTGGCTGAGATAAACTGGTTTATCTGAAAGGCAATTTTCATGGTATTCATTTAAATTTTTATTTATTTGGTTGAAACAAAATAATTATTAGTATTATGAAAATATATAAATAATAAATATTAGAACCAGAAAAATCAATGTTTTTGTTTCAAATTATTGTGTTATTGAATGAAATAAATGTTTTCTTTTTGATTAATATTTGATCACAAGGCAAAAGTAACTTTTCATTTACTTTCAAATTAACATTCATTTAATAGAAAAGGAAAATTATTTCCCTGAAAACTAATTTTGTTAGAGTTAGTAAATAATATATTCCTTACATATAAACATATATTTATTTCGATTAATGAAACTGAATACTTTAATAAAATCGTTGAAACGCATTGTCATAAATTTCTGAATTCAATAACACATTTTCTTGAAACAAAACATTTTATTTCTTGCATCAAGCGAAGAATTGTAGAGTTTCATTATTCTCGGTTTCACATAAATTAAATTTCGTATTCAATGCAAGACGATAGTTATGCTTAATCAAGAACATCGATATATCAAATTAAAACAGATTGCATTTGTTTGAAATTAATATATATTTAACTCAAACGAAAGGTTTAACTGTTTTAAAATATTACATTGACTGCATACAAACTTATATTCGTTCGATGAGCATTAATATTTGTTTAAATCGAAATCTTGTATAAATTACTTTGCAATTTTTAAATCAGCAACATCGTTCTTCAATATAATCAACATTGCTCTTGAATGAAATGATTCCTTCATTAATATAAAATAATGTATTACATGTTTCAAATAATTTTTCATTTTTATTACACGAATTTTAATTTAAAATTATATGAAACATTATTTGTACCCTGCAATCAAGTATTTTGTCAAATAGAAAAGGTTATACAGGGCGAGGAGAAAGTATGTGAAAACCATTAAATATCTTGTGGAAATTACTCATTTTAGTAAAAAATATTTCAGATAAAAATGGTATGGCTTCAAAGAGTATCAGTACGCTTTATAAGTATATAATCTTAAATTGCGTTGGGCAGGTCATTTCAAGGTCACATTCATTTATTCAATAGTTTACCCTATTTTTATTACGTATTCTTTTAGCATATATCCCAAGAGCTTTCCAAAATACCAATAAAGGCATCAGACTTATTGATACAATTAAAACAGCTGTTAGAAGTCATTGATCTCCATTTTGTCCGATTAATCCTGTGATTGTGAGGAAAAAGATATATCTACCTACACTTAACTGCCAGTCCGCTTTTGAAAAATTCAATTTCAAATTACGATTGGCAAGCATATGCTATGTAAAAAGTATACAAATTCATATAGCACACTTCATTAAACGTCATTTTAATAGACATCGTTTAATCATCTAATTGACTAAAAGCCGATTAAAAGATAATTTTGAGTCATTTGGTTCTACGTGAGAAACCAGAATGCCATTTATTACGATATTTGTGTATATTAGGCTGACCCCGTATACTGTAACTTTAATAAAAATTTTTAGCGTCGGTACCGACCCAAAACGATATACATATTTTTTATAACTCAAATTGTTTCTTATTTTATAAAAATATGGACAGTATATATCTTTAATACACTAGTAGTAATCCAATAACCTTCAATATTGTTTTTTTTTAATCAAAGTATTCTTCTGCAATTTTTTTCAGATCCTCAGGCAAATTTTGGGGAAGGTATTTCTTTTATTTCTCCTTTTTTCTCCCTGTTCGAGATCGGGAGGAGCAAAAATGATGAGAAGTAGATTCCACATTTTCTGCTATATCTCCCTACCTCTATTGCGCTTACAGAGGACGGATAGAACAACAGCGTTTAGCCGTTCCATCTGTCTCTCTCTATCTCTCACCACGGCGCGCTTGCGCATCTACTGGCCATGGCGCGTCGCGGCCGCGGCACAGCTTGCGCGCATGGCCACTAGGTGGCCAGCGCCACGAGCAGCTCTCTCGCTGGCAAGTTTCGTGCCGCGGAATTACTTATATGGGTCCTTGATAAGGACCCATCGCACCTCAGCCTTGCTCAACCGACTGCGTAGCAGCAGCAACCGCAGCAACGAAGCAGCCTTTTTAGCCTCAACGGCATCTTGAAGAGCGCCTCCACCGGCGAACTCATCGGGCAAATACTTTGGTAAGTATCACCCACCACCCACTGCCTACCAAGAGGGGACTACCCCTCTGCGGCAATATCCTCCCTCGTAAGGGAGATTTCTCCGGGGACTTCCCGGGAGAAATTAACCCTCTCCTTCCCCTCCACACTGCCTCCGAGGACTACCTCGGACCCAGTGTTCCGACCCTAAACTCCAGGGCTCTCGACAGAGTCGGGTAGTGGGAGGGGTAGAATCACCCTAGGGGTTGGGGTGGCTCGGAGCCACCATAGCTCTTGGAGAAGGAGGCTGAAGGGTAAGGGGACTTCCCCTTCCCTAAAACCACTTCTCCAACTCCGCTTCCTCCCATGACTGGGGATTTTACTAGGGAATACCCTAGGGAAAATTGTCCAGTCCGGGAGCTTATAAGTCCGCGTTCCTTTCTGGGGAATTCTAGTCTCTGGGGTTCTTGGGAATCTTCGGTTACCGAAATTCCCTAGAATTTGACGACGACAAATTCCCTAGGAAGTCGATCATTTTAATCTAGCGGTTCTTTTGTAAATATATTGTAAAATTTTGTACAGTTTATTTATTTAAATAAAAACTCCTTTTACCTCTTATTTTTGGCTTTGAATATTTTATTCTAGAATAAGACCTTCCCTTCTGACCACAGGTTCGGAGCCAACTTGGGACATTGTTTCGCACAAATTTTTGGTCCTTCGAGCCGGATATCCGGCAAAAAACGTTCGAAGTGCATCAGTGTTCCTGAGTGGGTATTCCGGGCTGTTTTTTGGATTGTGGTTTTGTTCTGGAATAGAGTTTCAAGATGACTACGCCTAGCTCCGGGGAATTACTGGAAGCGATCAATTACGTGCCCATGATTCGGGATGAATTCGTTCGGTTGGTCGTTAACATTAAGAAGCGTGGAGTCCACAACTTCACCCTCCCATTCTTGGAGGATGGGCTTGCGGCCGTCGAGAAGTGGCTTAAGGCGTTGCATAAAACTCATGTTAAGATCACTACTCACACTAAACCGGCCGAATTAGCTAAAATGGAGTACGTAACCGATAACTGGTATCAAGCGGCCCTTGATGCCCATAGTGACGCGGAAGAATTCATCCTAGGACATCTAGATGAACTTCGACCCAATCAGGGTTTGTCGGCATCAGGTCCCACTGCGCCTTCAGGCGAAATAAACCACATTAGGCTTCCAGTTATCGATTTACCAAAGTTTTCCGGGGATTACTTAGAATGGAGCAACTTTTATGAAACGTTCAGTTCCATTGTTCACGACAAAGTGTATGTCTCCGGTCGGGACAAGTTCCATTACCTAAAATCCTGTCTGCAAGGAGAAGCAGCAACGGTCATTAAATCTTTAGCGATCACCTCCGAGAACTATGAGATAGCATGAGACACTCTGGTAGCTCGGTACACTGACAAACGGATGATCACGGATACGTTCTTAGATCAGATCTCGCAAGTACCCACGCTTCGGGGTGACAATTTTAAAGTTCTGAAAGAAGCTAGGGACTCTGTTACGGTTGCTCTCAACGCCCTTAAAACTATGGGTTACGGCGTCGATCATTGGGATCCCATCATTGTTCATTCACTGAAGAACAAACTGGATGACACCCTCCGCTTGGCTTGGGAGATGTATCTAGGAAGCAGCAAGGATTATCCCACCTTTCTTCAATTTTCGGAGTTCTTGACGCGACACATTAACTCATTGCAATCATTAGGTAACAAACCTAAAACTTCCAAAAAGGAATCCGGGAGATCCTTGAAGTCACACGCTGCGAGTGTGAATAGTACCGGTTGCGCTCATTGTGGTAGTAACCATCTCTTGTATCAGTGCAAGGACTACCTTGCATTGACCCGTCAGGCTCGATCAAAGTTTGCATTTTCACAGAACCTCTGCATCAACTGCCTGAGGCCAGGGCATAGTTGCTCCAATTGTTCTTCTTCGTCACGCTGCAGGAAATGTAGTAAAACGCATCATACGTTGTTGCATTTTGACAAATCTGGCACCGGGGGGAGCAAGTCACGGGGGACTACCCCTGCGGCAAACTCCGCCTCCGAGCCTGAACCCTCTAGCTCGCATTCTACAACGCATCTCAGCGTTACCGATACACATTCAGTTCTGTTGGACACGTTCTCTGCTAAAATCGATGCTCCTGACGGTTCTTGTATCATAGTCCGCGGACTGTTTGACACGGGCTCAGAAACTTCCTTTATCTCAGAAAATTTAGCTCAGCAGTTACGAATACCGCGAAAACGTATCAATGCTACCATTCATGGTGTTGCATTGACTTCGGCTCAAAACGTTCGAGCAGAGGCACAGATTACCCTTCATTCTCTCTCAAGACACGGTGTTTCGTTGGATGTAACTGCAATAATCTTACCAATGATTACTCAATATCTCCCTCCGACTTATTCTCGATCGTCTTTTCCATCGCTTAGTGGAATCGATTTCGCTGATCATTTCGCTTCAACCAAGGTTCCAATTGATGTGCTCATTGGTGCAGATTATCTCACGTCGGTGGTAGAAGGCCCGTACATTAATTCTCCTGATAATTCGTTGCAAGCCCAGCGGACTATTTTCGGGTGGATCGTAGCTGGAGTCGTACCTAAGGCGGGTCACTCTCATAGCCTCACGGTTCATCATTGCTTTAACCTAGAGAACACTCTTCGCGACTTCTGGGAACTGGAAGAAGTTCCTGAAGTCAAACCCATGTCCACAGAGGACTCCCTCTGTGAACAACATTTTGTGGATACGGTAACACGCACCCCCTCGGGGCGTTTTGTCGTCGCTTTACCTTTTCGATCCGACATCGAAAAGCATAGTCTAGGTTCTTCTTCTCGGGTAGCAGAGAAAACCTTATCACGGATACTTCGGCGATTGGAAACTTCTCCAGACCAGGCTGAAAGTTATTCTCAATTCTTACAGGAGTATATTATGTTGGGACATATGTCTCCTGTTCCTATGAACTCTGATTTTCGCGTCTTCCTGCCTCATCATGCAGTATTTAAGACCGAGAATCAGAAGACAAAGATTCGCGTTGTATTCAACGCATCTTCTAAAACCTCTACTGGCGTCTCGCTTAATGATACGTTATTCATTGGACCAAAACTCCAACAGGACATCACGCGGATCCTGCTGAATTGGCGTTCCTTTCGATATGTAGGCGTGACAGACATTGTTAAGATGTTCCGACAGATTCTTATGCGTTTTGAGGACCGCAAGTATCAGAACATTTTATGGAAGACTGATTCCGGTGAGCTTCAGGCTTTCGAACTCAACACGGTGACCTACGGTACTGGACCGGCACCTTTCTTATCCTCGCGAGTTTTGCGCGAATTAGCTTCCACGGACGGAGCTAACTTCCCTCTCGCGCAGGATGTTTTGTTAAATTCTACATATGTAGATGATATACTTTTTGGGGCCCATGACGTAAAGCAACTCAGTTCGGTCAGGGAACAACTCATCGCTCTACTGGCGAAAGGGGGCTTCTCCTTAAGCAAATGGGCATTCAATCAACCGGGGGCTTCCCCGCTTGAACCTACCGAGCCGCACTCTTTCTTTGAGGATCCTGCTGGGTCAAGTAAAGTCTTGGGTATATATTGGGATCACGCGGATGATAGCTTTCGCTTCCGTGTTTCTCCTTCATCTATTGGTGTATTAACCAAACGCATCCTCTTATCAGAGAATGCTAAAATCTTTGATCCATTGGGATGGATCTCTCCTCTAGTCATTACTCTAAAGCAGTTAATGCAATCCACTTGGTTACTCAAACTCTCTTGGGATGAAGAGATCCCTGAACCGGTCCAATCCAAGTGGCTCAAGTGCTATGAGCAGCTCCGAGATCTACAGTCTTTGCGCATTCCACGATGGACCGGACAAACGCCTAATACTAGAAAACGTGAATTAATCGGATTCTGCGACGCCTCAGAGCTGGCCTACGGTGCAGTCGCTTACGAACGTCTCACGGATGAGAACGGTCATTTTTCGGTACATTTAGTAATGTCCAAAACAAAGATCGCGCCGATTAAGACCACTTCAATACCTCGGTTGGAGTTGGTTGCAGCCGCACTTCTAGTCAAGTTGTTGGTTCACGTCAAGACAAGCTTGGTCGGGAGTTGTGATGCGATTCGGTGTTACTCGGATTCACAGGTCGCGTTAGCTTGGATAGCAAAGCAACCCGTCCATTGGAAGACGTTTGTGGCCAATCGCGTTTCGTACGTTCAAACGCATTTACCGGAAGCCAGCTGGCATTATGTACCCACTAAGTTGAATCCTGCAGACTTGTGCTCAAGAGGAACCAGTGTTCAACAGTTATCAGAGGACTCACTTTGGTGGCATGGGCCTGCTTTTCTCCGTGAGCACACCGCAAAACCTGTTCAGGTCTTTGAAACCGAGGAAGAAAGTCGGAAGGTAGCGTTAACCGCTCAACTAGACACAACTGAGTGTTGGTTTTTTGATAAGTTTTCGTCTTGGTCTAAACTGGTCCGAGTGATGGCCTATGTTCTTCGATTTGTCCAGCGGACCAGGAAAACCGGCCAATGGGAGGACTCCCTCCTGTCTGCATCGGAAATTCGCAGTTCGATTGAAGCCTTGGTAAAGGTTGTTCAACGAACACACTTCGCGAGCGAAATCTCAGCCTTGAATCATGGGTCTCGTATACCGTCACGCTCAAAGCTTCTTTCATTGTATCCGGTAATTGATTCACACGGAATCCTAAGAATAGGGGGGCGGCTTCGGAACGCCGAAATTTCTGAACAAATGAAACACCCCATTATTCTTCCGGATTGCCACTTAACGGCCATTCTTATTAGGCAAACTCACCTAGATACACTTCACGGGGGGCTCCAACTAACTTTGTCCACGTTGCGACAAAGGTTTTGGGTCATAAATGCGCGGAATCTAGTAAAATCATGCGTTCACAAATGCATCACGTGTGTTCGCGAACGCGCTAAACTCGGTAGCCAGCTTATGGGATCGCTTCCTGCCGCTCGGGTTTCTCGCAGTCTTACTTTTGAACACACCGGAGTAGACTACGCTGGGCCATTCATAGTGAAATTACATCACGGTCGCAATGCCAAGTCCATCAAATGTTACGTGGCGGTATTCGTATGTCTATCTACCCGTGCTGTTCACTTGGAACTTGTTTCTCGATTGGATACCGAGGCCTTCCTCGCCGCGCTGTCTCGATTTATTTCTCGTCGTGGAAAACCCGCCGTCATGTACTCAGACAACGGCCTTAATTTCCAAGGGGCAGACGCTGAGCTAAAACGCGCCTACCAATGCTCCTTAGAAGCCGCCCGCTCTCAGAAAACAGATTCCCTCAGCGAAATCGAGTGGAAATTCATCCCGGTCGCTACTCCCCGCTGGGGTGGTCTTTGGGAAAGTGCTGTAAAAAGTATGAAGCACCACCTGAAGCTCTCCATCGGAGTTTTCGTGCCTAATTTCGAGGAAATGACCACACTACTGACCAAGATTGAGGCCTGCTTAAATTCACGACCTATATCGCGGTTACATGATGATCCAGAGTCGTTGGACGTACTCACTCCGGGGCATTTCTTGTCAGGACGGGCATTAAATTCCCCCCCTGAACTTTCCACCTTGGATTTACGCGAATCATCATTAAACCGTTGGCAAACCGTGAATCAAATCACCGAAACATTTTGGAAGAAGTGGTCGTCCGAATATTTACATACTCTGTAGCATAGTTCGAAATGGCAGATCTCTAACTCGGAATTCGGTGAAGGAGATTTAGTGCTTGTCAAAGTACCTAACAATCCTCCCCGCATGTGGACATTGGGCCGGATTCTCCAACTAGTTCCTGGAGTAGACGGGGTAGCTCGCGTAGCGATAGTTAAAACCGCGAGAAAAGAGATTCAACGGAGTCTCTCGCAACTCTGTAAACTCCCTTCTTAGCCCTCACTTTGGGTAGTATCAGGGTCTATCTTCACCCTGCTTTCCGGCATCCTGGGACTCTTCAGGTTGCCATACTTCCTTCGCAAGCTTCCTGGGGCTCTTCAGGTTGCTTATTCTCTTCCTGGTTTCCTGGGACTCTCCAGGTTACCACCTCCTCTCTCGGGCGTCCTGGGACTCTTCAGGTCGCCCTCTTTCCTGTTCCAAACCTTCTGGAACACTTCAGATATCCGCCATGTCTTTTCTTCCAAATCTCCAACCATACTTACTGAGTCTTCGTACTCATCATTTGTCCTTTTTGGCGCAGCGATATTGAGAATGGCGGATTATCCGTGGGCCCACCTCCTGGGCGTAGGCTATGAGGACGAGGAGGACGATGTCCTCGAATTGCATGCCCCCCGGGAGGAAACTGAATTTCGACGGCTGTTCGGCCACGTTCTCCCGGCGGGGCAAAAAGAGAAGCCGGCACCACCACCACCTCCACCTCCAGCACCACGACCACGGGCGAGACGGCAGAAGCCCGTCATCGCCTCTAAAAAGAGCATTGCCTCGGCGAACTGGGCTGGGAAAGTCCTAGACGATCCCAGCGCCAGGGAGCTCGAGCGCAATGCTCAAAAAATCAGAGTCCGCGCATTCGGGCAGGAGATTGAGGTGCCTCTCTATACGGCCCTCAAGCTACGGAGATGGAAGGCCTGGGCCCCACAGGGCAAGATCACCCTGCGGTGGTCTCCGTCATTGGAGCTTCATTCAGCGAAGCTCCACATGAAACTGAAAACTTAGTCGTCTCGTCCCTATCTGTTTTATATCTTTTTATATTTTATTTAGTTTGTAAATAAATCCGTTAAATCTGAATTCACTTTATTCTTCCTTTCTTGACGCCATCGCGTCAACGGGGGGAGTTTGTTCGAGATCGGGAGGAGCAAAAATGATGAGAAGTAGATTCCTCATTTTCTGCTATATCTCCCTATCTCTATTGCGCTTACAAAGGACGGCTAGAACAACAGCGTTTAGCCGCTCCATCTGTCTCTCTCTATCTCTTACCACGGCGCGCTTGCGCGTCTACTGGCCATGGCTAGTCGCGGCCTCGGCACAGCTTGCGCGCTTGGCCACTAGGTGGCCAGCGCCACGAGCAGCTCTCTCGCTGGCAAGTTTCGTGCCGCGGAATTACTTATATGGGTCCTTGATAAGGACCCATCGCACCTCAGCCTTGCTCAACCGACTGCGTAGCAGCAGCAACCGCAGCAACGAAGCAGCCTTTTTAGCCTCAACGGCATCTTGAAGAGCGCCTCCACCGGCGAACTCATCGGGCAAATACTTTGGTAAGTATCACCCACCACCCACTGCCTACCAAGAGGGGACTACCCCTCTGCGGCAATATCCTCCCTCGTAAGGGAGATTTCTCCGGGGACTTCCCGGGAGAAATTAACCCTCTCCTTCCCCTCCACACTGCCTCCGAGGACTACCTCGGACCCTGTGTTCCGACCCTAAACTCCAGGGCTCTCGACAGAGTCGGGTAGTGGGAGGGGTAGAATCACCCTAGGGGTTGGGGTGGCTCGGAGCCACCATAGCTCTTGGAGAAGGAGGCTGAAGGGTAAGGGGACTTCCCCTTCCCTAAAACCACTTCTCCAACTCCGCTTCCTCCCATGACTGGGGATTTTACTAGGGAATACCCTAGGGAAAATTGTCCAGTCCGGGAGCTTATAAGTCCGCGTTCCTTTCTGGGGAATTCTAGTCTCTGGGGTTCTTGGGAATCTTCGGTTACCGAAATTCCCTAGAATTTGACGACGACAAATTCCCTAGGAAGTCGATCATTTTAATCTAGCGGTTCTTTTGTAAATATATTGTAAAATTTTGTACAGTTTATTTATTTAAATAAAAACTCCTTTTACCTCTTATTTTTGGCTTTGAATATTTTATTCTAGAATAAGACCTTCCCTTCTGACCACAGGTTCGGAGCCAACTTGGGACATTGTTTCGCACACTCCCTCTTTCATTTGCTCCCTGTGCTCTGTCTTTTTATTCTCTCTTTCTGCCTGCTGAAAAGCGGCTATTCGCCTGCTGAAAAGCGGCCATACGCCTGTTGAAAAGCGACCATACGCCTGTTGAAAAGCGGCCATACGCCTGTTGAAAAGCGGCCATACACTTGTTAAAAAGCACGATTTGGTTTGCTAAAAAGCGTCAATTAAAGATTCATAATATTACGTATTTTTTACTAATATTAAATATTATTATCAATTTAACATCTGTATATTTACTGGTATAATATACAAATTGTTGATAACAGCCATCATGAAGCTTTGCGCTAGAAATGAAGAAATTATTAAAAATGGCCAGTGGTTGGAGGATGAGCACATGAATCGATTTTTTCATATATTAAAATCATGCTCCAATTATAATCCACAAAGTACACTATTAGTTCAGATTCCTAATAATATAGAAAGTGTACCAAAAAATTTAAAACATATTCAAATATTACATAGCTGTGATGATTTTAAATCTAATCAAGGCGGTCATTGGGTTTGTTCTTATTATGACGGTAAATCAATATATATTTATGATTCATTGAATATGAAAAGGTTGCATGCCCATCATAAAACATTTTTTAAAAGATTGTTCCCATATTATAATTTGGACAATGAATCAGTTATATTTCCAGTAGTGCAATCGCAAAGAAACGGAAATGATTGTGGAGTATTTGCTATAGCATTCGCCACGTCTCTTTTATACAATATTAAACCTAATGAAGTTTTATATGATCAAAAGTTAATGCGTCAACATTTGATACAGATTTTAAAATCGAATCGCTTAGATCATTTTCCAATTATACAGAGACAAAATGAAAAAGCTAAAATTGTTACGTTTGAGGTATTACAAAATCGTCATAAAGCAGCTTCTCGAAAAAGAGAATTAAGAAAAAAGGAAAGTGAAGAACAACGTTTAGATCGGTTGAAAAAAGCTGTTACTTATATCAAAGAAAAGCGAAAACCCGATAAAGAAAACAAAGCTATTGGTGATAGTAAAAAGGTATGTGATAATGAAAATAATTTGAGATTAAGTTTAAGTATTGATACGAACGATAGTATTTTAATGATCAATAAAAGTGAAATATCGTTTCAAGGAGAAGAAACGAATGATGATACTTACAAAAAAGACCAAGAAGCTAACATTCAATATTTCAAAAATAATAAATATAAGAAAATTGAAAGGGTAGATAATATGTATAAAAATGCCAAGAGTACAGATATCGATGTACAGAAAGAATCAAATTATTTCAGTTTAAATACCGAAAATACACAAATTAATGTATCTGAAAATATTTCCAATTTGAATTCTACATCTAAGAAACACGCTTTGTCAAACATTTGTGAATATGAACTTTCCTCACATCCGAAACTGTTTAAATTTAATAATTATTCACTTAATTGTGATGATAGATATAGTAATAGAGCAGTGGCGAAAAAAATATATTATGAATTAAATAAAAAAGATATTATAAGAAAACGAAAAAGATTTTATGAATCAAATAAAGAAGCTACATTAAAACAACGGAAGGTATCGTATGAATTAAATAAAGAAGCTATACTAAAACAACGGAAAGTATCGTATGAATCAAATAAAGAAGCTACATTAAAACAACGGAAAGGATCGTATGAATCAAATAAAGAAGCTACATTAAAAAAACGAAAAATATCGTATGAATCAAATAAAGAAGCTAAATTAAAAAACATAAAATATCGCATAAAACAAATAGAGAAGCTAGACTAACGAAAATGAAATTGTCATATGATGTTAATAGAGAAGCTATATTAGAAAAGAAAAAAAAATCATATAAATCCAATAAAGAAACTATACTGAAAAAAAGAAAAATATATTACGAAACTAATAAATCAGCAAAACATTATGTTGCAAAGAAAATTATTAATAAATACAATCGCATTAATAGACAAAACAATAATATAGCGCTAAAATTTACTGCTGAAAGGTACATACAAAATTTAACAAAAACTATCGGCATTCCTTCGCTAACAGAAAGTAGAATGGAAGCCGAACACATAATAAAATGGTGTTTATATACTCGAAATTTGTATATTACGAGCATGAAGAAAAATTTAAAAGAAATTAAACAAAAGGCTGAAGTTTCTGTAACTCGGTCTAAACAATGTACTTCTATAGATATTATGAATAAAGTGAATTCTTTATGTGGATTGTCGAAACATATTGCTTCCTCGGAACAATATTTCTATGAAACTTCTTACTATGCAATGAGTGAAATTGTTGAAGCAAATTTAGATTTCTCTGTGAGCACAGGGGAAGATTTTCCTACTACTAGAAGAGATTTTGAAAGAAATATTAATGAAATTATCATGAATTCTGAGGGTAAATGTATTAATATCATGCCTATTTTGGAATCCAAAAATAAAACTAAGAAGATATGGCATTGTAATTTTCTTTGTAAAATTAAAGATGCTAATTTAATAAATGATTTAAAAGAATTTTATGAAAATTTATTACAGTGTACCTTAAAAAAGTTACACAAATTTATAACGGATACAAACCGTTGTTCTAATAAAGTAAATCATAACAAACTCGGCCATTCACGTGGTTGTTATATAAATTATAAGCTTTGTAGGTCAAAATTTATAACAACACAAATACTGTCTTCTCATTTTCCTGAAGTGAGGTACATTAAAAGATTGTTATACGATTTGATGGCTTTAGATGCAAAACTTAAAAATTTGGACAAAGCTTTGAATGAAAATGACGTCAATTTACTGCAAGAGATATCGAAGGAAGCTCAAGAAAATGCTGCAGCACATAGAGAGAAATTCACAGAAATTAATTTAAATGAAGACGACATAAAATCTCAATATTTTCTTGCCTTCAAAGCTTTTACAAAACGTTCTATCGATATACCGAAATGGTCTTGCATTTCTTGTGAAAAGTTATGTTTTGAAAGAAATGTAACGAGAATAAAAATTTGTAATAAAACGTATGGCTCAAAACTTTGGAGCAAGCTGCTGCAGCATATAGAATTTAAAGAGAATGATGCTGCTTATATTTGTCAGTATTGTAAAAGTAAAATTCGTTTTAATATCATGCCACCTACGTGTATTTTGAACAATTTAGATGCAAAGAAAGTACCAGAAGAAATAGAAAGCCTGAATGATTATGAACGAATCCTGATTCAAAGAGCTAAAGCATTTCAAACTGTTTTGCGAATGGGAACTGTTATGAATAAAAATATACCACATAGGGGCATGATTCCTAAAGTTAAAGGTAGAACATTCCATCTGCCTTTGCCATTGGAAGAAACATTTAAAAAAATTTGTCCTTCGCATGTACCAATAAATATAAATCATGAATTGTACATATTAGTAAGAGGAATTCCTACTAAATCAAATATTGTATGGGAAAATTTGGTGGATGTAAATAAAGTATGGAACGCTTTGTTATGGCTGAAAGATAATAATCCCTTGTATTCAGAAATAGTATTACCTACATCTTCTGATGCCTTGTTATTACAGTCTGATTTAAGAGACACTGAATTCCAAATAGATGATGACTTGAGAGAAGACGATGAAATATTGGAAGAAATAAATAACGACGATAAGGAAAACAAAGCTTTAGTAACACAAAAGTCTCAATCTGATTCATATTATGATCAGTATACAATTTATCCAATGTATGAAGGTAGAACTAATGAATCGGCAACTGAGCTTTTTCAAATGCTGAAAATTCATGATCGTCCATTGGATTATAATTATAAACAATTAGACGTAATGTGCTTTCCAGATTATTTCCGTATGGAATTAATGGACAACATGAAAACCGAAGTGTTCGTCTTAGTGATTTCGAATTTATTAAATCAAGGCTTATGCCCAAACATTCACGATATCGTTTAAATATACAATACTTATTTTATTTAGTACACGACAGTAACATACGAAACATTAATGCTGGTATATTTCATAAATTAAATATTACGAATCCTCGTGAAAAGTATACGGCTTCTAGTTATCTAGAAAAGTTGTCAAAACATCAACTGGAAACTAATTTAAAAACTATTTTTGGTAGGTTACGCAATACACCGCAATTTTGGATTAGACCAAGATGCATGTTGAAATGTATGATTCATAACTACGGACCTGCCACATGGTTCTTGACACTTAGTCCGAGCGAATGGCTTTGGTCAGATATGATTGAATATCTTCGTGAAATAAATAGTCCCAAATCGAAAACCATGTCAATAAATGAGCTTATTGCTTCCGATCCGATATCAGTATCTAGATTTATTAAAAATAAATTACAAGCAATAATTGATTTTATAACTTCACCTGACAATCCTATTGGAGAAGTCTCGCATTACTTTATACGTAGAGAGTATCAAGGTAGAGGTACTCAACATTTTCATATGTTAATTTGGATAAAAGATGCTCCAATAATTAATGAATCTTCTAATGAAGATGTAGCAGCTTTTATTTTAAAGTATATTACTTGCAGAATGCCATCCCAAAACATTTCTCCTGAATTATATAGACGCGTTGATAAACACCAATGACACAAACATAACAGTTATTGTTTACGTGCTAAAAAAACCAAAAATAAGACTAGTCAGATTTGCAGATTTGGTTTTTCTAGACCAATTACTGATACGTTATTAATCAGAGACGTAGCTGTATCCATGGGGCGCCGAAAACAATTGAAAACAAAGAATAGACTTTACGACTTACCACGATCACAAGAAGAAGTTAATATTAACGATTATAATCCTGCAATTCTTTGTGCATGGGAAGGAAATATGGATATACAATTCGTCGGAGAAAAATCGACTTTATTAACGTGGTACACTACTAAATATGTATCTAAATCAGAAAAAAGTAACATAACAGACACACTGGACGTTATAAATTCTACTAAATCTATACGTAGTAATTTATGGAATATTGGAATGCGAATGTTAAATAATAGGGAGTGTGGTGCGTTAGAAGCTGCAGATTGCTTGTTAGGAATTCCGTTATTTATAACAGATCCAAAAACCACTATTCGATGGGTAGATGTTCATATGATAAGTAGGAGAAAATTAAAAACTCGTAAGGAAATTGAAGCTTTGAGTCCCGATTACACGGACATATTTTGTCACTCAATGATAGATTATTATTATCCAACCAGGCCTAAGAAACTTGAATCTACATGTCTGTATGATTTTGTAAAATGGTATGATACAGTTAAACAGGCACCTATTAGAAAAGTGGAGCATTACAAAACAAATGATAATTTATATTTGAAAAAACGTTCAATTGGCTGCTTAATTAATCATTATCATTATAACATACAAACGCAACCAGAAGCATATTTCTATGCATTACTATTATTGTTCAAACCTTGGCGAAATACTGATGAATTGAAGTGTGGATGTAATACATACGCAGAAGCGTTCGTATCAGTACAGTCAGAACTTGTAGATGGATTAAAATATCATGAACGTATTTTAGAAATTCAGAAAGGAATGGATTACATGAAAGAATTAATTAATAAAAATATTGAGGAAAGTAATGAAGGTGCTAAATGTTCAAATGATTTATCATTAGAATGTGTACCTATAGAAGTAGAAGGCGCAATGAAAGACTTTCAAGATGTACAAAATAAGTACGAAGATTTAGATGTTTCACAAATGATATCAGAGTTGAATTCTGATCAAGAAAGGTTTTTTAATAAAGTGACAACAACTTTATCTACCGATCATGAAATTCTTAGACTTTACGTTAGTGGTGAAGGTGGTACGGGTAAAAGTTTCTTAATAAAAGCTATAAGATGTTGGATAAAGAAAATCATGAAAAAAGATGTCATTGTCAGTGCTCCCACGGGAATAGCAGCTTTTAACATTGATGGTCTAACGATTCATAGAGTGTTTCAACTGCCGGTAGAACATGGACGTACAGCTAAATATACAGAATTATCAGACGTAGCAATTAAAGTTATTCGTGAAGAACTTAAAAATGTTACATTAATAATTATTGATGAAATATCCATGATTTCAAATGTAACGTTAATGTATATACATCTTAGATTAGTAGAAATATTCAATACTAAAGACTTGGATAATGGTTGGTTTGGAGGAAAACACATATTATTTTTTGGTGATTTGTTACAATTGCCACCTGTACGTGATAAACAACCTTTCATAAAATTATCAAATGTCGATATTGAAAATTACATAGGCACTTTAGGTTCTTATGACTTATGGACCAATTTATTTTCCTATGACGAATTGACAATTAATATGCGACAAAAGGCTGACAATACTTATAAAGATATTTTATCGAGAATTAGAATTGGTACTGTACAAGATTCGGATACTAAGATTTTACTTTCAAAAAAGATAAATTTCAAAAGTATTAAAATTGAAGATCGAATGCAAGAATTATGTGATTTAATTTCTACTTTATCGTCTGATACTGTTTGCTTACTACCAACCTGTAGCCAGTGCGATACTTTGAACGAAGCAATGCTAAACAGATTAATGACTGACGAGATACAACTGATTGCTCATGATGCAACAGTTTGTCCAATGTATTTAAAGAAAAAAGTGTTACAAGTATTAAATACTGAGGATGAAGATAGTTCTCGAACAGCTGGATTATCCAGAATAATACGTATTAAATTAGGATCTCGTATAATGTTAAGAAGAAATATTGACATTACATTAGGTCTTGTCAATGGAACGATAGCTACGGTTAAATCAGTAACACGATCCGTTGATAATAAGAACGATATTGAAAAAGTGCAAATCCTATTGTCCACCGGAGTAGAGTTTACGCTTGAACGCATAAGTGTTAAATTTGAGGTAATGGATAGAGTTTACGTTATAAGAAAGCAATTTCCTATATGTCTCAGTTATGGCATGACGGTTCATAAAAGTAAAGGATTAAGTTTGAAGACTGCAGTTGTAGATGTAGGTAATTCTATCTTTACTTGCGGTCAAGCATACGTTGCTCTTTCAGGAGTAACAGCATTAGAATGTCTGTACATGATTAATTATGATCCAGCTTCTGTGAAAGCTAGCGAATTGGCTATAATAGAGTACAATCGCCTTCGGAAACAATTTAGACCTGAATTAGAAAATATAAGTGTTTATAAAGGAAACACTAGAAAAATGCTTGACACTATGTGGATGATTCCAAAGGGTATTCAAGAATGTCAATTAATTGAAAGTGAAATACCTAATAATTTAGTGTGAAATGTTAGAGGTTTTTAAGCAATAATAAAATTTATTCCTATGCAAATGCTACTATGCAATGCATTTTATATTGTTCCTCTATTAGAAGCGCCATATTTACTTTGGACGATAAGGATGTTATGAGACGTTTTATGAATGTCTATCAAACTAACAAAAGTATTGTTACTCTTGACGATGTTAGGCAATGCTTAGGAAATACGTACCACAATAATCGCAAACAAGATGCTGGTAAATTTATTACAGATTTTTGCAGTCATTTTCATTTTATGAAGTCAATGGTAGAAAATAACTTTACTACAACTTCACGGTGTGTTACATGTAATTACACAAAACTGTATAATTCTTCGACCTTTTCCATTTCACTTAACATACCCAAAAAATCCAAAAAGTCATATGATTTGACTGAATTAATAAAACAGAATTATTCAATATGGATTAAAGAAGAGATACGTTGTCAATATTGTAATGGCATGGAACAGCTTAAAAAAGTTGAAATAACCACGACAAGTAAGGTGCTTATTGTTCAGCTGGTACTTTTTAAACAAGTAAATGATCAATTTACAAGAATTCAGCAATGTGGAATAAAAAGTATTCCAACTACAAAATTGCGCATTAATGACAATTCTTATAAAATTATTAGCGCAATCTTTCATAATGGTACAACTATTGACGAAGGATACTACATTTCTATGTTACGTCATAGTGGTTCTTCTTGGATAGTTGTAGATGATGAAAAGATTACCTATACAAATTGGCCTCGTAATGCAAAAAATATTTATATATTATTTCTTGAAAAAATGTAAATTAATAAAAATATGCATTTTACTTAAATATTTTTATATGTTGAAAGTATGTTTATTGATTATGAAAAATTTGATCAAATTTTTATTATAGTGAAACTGAAAACATTACAAAAGTAGCCTGCGCATTAATTATGAAGTTCATTTATGTAAAATGCATTACAAATATCAATAAATTCCATGTGTTGACTGTGATATTTTTTCAATATTAATATATATATATTTTTATTAGTTAAGCGCTGTTGTTTCAAAACATGAGAAATGTGGAAATTTTCTTTAAATTCTGTAGAATTTAAAAGAATAATTTAATTTTTTAAATATATACTCTCTTACAAAACGTTATGAAATCCCCCAAAAAACAGACTTCGCCTGTAAAAAAAGGCGGCAAGTACATAAACCATCTAGCATAAATGATATAGTAAAATTATCCAATTAAAAAAAGTAGTGAAATCCAAATATTAGGCAAGCATATTTTTTTACCTTAGCAAAAGTTAAATTTTCGAAAAAAAAGGAACAAAATGTCACTTGCCGGGCCCGTAATGTCTATGAACAGTGGGAAATGAATCGTGTGTTAGATTCAGCTATATCGTAGTACAGAAAATTTCATGTTAAAATACAGAGTGAAGTTAGCCGAACCACGACGACTCTATTTCTCACTGTACATGGACATTACGGGCCCGGCAAGTGACATTTTGTTCCTTTTTTTTTCGAAAATTTAACTTTTGCTAAGGTAAAAAAATATGCTTGCCTAATATTTGGATTTCACTACTTTTTTTAATTGGATAATTTTACTATATCATTTATGCTAGATGGTTTATGTACTTGCCGCCTTTTTTTACAGGCGAAGTCTGTTTTTTGGGGGATACTTATATTTGTAAAGAGGAAGCTTGTCAGTTTGAATGTAGGAGTAAAAAGTTATTTCACAAACATTTGTACGAAGAAATAAGAAAAAGTAAAAACGGAATATTATGTGGGTACAAAAACTGTTCAACAAATACAATTTTTAAAAATGTTAATTCTTATTCAGTACATTTATGTAGAAATCACAACACTCTTCATAATAATGTATCAAGGGTTAGTGAACTAAATGTAAACCAATTCTGTGACGAAAACTACGATTTAAATGAAACGAATAATATGATGATAGAAAATATTATTAAAGATGATAAATTTGATAGTTCGATCAATCATATGAAAGATATAGCGCAATTATATATACAATTAACAACAAAATATTTTTTAACTGAATCTGCTTTACAGGCAGTAAATGATGGTATAATATCTATTATTCATCTTTCGTAAGAGAATTTTTTAAATAATTTGCAGCAAAGTATTTTAAAAGTTGATGTAAAAGAACAAGTTGTAGACATTTTTAAAACTAGTCAAGACATGATTACAAAAGCTTACGGCCCACAAAATGGTCTTTTTAAGAGTACATATTTTAGAAATAAATACTATATTGAAAATTTTAATATAGTCATGCCATTAGAAATTAACTTAGGTACAAACAATACTCATAAAAAGTGTCACTATCATTACGTTCCTATTTTAGAGACCTTAGATGCATTATTAAACAATAAAGATGTGCGAAATTTTTGTTTAAACCAACAAAATAATTGCGAGATTAATGAATCTATACTTGTTGATATTCAATGTGGTAGTGTAATAAAAAAGAATTCTTTTCTGAAAAAGAAAAAAGTATTGCAGTTAATTCTATATCAGGACGCTTTTGAAATCTGTAAGCCTTTAGGATCTTCAAGAAAAAAATTTAATCTTATTGGAGTGTATATGGTATTAGCAAACTTGCCATCATATTTACGATCAAAAGTTCAAAATCTACAACTTGTTTTATTATGTTATGAAAAATATCTTACAGATTTTGGCTGGAATAAAGTATTGGCGCTTTTAATTAATGATATTAAAATCTTAGAAACACGAGGCATTAGTTTAATAATTGATAATCAAAAATTGACTTTTTGCGGTACTGTAGTTGCTACGTTAGGAGACAATCTGGGAAGTCACCAGATTGGTGGTTTCACAGAAAACTTCAGTAAATCAGATTATTTTTGTCGGTTTTGTGAAAAGTCTCAAAAAGTAATTGACGTAAGTAATAAATGTTCAAATATTAATAGGAACCCGTAAAATTATAAAAAGTGTTTAATTGAAGTAGCAGAAACGTCAAAAATTGTTAAGGGAGTAAAACATGATTCACCTCTAAATCAACTAAATTATTTTCATGTATGCAACCCAGGTTTACCATCCTGCATAGCACATAATATTTTCGAAGGCATTGTACCATATGATTTAATGTACGCAATTAAACATTTCATTAAAAATAACTGGTTTCAGTACGGATTCTTAAATTCTCGATTATCCAAAATTAATTTTAGTAATGAAAATACCAATATTACTATTCCTTTCATTAAAAACTCTTGTAAATTATCCGGGACTGCTAGCCAAATTAGAAGACTATTATTAATTTTTCCTGTAGCTATTTTTGATTCAATTAAAAATGTTAATGATGATGTCTGGGCTATGGTATTATTACTTCGTGATATTTCTCTACTTGTATGTGCCCCTGCTTTATCATTAGGACAAGTAGGCTTGTTACAAGAAAATATAAACGATTATTTGTTATTAAGAAAGAAGTGTTTTCCATTTGCAAAATTGAGACCAAAACATCATTACATATCCCATTATCCGTCTTTAATATTACATTTTGGCCCACTTAAGCATTTATGGACTTTAAGGTTTGAGAGCAAACACAGGTACTTTAAAAACATTATTAAAAGCTCACAGAATTTTAAAAATGTTACGCAATTACTTGCAAATAAACATCAATTTCTACAAAGTCAGCCAGAATTTTCATACTCTTCTTTTGTCGAAGCAAATAAGGCTGATAAGTATAATGCAATAAATTTTTCCAACTATACTTCTACTCTTGTAACAAAATTTTTAATTGATAATAAAGATGAAAATATTGAATTTATAACTTCACAAGCTATGTTTAAAGGCATAAAATATAAGGAAAAAATGTCTGTTTGTGTCGGGAAAAATATTTACGGGTTTTACATTATTTGTAATATAAAATTTATTTTAATAGACAAAAGCTATTCAAAAATATATTTTATGGGGTTCACAAAAGAAATTGTACTAAACAGTGATCTAGGGATTTATGAATTATTTGAATTGAAAATGAAAATCATAAAAGAATAGAAAAAATGTCAATCTTCCCTTATTCCTCTCTACTATCATCAAGTCCTCTGCTTACAATTTCACTTGAATCGGTACCTGGCTATCTCTTCAAATATACACCTATCGATGTTTAATAAGCGTCTTATTATTACTGTAAGTATGAGAAGAACCATTATTTAATCATTTTTTAATGATTAAAATCTTCTTTTAGATGTCGTCGTTCTTCAAGATCTGGTCTGCAGATAGGAAACATAAAGTTTCTATTATAGTAAAGGAGTCCGAAAATATGATGTTTGAAGTTGTTGCTAAAGGAAGCGCAAAACTTGGTATTAATGGAAGCTCTATTGTAATAGAAAAAGATGGAACAACTATAGATGACACTGATGTCTTAAAATTTTTTGCCGGTGAAGTTCTAATATTATTAGAATCTGATCAGCTGTAGTCAGCACCAAATTTAGACATTAGTAGTATTTTAAGTGATGATACACTTTCAATAGCTTCCAGTGATCTAGTGTCAGATTTTTCAAATGACTCCATATTGACACAATCTGCCCTTCAAAAATCAGATTCTGCGACTATTAAGAAGAAATCTAATTTTGAAGAAACGTGGGCTAACTTTAATATTCCATGGGACAGCCTAGATACATCAATTAAGAAGGAATTAGAAGCTGGTAATCGTACGAAATATATTATAACTACGGTTATAAATCGCACAGTTTCGGAAATGCGAAGCATTCAACAATTTATACCTGCAAAAGCATTTAAAATTGTTGCTAAAAAGCTTGTGGACAAATACCCAAAAACATTTAAAGATATGGACGACGAAGGACAATCCTTTGGAGATGGAACTTTATCAATGTACAATAAATTATATGATCGTAACACGTACCTTAACCGACCTCACATGAAACGGTCTCTTACACGAACTTTAAGTATTCCATTAAACAAGCAAAGAAAAATCCTGTCATCCAAAGCAGGTTGCAGTAACTGGCAGCTTGAAGAGCATTTAGAAACAGAAACATCTGAATCCATAGAAGAAAAAAGAACGTATTTGAATCAAATAACGTTAAATTCCAACTTATTGAATAATAATGATGAGCGCAGAAAAATTGATCTTTATTTAGAAGCAACTTATCCTAGTCAAAGACTTTTCCTTAACAATGTGGAAAAAGCTCCTACAATTCTGGATATAAAAACATCGTGGCCAATATTGCTACATAAGGAAGGTCTATTCTGGCATTATCAAAAGCTCATGGATCACTCTATAAAATTACTGGAAGAAGAATTTAAAAAAAAAAAGAAGAAAATACTTACCTTTGGGCATAATAAAAGGCTGTTAGATAAAACAGTAACAGGAGAAGAAATTCAATGCGTTAAAATAATAATGAATTATTTCAAGGAAGACTTTGGGACATTATTTAAGCGATATAATGTGAGTAAATAATTATAGTTATCTCTGTATTTTTTTTTTACTTAAGTATTGATGCTAATGTAATATTTTATTTGCAGGAAGGGACCAATTTAAATGAATTAGAAACATCTATTGTTGCTCCTTGTATAATAATTGTGGGTAAGTTTTTTAAATTACAATTTGTACTAATGTATAATAATAATATCTTGATTAACAAGCAATCTTTTATATTTTTTATGTTCACAGACGATACAGTAAAGCCAATCTACTACTTATTCATTGAAAAGCACCGAGTTGAAGCAGCCGATAACATGATTGAAGCTTTGCAATTAATGATGGCATCGTACTTTGTATTTAATATGCAGTACCCTTCAGGACACGTCTGCACTTTGGAATTTTTTCAAAAGTATTACCTCAAAATTCATCCCGATGTAGGCACTAAGTCCCGTAAGTCAACCATAAAGCTAAAAGTATTATCACTTTTTAACAAATTGCGATATACTGATGAGGAACTTACTCGTGAATAACGCCATAATTAAAAGGGCTACTATACTTCTTCTGTTTATTAGAATGTAAGATTTTTTAAGACTGTTTAACATTGAAAAGTTCTTATATTGAAGATAATTTTTTGTGCATCTAGTATCTAGTCGATATCAGCCATAAAAGTTTAGTTAATTTTAACGTCATTACTCGCTACATTTATCATCAATGAATAAATCATTTAATTTTTAATCGATAGTTTTTCAAGTACTTTAAATTTTCCGGTTAAATGTAGAGAAATAAACGAATTACACTGTATTTAAATAAGGACTGCAGTCATCTTTTTGTTATTAATATAATTTAAAATGTATTACTTTATATCACAGTTACTTTGTAAAAGGTAGAGCTTTAATAAACTGTTTTATAAAAAAAAAGAGTATAATTTATTTTTCCAATTGTACAATTAAAATTTACATTGACAACTTTACTTCCTCTTATAATAATAGTATTAATAAGTTCTGTATTAATTCATATTGTAATTTTAATTTTACAATTTGCGATCGTAGAATTATCAATTCAGAAAGTAATTTTTGGAAACATTTATTTAATTTTAAAAAGTAGCTTAGTAGTTTTTGAAACCATTCATGTAAATTTAAATAAAAGTTTGGTAAGTTTTGTAGTCGGTTATGTAAATTTAAATAATTTTTCAGTACTTTTCTGAATTGAATCATATTATTTTACTTGTCAATTTAAAGGTACTATCATTGTTTGTAATTATTTCACATATAGAAGGTAAATTTAGTAAACATATTTGTAAATATACTATTTTTAATAAGATTTTTACAATATAAATCAAATTTACATCTGTCTGTGAATTTACTATGAAAATAGTAGGAACGTTTATTACCTATTATTTTCATTGTAATTTTACAAAAAAAATTTTTACAGTGTTTGCGGGCAAATCACACATTCCGCAAATGACAATTCCTTTCACGATACATTTCGATCCATTTATTATTACCTCAATTCCTTTATATAATTGATCTAAACTATCGTGCAAAGGTTCCAAAAATAAATTAGGATTCGGTTTTTTTTCTCCAAACCATAAATTTGCTAACAATAAATTTTGGATTCGATAACGTTTGTTATGTGGCAATTCATTTATTATGAAATAAAAGGGCCAAACTGTAAATTTTGAGGATTTAAAAGGACTAATGCCATCTGTGTACCAGGTTAATTGAACGATCAAACGAACTTACCTGTACGTGAAGTTCGATCGTAATTATATGAAGTCTTCGCTCGAACTACATTACTATAACCATGCGTAGATGTCCCCGAACAGCTACTACTCGATTCATGAATTTAGAGTCCCAAAAAGTCTGCCATTGGCAGCGCCTCCTAGTGTCACTCCTTCCTACTCCTCAGTTTTTAGAGGGCTTGGCTATTTTACCCCCTTAAAGCTTTTAGGGAGGGTTAATAATAACAATTGGGTGGGAGTAATGTATTTCGAGCGAAGACTTCATATAATTACGATCGAACTTCACGTACAGGTAAGTTCGTTTGATCGTTCAATTATATTCGTCTTCGCTCTTCCTACATTACTATAACCATGCGTAGTTGTTTAGAGTAAGAGGGGTAAAATCCAACCAACCAATTACTCAATCCTGTACTATAAGGATTAACCTTTATTCTATATAACAAAGAAATTAGACACTCTTAATTTTTTATTAGCTTAATTCTGTAAAACATTTCGTGCAAATTCAAAACCTTCTGATAAGATAGGTCGCTTGTAAAACTTTGCAAAACAAAGAGATCTTTCAGACCAGCCAGCTGTGCGTCTAATAGTATCAACATTTATACCTCTTTCATCAGCCCTAGATCCAGCAGCATGTCGCGTTGAATGGCCAGTGAAAATATCTGTATCAATGCCACATAAATTTAAAGTTTTCTTTAACCATCTTCCTATTGAATCCGCGCCTACTGCCTTGTAAGGACTTCTCAGACTTATAAACAGATTATCAATGTTTTTTCTGATACTTCTTGTCCGTTCTATATATTTAGTTATTGAGCTAACCACACATAGATCAGGTCTTTCTATAAATCTTGGCAATTGTAGTAGCGGCTGTTCTCTGCCTGCTGCTGATGTTTTTATTAACTCAGGAATCTTAATAATTAAACCTCTATCTACTGTCCTAATATTAGATATTTTTATAAAAGATAAAGTCTGCGCCCTTTGCGCTGTACCTAAAGCTAATAACATAAGTGTTTTATAAGTTAAATTAGTAAGGTTATCACAATTTAATGCTTCAAGATAATCTAAGACTATCGCCACATCCCAAGTACCTGCATACTTGGGTCTTGATGGTCGCAGCCTGTATACGCCCTTCATAAATCTAGAAATATCTAAATGTTCGCCAATTTTATTCTGCGATATCAACGAGATTGCACTTCTGAACGAATTCAAAGTTCCATATGATGCACCTCTTTCGAATCTTTCTGTCAGAAAACTAAGGACGTTTGCTACGCAGGTATTCGTAAAACTAATACTCCTTTGGTTACAAAATTCATCCCATTGTTTCAATGCGCATGCGTACTGCTTCAGTGTGGAGTCAGCTACTGACGCTAGCAATATTATTAAGGCCTCTCTGGGCAAACCTCTGTTTAAAAAGGCTGTCTGCACACTTTGGCGGCAATCAAACGAAGATGTTGCGCTCGCGGATGTATCTTCTCCCTGTCAGGGGATAATAACATGTTAACACTGGGTTCAAATATAATAATTTCTCCTGTAACTATTTCTTCTAAAATAGGGAACCAAGGCTGATTTCTCCACAAAGGTACGACAATAATACCAGTGGCATTTTCTCGCTTTATCTTAACTAACATTTTTAAAATTAATGCAAACGGTGGAAAAGCGTAAAAGAACTCGTTAGACCAATTTAGTGTAAATGCGTCAATGCAATAAGCATTCTTTTGTGGTATCCATGATACGAATTTCTCACACTTTCTATTTTTTGCCGATGCAAATAAATCAATGGATGGTATACCGAAAGTTTCAATTATTATCTGGAACCATTTTCCATTTAGCTCCCATTCTATGTCATCCTGACTAATTCTGGAGAGTTTATCTGCTATTGTATTTTCTGCTGATGCTATGTAAGACGTAAATAAAATTATATCCCTTTGCTCCGCCCATTGCCATATTTTTCTAGCCAAGGCACCTAAATTGTCCACTCTTACGCCTCCCATTTTATTCAGGTATGATAAAGCTGTAGTATTATCTACACGTAAGAGTATCTGTACATTCCTTAATTTTGATGCTAATTCAAACAGGGCGATCTTTACTATGAGCAATTCTAAATAGTTTATATGATAGTTTCTTTCCTTATCCGACCAAATGCCAAATATTTCCCTTGTTCCATCAGTTGCGCCCCAGCCCGTCGAGGATGCGTCCGTATAAATAGTCCTATCATAATAACCATCTTTAATATAGTGTATTCTAACAGGCAAGTTTTGTTTCCACCATCTTAAATCCTTAATAACTAATTCTGGTATAGACATCCTTCTATCAAATTTATAATCATTCATAATCAGCTGGAAAATCTTTTCCTTCTCTAAGTTCTTTGTGTACATCCAGGCATACTCGACTGCTGGGCACGCTGCAACTAGTTTGCCAATTAAATGCGCAAAATCTCTAATTGTACAACTTTTTATATGCAAAAATTTTTCTACTAACTCAGTCAATTGTTTTCTTTTCTCAGTCGGTAACGAAATACAATATTTCACCGTGTCAATACTCATACCCAGGAAAATGCCCTGTTGTGAAGGAATGAGCCTTGATTTTCTATAGTTTATTATAAAACCTAACGACTCGAATAATTCCTTTGTATGTTTCACATTCTCACTACAACGATCGAAGGTATGTTCTATGCTCATACAGTCATCAAGATAGATTACGTTCTTAAAACCTCTGCCTCTTAAAACTCTAATAGGTACCTTTAACAATTTAGTAAATATATACGGTGCGGAACTTAGACCGAAAGGGAGACATGTGAATTCAAACAAACTATCCCTAAATCTGAATCTTACATATTTCCTACTCTCTTTACTTAATGCAATTAAAAAATATGCATCCTTGAGGTCGATTGAGGCTATAAAATCCTTTGGAAAGGTTAGGGCTACTGCAGTTCTCAAATCCTCCATTTTAAAGTGTTCTTTAGCCACAAATTGATTTAAAAATTTTAAATTCAAAATAAAGCGGTCTTTCCCATTGGGCTTCTTAACCAAAAAATATGGTGATAAAACCTGACCCTCGACCTCAAGACATCTCACTACGGCTCCTTTATATAAAAGCTCATTAATTGCAATTTCCAATCTACTTTCCTGTTCTTGCCCTAACGACCAATTGTAGCTTGCATCAGCACCTGCTGGCATTTGTACAAAACGGATGTTATAACCTAAAATCGTATCTAGGATAAATTTATCCTTTGTAATTTTTGCCCAATTTGCATAAAATTTACGTAATCTTCCCGCTATGCAACTTATACTAACTAATTCTCCTTCTGTGCTTGATTGGATGGATATCGACTCTGATTGGTCTTGCCCCGTTGATTCTGAGCTCGATGATTGATGAATTGTTGTCTTCCTTTGAAAGAGAATTTTGGTCTCCCCTGTCCTCTGAGTTGCGTATACCCCATACCGCGAGGACGGTTCTTGTATGGAGCGTTGAAGTTTGACAATCTGGAAGCCTTGGAAACACTTGGCTGCTGTACTTTCAGCAAGCCCTCTCCTTCCTTTGTTAGGGCCTTGGATTCCTTTATTTTTGATGACAATTCCTTACCATACAGGAATTCATCGATCTTGGTATCCTTTAACAAGTTCACAGTCTCCTTATTTAATCCGGGCTCAACAAATGCCTTTCTGTTAAGAGATTGTTTATTTGTTAACAAGGCGGTCAACTTCCCAATGGTTTTAAGAGGTTCAAGAATCTCCAATAGATCCAGACCTTCTTCTTTATTTTCGTAGATCCTAGTCATTAAGGATCCTGTGACCGTTAAAATTAGGCCACCTATGTCTTGAATTTTCATCATATGATTATCACGAGCCCTGGCCGTTTCTTTCATCGTAGCAGAGATTTGAGGGTTAAGTTTCGGTGTCTCAAAATCCGGGGCACAAGTATATGCCTCCAGCAGAGCCGTTTCTTCCTCCTTTTTTATACCCTCGCGACAATAAAATCTCCATATATTAACTAATTCAGGCCGAATCCCTGTTGTCATTGAGCGTGGAATAGACGGGTCCTTTCCGACCTATATATACAAATGAAACAAACAGAAATATTTTTCTCTTTGTCTTTGCAACACGCTTTTTTTTTTTTTTTTTTGGTTATGCAATTTCCGCATACATCCAACATTCTCTTATGTATTTGAAAAAACATTGTTTGTAACTCCTGTTTTGCAACACCTACAAACACAAGGAGTATTGAATGGCTATCTTTTGTTTTACAAAGCATGTAAACACAACCTCTCGCCACTCGTGCGAGCATCTACATCGTTAGCCCATCCATTTTGTTTTCAGGAATATTGTGAGAAGAAACTAATTTCATGTGCCTAATCAAGGCTATTTATAAGTACTTACGATTGCAAGCCATTCATTATCCGATTGTTCTGTGGCTTCTGAGTCCTCCTCCACATCTTCCTCTACCACTGGAGACATATTCGGATTTTCATTTTCTTTTTCTACCTCGTTTTGTTCTACATCCTCAACGCCAGTATCCATTTTAGATTGCAACTTTTGGACACTTGACATTATTTTACTAGCTTTCTTCATAAGCCTCTTTAATTCCTCTTGTGGGGTTAATTCTCTATTATCCCTACTTTTGTGCTTTCCCATTGCTGAAGGAAAAAGAAAAACCCCTTACTGGGACTCAATACGTGTTTCTCGTAGCGCGCACGAGAATATACTGAGGAGTAGGAAGGAGTGACACTAGGAGGCGCTGCCAATGGCAGACTTTTTGGGACTCTAAATTCGTGAATCGAGTAGTAGCTGTTCGGGGACATCTACGCATGGTTATAGTAATGTAGGAAGAGCGAAGACGAATATAATGAAATGTTTAATGGGTTACTTAAAATTCCATTGGGGAGACTTAATTCTTTGTAAATATTTCCATTATAGATGTCTTTTAAGTCATTCGTATTTTCTCTGTTAAATTTATGTTGAATGTCTTCTGCAAGTTTTGTGGAATTAAATAAATTTTGTATTTGCTGAATTAATGGAATTTCTATAAAATAGCTTAAACATGTATTTTCAGCACATTTTTCGCAAATGCCATTCGCTGTTAAGCGCGTCATGCAGTTTTTGCAATAAAAATGTTTTTTTATAGTATTTTCTTCTTCAAATAATTTTGTTAATTTGTAAATACTTTTAATGCAATTATTTTCAACGGGGCAATGGTATTGAATTAGCTTTAAAATATCAGCTAATAAAGTTCCAGTTATGTTATGCCTTAAGGCAACAGAGAATATAGAGCACGCACTTTCCATTACTGTTATGGGAGCATTTGGGTAAAGTATTTTATTTGGTTTGTCATTTTCGTCGTTATTTATATAATTATCGTTTACTCTATCATCAGGTTCACAGAAAACATCCTCACTTTAAAAAAGGAAAGGCAATGTATACACAGAGTCCATCACTTAATTCACTGTAAAAAATGTGGGTAAAATTACACTTAAAAAAGTTGTAAATTTTACACAATAAATAATGACAATGACAAAATAAATGTAAATTTACAAAAAGGCTGTAATTATACAATAAACTTGGTAAAATTTGCATTAGTTTAGGGTATTTTTACTAATAGTTTAGTAAATTCGCAAAGCTTATGTAATTTTACAATTAAAAAAAAAATAATTACATAAAAATATTTTTGATTTGTAAAATCACATAAGTTTTACGAATTTTACAATCTAAACAAAAATAATTACATAAATATATTTTTTAATTGTAAAAACACATAAGTTTTGAGAATTTACTGAATTATTAGTAAAAATACCCTAAATTAGTGCAAATTTTACCATGTAAATTTACATTAATTTTGACAATGTCGTTATTTATTGTGTAACATTTATAACTTAAAAGAGTAATTTAAAATTTTATATATGAATATATTAAGCACGCTTCTTAAGTAATATATATATGTAAGCTTCGTGCGTATAGCCGATAGTGTTGACAGGAACCGTCTCGTGTCGGTCACTGAGGATAAACGACACGAGGCTTATCAGAGAGAGACAGAAATAGAATATACGGAGCATTGACTCAAGAGATAGAAGATTTATATTAAAACATACTGTTTATTTAAAATAAGTAAAATTGATAAAAGTTAGTCAGAATTGTTCTAACAACAATTCTGAGATCGTGCAATACTATTGATTCTGTGTTTCTTGAGAGATCTGTTAAGCAATTGTCTTGATTGTTGATTCTCTTATTTTTAGGTTAGTTAACCACGTGCTCCTTGGTAAATATTGTACATACTCTGTTACTAATAATAAATCTCTTATTTTTAGACGAATCTTATCGCTTTGATAACTGATTTATTCCTCATCTTACAAATCAACAATCAATAATTGGAAAAATGGGAAAATTAAAATTTGAATTTTCAATAATTCCAAAACCAGAGGATACCAAATCAAACGTATATGGTTTAATTTCAATTGAAGACACCAACCAAAATCGTTATTTAATGCCAAAGGAATTTCAATCAATGGGTACGCATGAAGAACTAGCAAAAACAGAGATATTCAAGATGATAAAAAATTCTCTAAAGAGAAGACATGAAAAAAGAGCGGTGTGGGTAACGCTTACACCTAACCTAGAAAAAATTTATTTTGAAGATGAGAATATGCAATTTGGTGGTTATTTATTAGAAAAAGTGGAAACTGAAAAACCTACTACAGAAGGCACTCGCTATGTGGCGGAAAAAAATAAAAATAAACTAAAATTAGTTGAAAAATTCTCAATTGAAAAGTTTTCAAAATCGACCACAAATGTGTCACAATGGTTAGATGTTTTTAATAAAGAATGTCTTCGCCTGGAGTTAAATACAGACACGGAAAAAATCGAAATGCTGAGATTAATGCTAGATGACTCTTGCAAAGACTGGTACGGTAGAGTATCAAACGTCCTACTTTTCAGTGGGGATAAAATGGCGTCAAGAAGAATGTATTTGCTGAAAGCATAATCAATCTATGTTATTAATGAATATGATTGAACATTTTCTCTAGGGATATAGTCACGTGGTATTCACGTACAGTCTGTTTCAAAAGCGTTTTACCTCATAAATGTTTTGACAGGTGGAGATGGACCCTCGTCAAAGTTTAATTGTCAGATAAGTATTAATTTTTACTAAATATTTTCTCCATTATCAGTAAGGTGAAAATACTTTGTGGAAATTTAAATGTTTATTACAGAGTAAATGGTGATAGGATGAAAAAAGAAAATGTAATATATTATATAAGCCAGGAATATTGAAATGTTGTCTTTGCTGATATTGATGACTACCAGTATTTTGGATGAAATTTTATACAAAACTTGGCAATCCCTTGCAGTGAAGAAGTTTACACACAGAGAATGTTAAGGAATAATTCACGTAAGCAGGACATTAAACCTACTCATGGTTTTTGTGACAACGAAAGCTTTAGAAGTAACCTTTGCAGGTAAATCAAATACGGCTGATAAGTAATTAATAACAAATAATAAAAACTAATTTAAAAATATTAGATTGTGGTATAATAGTGAAATTCAAAAATAAAACATCTAAGAGTCGTCCAAGAAACAAGGCAGTTTTTGTACTATTAATTGTTTAATTCAGGTATCTAAAATATCTACATAAGGGTATCCTATAGCTAGTTAAGAGGGAAAAGAGAAAGAAATGGAGGTTATATTGTTAACTAATTCTTTGATATCACAAATAAATTATTGAAGAATATATTTTTACAGGCAAAATTTACAACCATTCGATGAGAGAAAATGTATGCTGAAAACTATTTAAAATGTTAAAAATATATTTTCAATGGGCTACCTTTAGTAAACCCTATAACAAACATGCGAACAGATTGAAGATCAAAGATTGAAACTACTATGAAGAACATCAAAGTATTCGAAGGAATAATCATTCTTCTGTAGAAGGTAATCCTTAATATATTTTCTGTATAATGTTTAAATATAGTCAAAGTATGAAAATAAACATTGGTTCTAAAACAACTTTATAGGATTAAAACATTAATAAGTTGTATAGACAATTTCTGTATAAAGATGTACTAGGTGAAAAAGTGAATAACAAAAAGGCGAGCTCAAATACCAAGTGGAGACTTCGAAGAGTAATGTGACCCAATTAAAGAGATGCTTGGCTTGATAAGAACTCCAACACTTACAACTACGGCAAATAAGATATTTATGATATCTATAGTATATAAACTAAACGCTTCAATATATTAATACTATTTATTATTTTTAATGTACATGCAAGCATCAGTGCAAATCAAATAGAATGCATTTATACATACAAGATCCATTTTATAATAGAAGCTTTTAATTTGAAGTTTGTTCGCTAATAAAAACTCTCACACTCTGGCTGTGCGCGTAACTGAAATAATAACAATATGGTTCTTTTTGCCACATAAATGTGAATTTTATGTTCAAGATTTTTCGACAAATATTTAAAGATCTCTTTCTGAATCTCATTATTATTATATCAAAGTATTGTTTCTTTCAGTATTTATGGTCGAAATGAGTATGATATTATTCTTTTTTCAATCAATGCAGTTTCTAAAAATATAAAAAATATTTTGCTGGTTATTTAAGTTTCATCCCTGTAAATAAAAAAATATGGAAATCGCTTTCGTTTATGTAAATTCCGAAAACAGTTTCTGAAAAAGTTACTTTTAATACTCATTCTAATAAACATCTTTTGAAAAATATAGTCAATTTTACTACTAATTTAGCAATTTCTCCCTGCAGTTTCCGGCTTTTAATTTCAATTCTTTTTTATGGTTGTGAATTCCTATTAGATAATATTCATCTTGAATATCTTCCGCATTTCTCTTGTTGTGTCACTTTTCATACTTAAGATAGCTATGGGAAAATTATGAAACTATTATGCAATTATCCAATAATAAACGTTTCAAAAGATCAAGAGATATTTTTAATCTCGCAATTAAACTTATTCGGATTGTTAATTTTTACTTCTACTTCGTTCCCATCTTGATCTCACTTCTTAAAATTTTATAATAAGAAAAATCAATATAAACGAATCTTTGTTTCAGTCTTATTCTTTTTTATAGTTTTGGAAAAGTGATAACACACTCTCACGTGATTGATTGCGTAGATTGTCAGTTGTTTGCGTAGATTATTAATTGTTTGTTTATGTATTCGTGCTTGTTGAAAGATTGCATTGTAAATTAATTATTTCTGCAAATTTATAAAAATGAATAATACAAAAACTACAAAAATCGTTTATGAAGGTTTCTGTTATTACAAACATGTTAGAAAAATGGATAAAAATGGGAACGAAGTACTGTAAGTAAAAGTCAATAGTTTGTTAACAAAAAATGCGAGACAAATTATAATATTAAAAAATTCTTTTGCGCTATCTGATAATTTATTATTGTATTGCTGTATAACTATTTCATACTTGTTCACGCAGCTATCTTAAATGTAAAAGGCAAAACTGCACTGGAAGTGCAAAACTTATTCAAGATCAATTCTTTTTAATAAGAATTCATAATCATGAAGAAGAATTGAATTATATAAAAACCGCAAAGTTTAGGGAGGATTTGTTAAATACGGTTAAAAAATTCCCTATGTCATTAAAAGATTCTTACGATCACGAAGCTCAAAAGTAAGTTTTTCAGAAACAGTTTTTGTTTTGCTTGAAAGAAAATGGATTTAATCCTTTCATTTATTTTAAGTCATGCCGAAGCAGCCAGTAAACTAAGCTTTCAATTTATAAAAAACACGTTAAACAGAAAAAGAACAAAATTATGCCCATTCCGCCCGAAAACTTTAAAAGAAATAAAATTAATTAATAACAATGAGTTTTGGCAAGAGAACCTGAATTTTTCTTTTAACAATGCCGAGCATAAAATTTCTATTGATGTAATTGAAAATAACTGTGGACCGCAAGTAATACTATATGACACAGAATTAGTGAAAATGTTTCATAATATAACCAGTTATAGTGTGGATGCAACTTATTACTCGAAACCTAAGTTAAATGACATCTATCAGCTGGTGATTATTATGGGTAGAGTGAATAATAAGGTATGATTTCACAATAAGGAATCGCGAAATTATTCTGTAAAAATATGAAAATTATTATATTATTTGAAATATATAATTTCAGTTTTTACCATGCGTCTGGATTTTAATGAAGGAGAAAACCCAAGCGGCATATTTGGAAGCTTTGAAATATATAAAGGAATCAGTATTGACAAATAAACAAATAAAATATTTAATCACTGATTTTGAATTAGCGCTGCAAAACGCAGTGAAGATAGTGTACCCTTATTGCAAAATAACTGGATGTTATTTTCACTATGTATATGTAAGTATAATATTTGACTACAGTACCTCCAAAAAAATTACAACTAATTAGGTTTCAATATTTTAGAATATCAGAAAACAAGCTAAAAAGTTACAAATAATTAGCATTTTAAAAAGTAAAAATGTAGAAACATATATTAAAGGAATATTTCTCATGCGAGAAATATATAATCTGCCTCTGTTGCCTGCCTCCTGTATTAAAGAGGGATTTCAAATAATTAAAAGAAATATATATGCGGATGAAGAATTATCAAATATAAATAATATAAGAAAGTTTTTAAAATACATTCAATATTACTGGATCAAACAGACGAATCCAAATATTCTTAGTGTATTTAACTTAACCGTTAAAACAAACAACGGACAAGAGCGGTTCCATAAAAGCTTAAATGAAATAATTAAACATAAACCGTCATTTTTTAATTTTATAAGTAAGTGCTATTTCACTCGATAGTAAATCTTCCTCATTTCCTTTCATTCTCTCTAATTAAAAAACCAATTGGCTATTTTTAATGTATTTAATATTTTAATATGAAGTAGTTTTGTAGGAATTAATTTCTGAAAATTCATATATTATATAAGTAAAATATTTAAAAATTCGCAGTTAAATTGAAACATTTCATTATAAAGACTATGATAGAATTTACTCAATTAAAAAATAACTTAAACATAAAAGTGAGTAACAGAAGACGGGCTGATATAGCATTCGACAGTTGGTTGAAAAAAGGCTGGAAGAATTATTTTGATATAGATGGAGCAATTGTAGATAATAAAGCAATATTTGAGTTCCTTGCTATCTCGGTGTTTAAAAATAAAGCAACAATGCACAAAATTAGAGAAGTTTTAAGAAACACAGGTAATTTGAGTTATTAAGATATCAGCCGTTCATATTAAAAAAAAAATAGTATTCAATCATTAAATATAACGCTGTATTGTTAACTATGATGTAAATATGTATATAAAAGAAATATTCTCTTTACAGATAAAAGCCTGTTACTATTAGAAATTACAGAAATAATAGGTAAAGCAAATGACGATAATTTGTTAATTATTAAAGGTATGGCTCAAAAATTATATAGCTAAAAGTCAACTTATATGAAGAATAAAAGTTCAGTGAAGAGAAGCTTAATACGCATATTATGATTTTGCTTTATTACTTTTACTTGCCAATATTGTTCATTTATTGACGGATCTTGCATGTATAAATGCATTCTATTTGATTTGCACTGATGCTTGCATGTACATTAAAAATAATAAATAGTATTAATATATTGAAGCGTTTAGTTTATATACTATAGATATCATAAATATCTTATTTGCCGTAGTTGTAAGTGTTGGAGTTCTTATCAAGCCAAGCATCTCTTTAATTGGGTCACATTACTCTTCGAAGTCTCCACTTGGTATTTGAGCTCGCCTTTTTGTTATTCACTTTTTCACCTAGTACATCTTTATACAGAAATTGTCTATACAACTTATTAATGTTTTAATCCTATAAAGTTGTTTTAGAACCAATGTTTATTTTCATACTTTGACTATATTTAAACATTATACAGAAAATATATTAAGGATTACCTTCTACAGAAGAATGATTATTCCTTCGAATACTTTGATGTTCTTCATAGTAGTTTCAATCTTTGATCTTCAATCTGTTCGCATGTTTGTTATAGGGTTTACTAAAGGTAGCCAATTGAAAATATATTTTTAACATTTTAAATAGCTTTCAGCATACATTTTCTCTCATCGAATGGTTGTAAATTTTGCCTGTAAAAATATATTCTTCAATAATTTATTTGTGATATCAAAGAATTAGTTAACAATATAACCTCCATTTCTTTCTCTTTTCCCTCTTAACTAGCTATAGGATACCCTTATGTAGATATTTTAGATACCTGAATTAAACAATTAATAGTACAAAAACTGCCTTGTTTCTTGGACGACTCTTAGATGTTTTATTTTTGAATTTCACTATTATACCACAATCTAATATTTTTAAATTAGTTTTTATTATTTGTTATTAATTACTTATCAGCCGTATTTGATTTACCTGCAAAGGTTACTTCTAAAGCTTTCGTTGTCACAAAAACCATGAGTAGGTTTAATGTCCTGCTTACGTGAATTATTCCTTAACATTCTCTGTGTGTAAACTTCTTCACTGCAAGGGATTGCCAAGTTTTGTATAAAATTTCATCCAAAATACTGGTAGTCATCAATATCAGCAAAGACAACATTTCAATATTCCTGGCTTATATAATATATTACATTTTCTTTTTTCATCCTATCACCATTTACTCTGTAATAAACATTTAAATTTCCACAAAGTATTTTCACCTTACTGATAATGGAGAAAATATTTAGTAAAAATTAATACTTATCTGACAATTAAACTTTGACGAGGGTCCATCTCCACCTGTCAAAACATTTATGAGGTAAAACGCTTTTGAAACAGACTGTACGTGAATACCACGTGACTATATCCCTAGAGAAAATGTTCAATCATATTCATTAATAACATAGTTTGATTATGCTTTCAGCAAATACATTCTTCTTGACGCCATTTTATCCCCACTGAAAAGTAGGACGTTTGATACTCTACCACTGGTACAGCTCAATGTTAATAAAGCACAGAGTGGAGTCAGATTGGTCATCATGGGAACTGAGTCTAAAGGAAACATATGCTGATAAAGGTTGGTCACCGATTAAGTATGCTATGAATTTTAAATACCTAAAGGGCTCAATACTAGACTACGCGCTAAAGAAACAAAGATTATTACTAGAAATAGATAGCTCAATTAGCAAGTCTCTATTAATAGATATAATTGCCTCCGGCTCACCAAACTTTATTACAAATAAAATAGATAGACAAAAACTAAAAATAGTTGATGATCTTTTTAATAATTTAAGAGGCTTAGAACACTTAATAAAAGATAACAATAATGAGAAAAATTCACTACCAACTAAACAAAATATAAGAAAACAAAATGAAACAAAAGAAAAGAACCCATGCAAAATATGTGAATTAAAAGGAAAAAAAATAGATTCCACCCAAGAAATTTATGCTGGTACAACAAAGAAAAAAAAGACGAAGATCCACTAACAAACGCTCTGCTAGATGTAACACTATCAGATGAAGACTTAAAAAACTAGATCTGCCCCCACTAATTGAAATAAAACTACTGTTAGAAGAATCCTTAGAAGTTACAGGTCTTTATGATTCTGGCTCAAGCATAACAGTAATAAATGCAAATTTAATAAATAATAAATTAGAAAAAAAAAAGAAGAATTAATATAAAAACAATTAGTGGACAGGGGCAAAGTTATGGTTTGGTAAAATTAAATGCAGAGATAAATGGAATGAAAAAAAATATACAGGCCTTTGTATATGAAAATGCAAATTTCAAATATGACCTAATTTTAGGCCTAGATAGTATAAAAAAATTTGGGTTTACTCACGACGAGAATTTAAATATCCAATTTAAAAACGAAAAACAAAAAGACAAAAAAGATGAGATAAAAATCAATAATGAATATGAAGTTAATTTCAATGAATTTATTGACACAAATAATTTCGAAATTGATACAGATCACTTAGATAATAAAAAGGCAAAGAAAATATATAACATAATAAATAACTATAAAAGCATTTTTGCCAAAGATAAGTACGATGTAGGGGAAGTGAAAAATTATGAAGCCTTTATAGACCTACAAGTAAAGAAATATTGCTACACAAAACCATATAGATGTTCAATAGAAGATAGGAAAGAAATTGAAGGTCAAATAGCACAGCTTTTAAAACGTGGCCTGATCGAGGACTCATATGGCCCCTTTGCGGCACCAGTGACATTAGCATTCAAGAAAGAAGAAAATAAAAAAAATAGACTATGTGTGGACTTTCGAGGCTTAAATAAAATAATTGTCCCACAAGCCCAACCTTTTCCGCTGATAGAAGATATAATCCCACAAAAAACAGACTTCGCCTGTAAAAAAAAGACGGCAAGTACATAAGCCATCTCGCATAAATAATATAGTAAAATTATCCAATTAAAAAAAGTAGTGAAATCCAAATATTAGGCAAGTATATTTTTTCACCTTAGCAAAAGTTAAATTTTCGATAAAAAAGGAACAAAAAAGTTACTTGCCGGGCCCGTAATGTCCATGCACAGTGAGAAATAGAATCGTCTGGGGTTCGGCTAACTTCACTCTGTATTTTAACATGAAATTTGCTGTACTACGCTATAGCTGAATCTCACACACGATTCATTTCCCACTGTTCATAGACATTACGGGCCCGGCAAGTAACTTTTTTGTTCCTTTTTTATCGAAAATTTAACTTTTGCTAAGGTGAAAAAATATACTTGCCTAATATTTGGATTTCACTACTTTTTTTAATTGGATAATTTTACTATATTATTTATGCGAGATGGCTTATGTACTTGCCGTCTTTTTTTTACAGGCGAAGTCTGTTTTTTGTGGGATCTCATAATGTTTTTTTCGTAATTAATAAAAGCGTAGATAATTAAGTGTAAGTGGTTATTTTAACTTAATTTGTTCTATTATCCGTTATAAATATCATATTACTCAATTAAACTCAATCATCACATTTAATACTTAAATTAAATGGAAAGCAGTAATTTTACTATAATTGAAATTGCTATAGTTTAATAACACGAAATATATTGTGAGTGCACAATCTATTACAAATTAAATTTTAAAAAGATATAGATAACACAGTGTGATATCTCTGAATTGCATGAACCAATTTTGATATTCATGGTCTCAAATGAAAACTTGTTCAAAACCAATTTAAGAAAAGCTTTACTTAAATCATGACAATGGATATTTACGGCGATAAATTGGTTTGATAATTGGGACGATTAATCTAGCTATATAAGAGACATAGTGTTTCAGCGGCGGTATAGACAAGTCTTTGTTTACTTTTAAATGTACTTATCGTTGAGACACTACTGTGCTTCTTGATTTATTTGTAAATTCATACTTTTTCCAAAAACAATATATACAAATTATTTGCATTACGGGGCCATTTACTATTTATTATTTTATTGTTATCAACAGTTATCCAAGTAGAACCTGTGCTACGTAATATAGCAGTATAATGCCCTTCCGTAATAGTATCACCATCATGGAAGATACCACCAATAACTTTATAAATGTTATTCATAATTCGTAATTTTGTTGTTGGAATTCCTTTAATACCACATTGTTTAATTTTCATTAATTGATGTCCAACTATTTTAAATATTACGAATTGAATGATAAGCACGTTACTACTCGCTGTTATATCCACTTTCTCTAGTTGATATTTGCCGTTACAATATTTACAATGTTTCTCTCTTTTAATCCATACCGAATAATTTTGATCTATTAATTCAGAAAGATTAAATTATTTTTTGGATATTTGAGGTATATTAATTGAAATTAAACAGCTTGCAGAATGACACATTTTTGTGTCATTACACGTAACACATCTTGAAGTAGTAGTAAAGTTATTCTCTACAAGTGGCTGAATATAATGGAATTTTTTGCAAACATCTACAAGAAATTTGCTTGCATCTTGTTGAATATTCTCAAAGTAAGTATATCCTAAATATTGTCTAATTTCATCAAGTGTTATAATATTTGTATTAGACCGATAAGCAATGATAAAACGGTTCATCAAATCATTTTTATCTAATAAAAATGTAGAGTTTCTAATTGAGGAGCAATATAACATGCATTGCATCGTCGCATTTGCATATGAAGCAATCTTATTTTCATCTGTAATTCCTTTTACATTCCATCCCACATTGCTAGGATTTTCATTATTACTAATTTGACACTCCATTATGTTCTTTGGTATCATCCAAATAGTATCGGTTAATTTTCGAGTTTTACTGTTAAAAATATTTATTTTCTCTAACTCAGGTCTAAATTTTTGTCTAAGTCTGTTATATTCTAATATAGCCAAATCACTCGCTTTCACAGAAGAAGGATCGTAGTTAATAATATGCAATCCTTCTAATTTGGTTAATCGTGAAAGTGCAACGTAAGCTTGACCACAAGTGAAAATGGAATTGCCTACATCTACAATTGCAGTATGTAAACTTAAACCTTGACTTTTATGAATGGTCATGCCGTAGCTAAGACTGATTGGAAATTGTTTTCGTATTACATACACTCTATCCATCACTTCAAATTTTGCACTAACACGTTCAATCGTATGCTCTATTCCGGTTGACAATACGATTTGCAACTTTTCTACATCATTATTATTATCAGCCGAATATGTTACTGATTTAATTGTAGCTATTGTTCCATTGTCAAGACCTAACGTGATGTCAATATTTCTTCTTAACATTATACGAGCACCAATTTTAACAGTTATGATTCTTGCTAATCCAGCTGTTCGAGTACTATCTTCATCTTCAGCATTTAACACTTTTAATACTTTTTTCTTTAAGTAAATTGGACAATCTGTTGCATCATGGGCAATCAGTTGTATATCATTGGATGTTATTCTGTTTAACATTGCTTCATTCAAGGCATCACATTGATTACATGTAGGCAGTAGACAAACTGAGTCAGACGATAAATTAGAAATGAATTCACATAATTCTTGAATTCGGTCATCAATTTCAATACTTTGGAATTTAATTTTCTTTGATAATAATATTTTAGTGTCTGAATCTTGTACAGTTCCAATTCTAATTCTTGACAAAATGTCTTTGTATAATGTGTCTCCTTTTTGTCGCATATTAATTTTAAGTTCATCATAAGAAAATAAATTAGTCCACAAGTCAAAGGAACTTAAAGCTCCTATGTAATTTTCAACTTGAAGTTTTGATAGTTTTATGAAAGGAGGACCATCACGTACAGGAGGCAGTTGTAATAAATCACCAAAAAATAACATATGCTTTTTGCCAAACCAGCCATCCTTTGAGTCTTTTGTGTTAAATATCTCAACTAATCGCAGATTTATATACATTAATGTCAAATTCGAAATCATTGATACTTCGTCAATGATTATTAGTTCTACATTCTTAAGTTCTTCACGAAAAACTTTAAGCGCTACATCTGATAATTCGGTATAGTGTGCAGTGCGCCCGTGTTCCACTGGGAGTTGAAACAATCTATGAATTGTTAGACCATCAACATTAAATGCTGCTATACCAGTAGGAGCACTTACAATTGCATCTTTTCGTAAGGTTTGCTTAACCCAACATCTTATAGTTTTTATCAAAAAGCTTTTACCCGTGCCACCTTCACCGCTAACATATAGTCTAAGAATTTCGTTATTATCTAAGAGGGTTTTTGTGACCTTATCAAAAACTCTTTTTTGATCAGAATTTAATTCTGATATCATTTTAGTTAAATCTAAATCTTCACATTTATTTGCCACATCATGAAATTCTTTCATAGCACCTTCCGCTTCAATTGGTACACAATCTAATGGATGATCCTTTGAACATTCATCATCATTATTACTTTCTTCAATATTTTTATTAATTTGCTCTTTTATAATATCAATTCCTTTCTGAATTTCTAAATTACGCTCATGGTATTTTAATCCATTTACAAGTTCTGGTTGTAATGATAAGAACGCTTCTGCATAAGTATCGTGTCCACATTTTAGCTCATCTCTATCTCGCCAAGGTTTGAATAACAGTATTAATGTGTAAAAATAAGATTCCGGGTGTGTTTCAATATTACAATGATAATGATCAACTAAACAACCACGTAAACGTTTCTTTAAATAGAAGTTATCATCGGTCTTATAACATTCCACTTTTTTAACGGGTTTGTCTTTTACACGATCATACCATTTAACAAAATCATATAAACATAAACATTCCAATGCTTTAGGTCGGGTTGGATAATAGTAATCAACCATAGAATGGCAAAATATATCTGTAGAATCAGGATTTAATGATTCAATTTCTTTTTTCGACTTCAGTTTTCTACTACTTATCATATTAACATCAACCCATCTAATAGTAGTATCTGGATCAGTAATAAATAATGGAATTCCTAAAAGATTATCTGCAGCTTCTAACGCGCCGCATTCTCTATGGTTCAACATTCTCATTCCAATATTCCATAAATTACTACATAAAGATTTAGTAGAATTTATGACTTCAAACGCATCTTGTATATTACTTTTTTCAGATTTAGAAACATATTTCGTTGTATACCATGTTAATAGAGTAGACTTTTCTCCAACGAATTGAATATCCATATTTCCCTCCCATGCACATAGAATTGAGGGATTGTAATCATTAATATTAATTTCATCCTGTGATCGAGGTAAATCATAAAGCCTACTCTTTGTTTTTAGTTTTTTTCTACGTGCCATGGAGACAGCTACGTCTCTTATTAATAGCGTTTCTGTTATTGGTCGAGAAAAACCAAATCTACAAATTTTATTAGTTTTGTTATTGGTCTTTTTAGTACGTAAGCAATAACTATTATGTTTGTGTCGTTGATGTGTATCGACGCGTCTATGTAATTCAGGAGAAATCATTTTTGAAGGTATTCTACAAGTAACATACTTTAAAATAAAAGCTGCTACATCTTCGGTAGACGATTCATTAATTATTGGAGCATCTTTTATCCAAATTAACATATGAAAGTGTTGAGTACCTCTACCTTGATACTCTCTACGTACAAAATAGTGTGAAACTTCTCCAATGGGATTGTCGGGTGAAGTTATAAAATCAATAATTGCTTCAAACTTATTTTTAATAAATCTAGATACCGATACAGGATCTGAAGCAATAAGTTCATTTGGTGACATATTTTTAGATTTCGGATGTATTTCACGAAGATACTCAATCATATCCGTTCAAAGCCATTCACTGGGACTAAGTATCAAAAACCATGTAGCAGGTCCGTAATTACGAATCATACATTTTAACATACATCTTGGTCTAATCCAATATTGCGGTGTATTACGTAGTCTAGCAAATATAGTATTTAAATTAGTTTCAAGTTGATGCTTGGATAACTTTTCTAAATAACTACCAGCTGTATACTTTTCACGAGGATTTGTGATATTTAATTTATGATAAATACCAGCATTAATATTCCGTATGTTAGAGTCATGTAATAAATAAAATAAGTACTGTATGTTTAAACGAAATCGTGAATGTTTAGACATTAATCTTGATTTAATAAATTCAAAATTTGTAAGACGAACATTTCTATTTTCGTGTTGTCCATTTATCCCGTATGAATATAAATCTGGAAAGCATTTTAAGTCTAAATCTTTATAATCGAAATTTAAAGGACAATCATGAACTTTGAGCATTTGATAAAGTTCAGTAGCTGATTCATTGCTTCTCCCTTCATACATAGGATAAATTGTATACTGATCGTAATAAGAATCAGATTGCGACTTTTGTGTTAATAAAGCTTTATTTTCCTTATTTTCGTCATTTATCTCTTCAAATATTTCATCGTCTTCTCTCAAATCATTATCTATTTGGAATTCAGTGTCTTGTAAATTAGAATGCAATAACAAGCCATCAGAAGACGTAGGTAATACTATTTCTGAATACAAGGGATTATTATCTTTCAGCCACAATAAAGCGCTCCATACTTTATTTACATCCACTAAGTTTTCCCACACTATATTTGATTTAGTGGGAACTCCTCTTACTAATATGTACAATTCATGATTTACATTTATTGGTACATGCGAGGGACAGATTTTTTTAAATGTTTCTTCCAGTGGTAAAGGCAGATGGAATGTCCTACCTTTAACTTTAGGAATCATAAACCTATGTTGTATATTTTTATTCATAACAGTCCCCATTCGCAAAACAGTTTGAAATGCTTTAGCTCTTTGAATCAAGATTCGTTCATAATCATTTAAGTTGTCTATTTCTTCTGGTACGTTCCGTGCATCCAAATTGTTCAAGATACACGTAGGTGGCATAATATTAAAACGAATTTTACTTTTACAGTATTGACAAATATAAGCAGTATCATTCTCTTTATAATCTAAATGCTGCAACAACCTGCTCCAAAGTTTCGAGCCATACGTTTTATTACAAATTTTTATTCTCGTTACATTTCTCTCGAAACATAACTTTTCGCAAGAAATGCATGGCCATTTTGGTATATCGATAGAACGTTTTGTAAAAGCTTTGAAGGCAAGAAAATATTGAGATTTTATGTCATCTTCATTTAAATTCATTTCTGTAAACTTTTCTTTATGTGCTGCAGCATTTTCTTGAGCTTCCTTCGATATCTCTTGAAGTACATTGACGTCATTTTCATTCAAAGCTTTGTCCAAATTATTAAGATTTGCATCTAAAGCTATCAAATCGTATAACAATCTTTTAATGTACCTCACTTCAGGAAAATGAGAAGACAATATTTGTGTTGCTAGAAACTTTGATCTACAAAGCTTATAATTTATATAACAACCATGTGAATGGCCGAATTTGTTATAATTTACTTTATTGGAACAACGGTTTATATCTGTTATAAATTTGTGTAATTTTCTTAAAGTACATTGTAATAAATTTTCATAAAATTCTTTTAAATCATTTATTAAATTAGCATCTTTAATTTTACAAAGAAAATTACAATGCCATATCTTCTTAGTTTTATTTTTGGATTCCAAAATAGGCATGATATTAATACATTTACCCTCAGAATTCATTACAATTTTAGTAATATTTCTTTTTAAATCTCTTCTAGTAGTAGGAAAATCTTCCCCTGTGCCCACAGAGAAATCTAAATTTGCTTCAAGAATTTCACTCATTGCATAATAAGAAGTTTCATAGAAATATTGTTCCGAGGAAGCAATATGCTTCGACAATCCACATAAAGAATTTACTTTATTCATAATATCTATAGAAGTACATTGTTTAGACCGAGTTACAGAAACTTCGGCCTTTCGTTTAATTTCTTTTAAATTTTTCTTCATGCTCGTAATATACGAATTTCGAGTATATAAACACCATTTTATTATGCGTTCAGCTTCCATTCTACTTTCTGTTAGCGAAGGAATGCCGAGAGTTTTTGTTAAATTTTGTATGTACCTTTCAGCAGTAAACTTTAACGCTATATTATTGTTTTGTCTATTAATATGATTGTATTTCTTAATAATTTTCTTTGTGACACAAAGTTTTACTGATTTATTAGTTTGGTAGTATATTTTTTTTCTTTTCAGTATGGTTTCTTTATTTAATTTGTATGAATTTTGTCTCTTTTCTAAAACAGCTTCTCTATTAATATCATATGATAATTTCATTTTTTTTATTCTACTTTCTTTATTTATTTCATATGATATTTTCTGTTTCTTCAATTTAGCTTCTTTATTTAATTCATAAAATCTTTTTCGTTTTCCTAATATATCTTTTTTATTTAATTCATAATATACACGTTTTGACATTAATACATTACTTCGTTCATCATTATAATTAAGTGAATAATTATTATGTTTAAATTGTTTCGGATCTGACAAAATTTCGTTTTCACAAATATTTGTCAAAGCGTGTTTCTTAGATGTAGAATTTAAATTGGAAATTTTTTTAAATACACTAATTTGTGTATTTTCGGAATTCAAAGTGAAATAATTTGATTCTTTCTGTACGTCGATTTCTATACCATTAGTATTTTCATGCATGTTATCTAATTTTGCAACTTTCTTGTTTTTATTATTTTGTAAATATTTAATGTTGGCTTCTTGCTCATTTTTATAAATATCACTTGTTTCTTTTTCTCGAAAGAGAACTTCATCATTATTAATTACTAAAATACTGTGGTCTGTTTTAATACTTAAATGTATTTTCAAATTACTTTTATTATCACAAACGTTTTTACTAACATTAATATCTTTGTTTTCTTTATCACTTTTTCGCTTTTCTTTTATATAAGTTGAAGCTTTTTTCAACCGTTCTGAACGTTGCTTATCACTTTCCTTTTTTCGGTTTTCATTTATATAAGTAGAAGCTTTTTTCAACCGATCTAAACGTTGTTCTTCACTTTCCCTTTTTCTTAATTCTCTCTTTCGAGAAGCTGCTTTATGACGATTTTGTAATACGTCAAAAGTAACAATTTTAACTTTTTCATTTTGTTTCGATATAACCGGAAAATGGTCTAAGCGATTTGATTTTAAAATCTGTATTAAATGTTGACGCATTAACTTTTGATCATATAAAACCTCATTTGGTTTAATATTGTATAAAAGAGACGTTGCGAATGCTATAGCAAACACTCCACAATCATTTCCGTTTCTTTGCGATTGCACTACTGGAAATATAACTGATTCATTGTTAATATTATAAAATGGAAACAATTTTTTAAGAAATATCTCATGATGGGCATGCAAACTTTTCCTATTCAATGAATCATAAATATATATTGATTTACCATCATAAAAAGAGCAAACCCAATGACCACCTTGATTAGATTTAAAATCATCACAGCTGTGTAATATCTGAATATGTTTTACATTTTTTTGTACACTTTCATTATTATCAGGAATCTGAACTAATAGTGTATTTCGAGGATTATAATTAGAGCACGATTTTAATATATAAAAAAAATGATCCATGTGCTCATCCTCCAACCATTGGCCATTTTTAATGATTTCTTCATTTCTAACGCAAAGCTTCATGGTGGCTGTTATCAATAATTTGTATATTATACCAGTAAATATACAAAGGTTAAATTGGTGACAATATTTAATATTAGTAAAAAATACGTAATATTATAAATTTTTAATTGGCGCTTTTTAGTCGACCAATTCGTGCTTTTTAGCAAGTGTGTATTGCCGCTTTTCAGCAGGCGTATTGCCGCTTTTCAGCAGGCGTATGACCGCTTTTCAGCAGGCGTATGGCCGCTTTTCAGCAGGCGTATGGCCGCTTTGCAGCAGGCGTATGGCCGCTTTTCAGCAGGCGTATTGAAAGACAAAGACAAAGACAAAGACAAAGACAAAGACAGAGACAGAGATAGAGAGAGCGAAAGAAGGAGAAAAGAAAAAAAAAAATACTTTCCCCAAAATTGTCTGAGGATCTGAAAGAGAGAACAAAAGGATATGATTAAAAAAAATATTAAATAACACAATGGTTTGAAATAAAGTCATTGACTTATTTAATTCTAATATTTATTATTTATACAGGGTATATCAGCAATGATGCTTTTAATTTTAACCACACCCTTGAGCATAAACTAAGTCTAAAAGTCCTATATTATAAAATCCGGAGAAAAACATCATTGCTGAGATAAATCAATTTTAAATCGATAAATCAGGGCTTTGATTCAACGGAAAAATTATTTTACTTCCACTTTGGTTGACAATTCCCCTTCAAACAATAAATTAAATTTGTACCTCTCCGCCGATCCGTATTGTCGTACACGCATATACACATGCACGCAACTACGCCGATTATTAATATTACCTCCTAATGTCTTACATTCCTGATCCTGGTGCTCATGAAATTCATTTTCTGCCTATTTTTAAAAGAATCCTCGATAGCACCCATTTAATTGAAAAGTCTGGGGAATAATACGGCGTTATTCATAAATTAATTTTCAAGTCGTTTTATTTTTCGGTAATGCGGCATATGAACTGCTCTAAGGTAATCAAGAAATAAGTATTATATTAAAAAAGCGATTATAAGAAATTGTATTGTTTCTGTTTTTAAAAATCTTACTTGTTTTTCAGATAGAGCAATTTACTATGTAATTGGAAGAGTAAAAAGACTTGAAAATATATTCTCAAGTAAGGCCATAGTCTTCTCTAGAAATTTCGATGTAAGTGGAGAACTTGAGGGATTCCTTTAAAAATAAATAAACCTGTTATCATTTTATGAGTGGACAAGCCAAAAAATTAAGAATAATTTTTTGTTAATGCTGTAGATTATTATTCATAGTCTTTGCACGCTCTTAGATACGAAAAGATTTCAGAGATAAGTTAGTAAATGCTTATACTTTTCACTTCACTTTTTTACGATTTGCTTGGTGAATTGTAAAATATTTCTTTTTGGTTACCATATCAACTTCTAGTCACTATAAACTAGAATCTGACCAAACAATTGGCTAATTTTACTGACAAGTTCAAGTAAGCAGACACTGTGCAAAACTTACTAGGCAAAAAAGCAAAAACTATGACCATTCTACGGTATAAAGAAAACATTATTTTTAATTTTGTGGCTTGTTCCTTCGTAAAATGAAGAAAAGGCTTATTTATTCTTAAAGGGATCCCTCAAGTTCTCCACTTAGATTGAAATTTCTAGAGAAGACTTTGGCTTTACTGGAGAATCTATTTTTGAGTCACTTTGCTCTTCCAATGATGTAGCAAACTGCTTTATCTGATAAAACAGTAAGATTGAAACTGAAAAAAAAAATTTCTTATAATAGCTTTTTTAATATAATTCTTATTGCTTGACTACCTTAAAGCAGTTCATATGCCTTGTCACTGAAAAGATAAAATGACTTGAAAATTAATCTATGAACAACGCCGTATTATTCTCCAGACTTTTCAACTAAATGGGTACTACCGAGGATCCTCTTAAACATGGGCAGAAAATGAATATCATCAGCACCAGGATTAGGAATGTAAAAAATTAGGAGGTAATATTAATAATCGGCATAGTTGCGTCGATGTATATACACTGCCGTCCAAAAGTATGAGACCACCTACGAAAATTGTGCAGAAAACAGTACTCTATTTAAACGCGTGTTGCATGAGAACGAAAAGAGCCATACGAAAAATTAAAAGACAGCTGAAAAGCTTATTAAATTCTACATTTTAGTAGTATAATTTCTTTATGTAAAATTAAATGATTACTGAATAACAAGAAGGAAATTTTAGCGCTACATTTCGTTTTAGCAATAGTTTTGTTATCGAAATTCATTTCATTGCACCACTTTAGAATATGGTTGTATATATTTGAAATTTGACCACGCTAAAGCTTAAAATCCCCCCTTTTCTTTAAGACATGAAACATGAAAAACCGAATAGTTTTTCCAGAATTACAGTACAATTTATAAAGCAGTGTCAAATATCCTTCCTGGCTGAAAAACAACTGCCCGCTATTCTTGAGAAACAATTTCAGGAAGGAATAAACTTTGGGTATCAAATAGGGCTCCTATTTATTTTATAAGTTTTAATTCAATTAAATCGAAATAAGTCTAGAAATAATTTAAATTTTATTACTATTAAAAGTACAACAGTTTTCCTGGTTAATGTTATTGTTTTACAATTTCAATTCTTCTTGTAATTACATGGATGATGCATCAATGTATTTATTTTCTTTTGTTAGGATTATTACTTCATTCTACCGATTTTAGATGTTTTTTCTAATATTCCGTGAAATTCATCCCAGGGGAAATGTTTCATATTAAGACTATCATTTTATTGTAGCAATTTCATAATTTAAACTTTTTTTAATGACTGTCTTGTTGATGGATAATTTAATTGTCAACAACAATCCCAATTGAATGCATTATATAATTACATAAATTTTATTTAAAACATTTAAGTTATTTTAGATTATCATTTAATTATCAGTATGGCAGAGCCGTTACTTTACTTTAAGGAAGAACCTGAGCAGTGCTGCCACTATTCCCCTTTTTGCAACTTAAGATTGTGTTCTTCAAATTTAATATAAAACAAAGGAAAGTAAATAGATATCATCATATTGGTTTTTGTCGCTTACTATTTCGTGAATTCCATAAAGTTAAGATATTGGTAACCATAAAAATGAGAAAAGTAATGGAATTATCTTTAGAAACTCGCTCAGCAATAATTACGCTCTCCAAAGTAGGTAAAGCGCAAAGGGCTATTGCAGCCCAGTTAAAATATCAAAAACGTCTGTGTATAAGGCAATTAAACGTTTAATGAATGTGGCAGTAACGCAAATCGAAATAGAGTCGGTAGACCTCGCATAACATCAATCGCAAAAGACAAATATATTACCGTATTAAGTAAATGGAATAGGAGATTAACCGTTTCCTAAATTAAGAGCAAATATAATACAAAATCAAATAATATTTCAATATCTACCGTATGAAGACGTCTAAAAGAAGCAAACCTCCATGGAAGGATAGCGGTGAGGAAGCCTTTTCTGCGTTCCACTAATAATAAAAAGCGCTTAGCGTGGGCGAAATTACACAAAGATTGGTCACTTGAAGATTGGAAAAAGGTATTTTGGACTAATGGGTCAAAAATTGAAGTTTTTGGAGTTAAGCGTCGGGTCTTTGTACGACGGTCAAATAGCGAAAAAATGATACCACAATGCATAATCCCAACTGTAAAGCATGGTGGTGGCTCAATTATGGTGTGGGGTGGCTTTTCGGCAACAGGTGTGGGAGATTTATTGAGAATATCTGGCATTTCAAAAAAGGAAAAGTTTAAAGATATTCTGATGAATCACGCAATCCCTTCTGGAGTACAATTAATTGGTCGCGGATTAGTATATCAGCAAGACAACGACCCAAAACACACTTCAAAAGTGTGTATGACTTATGAACAGGCCAAAAGAAATCTAAAGATCATGAATTGGCCGCCCCGAAGTCCTGATCTCAACCCTATAGAACTTCTTTGGGATGAGCTTGACAGATCCATTAGAAATCAATGCCCAACTTCAGTTGAACATTTATGGCGTTTATTACAAGAAAACTGGGAAAAAATTTCAACAGAAACCATCCAGAAACTTATTGAAAGGATGCCACGAATTGTACTAGCAGTAAAAAAGAAAAGAGGTGGCTTCTTCGATGAAAAGAAAATTTAGGGTTATTGGTAATTTAATAATAATTAAGTTACAACTATTTTCTCTTTATTATTATATGTGTGTAAGAATTAAAGTTGTTTATATTATTTGAATAAAAGTTTATTAAAAATGTTAAGCCCTATTTGATACCCAAAGTTTATTCCTTCCTGAAATTGTTTCTCAAGAATAGCGGGCACTTATTTTTCAGCCAGGAAGGATATTTGACACTGCTTTATAAATTGTACTGTAATTCTGGAAAAACTATTCGGTTTTTCATGTTTCATGTCTTAAAGAAAAGGGGGGATTTTAAGCTTTAGCGTGGTCAAATTTCAAATATATACAACCATATTCTAAAGTGGTGCAATGAAATGAAATTCGATAACAAAACTATTGCTAAAACGAAATGTAGCGCTAAAATTTCCTTCTTGTTATTCAGTAATCATTTAATTTTACATAAAGAAATTATACTACTAAAATGTAGAATTTAATAAGTTTTTCAGCTCTCTTTTAATTGTTCGTATGGCTCTTTTCGTTCTCATGCTACACGCGTTTAAAGAGAGTACTGTTTTCTGCACAATTTTCGTAGATGGTCTTATACTTTTGAAGGGCAGTGTATGCGTGTATGACAATAAGGAACGACAGAGAAGTACAAACTTCATTTGTTGTTTGAAGGGGAATTGTCGACCAAAGTGAAAGTAAAGTCATTTTTCCGTTGAATCAAAGGCCTGATTTATCAGCTTAAAATTAATTTATTTCAGCAATGATGCTTTTTCGGATATTATATAGTGTAGGACTTTTCAACTTTGTTTATGCTCAAGATTATGTGGTTAAAATTAAAAGCATCATTGCTGATACACCCTGTATTTATTCCCAATTCCCAATACAAATAATTACTTTATTTTAACCAAATAAATAAATATTTAAATAAATGTCATGAAAATTGCCTTTCAGATAAATCACTTTATTTATGCCAAATAGACGAAGTTTAAATTAAAATATTTTGTTATCTTAATTGTATCAAATATTTGATTTAAACAAATTTCTCTATTTTATATTAATATCTGTTGATTTTTTAAAATTAAAAATATTAATTTCAACTAAACAAAAATGCAAATAAATATGTTCATTAAATCCAAACTATTTTCCGCTTAGTATGTGTATCCGAAAGGTATACTAAAGTATAGAACGCCATTTCTGGCACTGCCTGTATACTAACTTGGCCTACAGACGTCGCCACAACATATAGCGTTCTAATTCAGTATATTTTCCGCGTAGTTTTTGTATATTATGTGTATGCAGAGAGTATTGTAAAGTAGGACGCCATTTCTGGCGGTATCTGTACACATAACTGTCTTTGTCTCTTTCTTCTCAGTCTACCCTTCGCCATTTTCTTACCATTACGCTGCTGAAACCACAAATTGAGCCAACAATAGAAGTTTTAAACATGTTTATTTGTCAAGATATGTGATTGATTTTTATAGTGAATGTAATATAATTATATGTTAAATAATATATTTATTATTACATTGTGTTTAAAATGACCATATTTGTGAATAGTTATCTTGGACAATAGTGAAAACTGTTTGAACATCAATGTGTACATGAACAGTGAGAAGAGGTTAAAAAGGAAAGAGAACCTTCAATTATTAGATAAGTAAAAATTTAATAAAGATAAATGGTACACATGATTCGAAATCAAAACTATGTATACTTTGTGGCTATTTTTGATGTTTCAGGTACTAAAATTTATCTTTTAAGAGTGAAACAAGGAGGCACACACAGGCGCTATTGAATATTATGTTTACACGAGTAAGTTAAATAAAAGATACAAATAATATTATTAAAATCTTAGTAATTCATAAAAATTTCGATTTAAGGAAATCATGCTAGTCCGCAATCTTACAAAGATTGCTAAGTATCTTATATTTTAACTCTTAAAAGGCACATCTCCCTAAAATTACATAAAAAGCATGCAGAGTTTTCGGCATCTAGGGGTATACCAATATCTACATTCTTGCAGATTTAGAATATCCGTTTGCTGGGAAGTGGTAATAGAATGAATATTTTTATGAATACTTAAAAAAAAATATAAATTAATATCCTGACCATGAAATGTCTGGGACGTTTTTAAAATTTAGTACAATTAACTAGTATACTCAATTTATACTGCGTGTTAAAAATCCATACGACAATTTAAAGGTTAATTACTGTAAATATTAAATATTTAACAAAATGGTAGTAAAAATTATGCCTATCTATATATAAATCATCAAATATAACCAATTATAATTTTTTTTGAGATTAAAGTGGTCGAACCTGTTGAAAAAGAGAAAGTAGTGTCTCGACGGTTAAATATATATATGAACTTACCGTCGAAACACTATATTTATATTTTAAACATATAATATTTAGAAAATAAATTCATTCACTGCTTCAAAACAAGATATTATATCTTAAAAGATATAAAGTATATTTTCAAAAATGTTAACTATAAATATTGGTATTTTATAATAAGAAAAATTAAGCTCCTTCTATACAATTCAAATCTAATGAACATATGATGGTATATTATCAGGTAGCTCACAAATTTTTTCAAGAAATGAAAACATTATAGCAAAGATATGTATACAAAAATGAAATCATAGTTATATCATCAAAAAAGATTTTGTAATAATTTAAAATATTTATAATAATCACAAATGATAATGATAAACTCTTTTATAAATTATTCAAAAGTATTTTCAAAAAAAAATATTTAATTAATTCTGATTGAAAGCATATGAAACTCTTCATTAAGTTTACGAAGCAATTTAAAAGGATTATACGTATTAGAGTTTCAATCCTTGTGACTTTTAAGACACAAAGTGCTATGACATAAGGTTAACCAGATTTTAGAACTCTTATGATAAACCACCCTTCTAAACTCTGCTTCTTATACTTATATACCAGGACACTCAAACACTGTTAATAAATAGTGACGCTAATAATTAATTGCATGTAAAATGATAATGTGAATATTTATGAGATAAATAACTAATAACTTTAATTTCACAGTGTTCTTGCCCAATTCATAAAATGGTATTATCATAAAATCCGGTTAAGAAGCTCCATAGTAAAATCATATATCTCATAAGACTGCCGTAATTGAAAGCAGACCATTTTGAATAAATCATGGAGCTGTTAAAATTGATAAGACTATATTTTAAACATTATTAATACCCAATAATAATACCAATTGACAACTATAAATATTTTATAATATATTTAATATTAAAAATATACACTCATAAACATTCTGATCAATGCCACGAATGCACAAAATGGCTTATTTTTAAACATAATTGTCTTATAAAAAAGAAACTATGCACATGTTTTAAGTGAATCTCATTATAAATATTATCTATGAATTGCCTCATATTAAAGTTAGTAGTAATTTAGTTACAAATATCTATACATAGATAAAAGAAAATTAAATGTAACGCAATTACAAAATTGACTTATTACAAGAATTTCAATTCTTGTGACTATTAAAATAGTTTGGCAGTTTCTTAGTACTTTGGTCAGACACATTTTACTGTTGTTATAAATAAACACTTCATCACTAATTAGAAAGTAAATGCTGAAATTTTAAATAATAGTTAAACTGTTAAGTGAAGCAAAGTATTTCACTTTTATGTTTGAATCCCATGTCATTTTATTACCTGTATTTATCAATGCTCTTCAAAGAATAGATTTGAATAAAGAAAGAAATATCTTCAATGTAAAAATCTAACAGATAACTGAATTAATAAATACATGTAATAAAATGACATACGATTCATGCGTAAAAGTTAAATATTTTGATGGACTCAAAGTTTTAACTATTATTTAAAAGTTCAGCGTTAACATTTCAGTTAGCGTTGAATATTTTTATATCAATTTAAAAGCATGTGTAAATGATAAAATAACAAATTCCTAAGCTACTTTAAGGTTTACTTAATTATGTCGTTACCTTTTGATTTAGCTCTATGTAGCTTGATTTCTGTTGTGAGCACTATTGCTCCTTTGACAAACTTGTCAATTTTAGGTGTTTCCCACTGCAGTAATTGCAAAAGAATCTCTAATGATTCTTTTCCTTGCTTTTCACAAGGTATCACATCAGTAGCATCACGTTCCTATAATAAGTGAAGTCTCATTAATGTAGTGTCATACGCTAGTAGAAGGGATTTGTGTATTAGTTTGCTAGCTTTAATTTAATTTTTATCCTGAATATTAAACTTACCAATATTATAAATTCATCAAATGTGCTGCTAATCACCCATGCTCATTTATGTTTTTTAATGAGTATATTTATAGCACTCTTAAAATCCTGGATGACCAGGTCTATCGTGCTACTCCAGTAAAGTAGAAACTATTTCTAATTTACCATGTAAAGAGCAGCACAAAATAATAATTAATGTTTTCCAATTTAGCACTTATTATTTTATGTGGCAAAATGAAAACGTTTAATGACACAAAACTTCACCTATGAAATGATTCCATATACCTTTGGTTTGAAGTCCACACGTAGTTCACAATCGCAGATGGAAAGATTCAGGGCCAGAAACCTAAGAATTCGAAACTAAAAAAGCAGTGATCATTCTAAACAGACTACAATTTCACGTAAAAATGGTAAATTACCATATAACTTACCTAGTTTATCTTCAGAATATATTGATTTCGAGCTCCCGAACATGAAAACTGCTTCTTTGGCTTCAAATTTTTAGGTTTCCAGCCTTGCATTTGCGAATATTACCAAAACCTTCAGGGGTCGGTGTAATGTGAAAAAATTCAGGGCTAGAAACCTCAGAATTTGAAGATAAAAAAGCAGTTTTTATGTTCGGGAGCTTGAAATGAAGACACTCTGAAGTAAAATTACATAAGTTGTATGAAAATTTACCATTTTTATGTTTAATTGCAATCTTTTTAGATATCATTGCATTTTTGGTTTCGAATTTTTAGGTTTCCAGCACTGCATTTGGGAACGTTTCACCGAACCTAGCAGTGTTATTCGACTATAGCACTTACTATACATTATCATAATTAATAAAAGTGTAGATAATTAAGTTTTAATGATTATTTTAACTTAATTGCTTCTATTATTCATTATAAATTTCATTTTAGTCAATTAAACACGGTCATCACTTTTAATACTTAAATAAAGAGCAGTAATTTTACTATAGATGAAATTGCTATAGTCTGAAAACACTAAATCTATTGTGAGTGCACAATCTATTAAAAATTAAACTTTGAAAAGAAACGCACTACAACCTATGCAATTTGCAAAATGTCCGACGCCGGCAAAGTCGCAGCAAGAGTAAGTTCTTAATTTTATGTAATTTTTCATGTGTTTAATTAAAAACACAAATAAATTTCTAACCAACCCTTTTTGTAATTGCAGCATCTACTAGAAAACGTGGATTGGGATGACGGTATGTAGCTAATTTATACAAACTAAGTAGTTTGTAAGTTTATGCATGTGGTTTCTTTAGTAGCTTAAAATTAACATAATTTAATTATTTTCAGAACCAATGCCAGGTCCATCCTCAAGAGGAAGGGAAGCTTCCCCCCCCCCCCCCCCATCGCACCAACCCAACCGATGCAGCCGGTGCAGCAAGCAAACAATGGTAAGAAAAAATAAAAAATGAAATGAAATAAAATAATAATTTATTTTTTTTATTCAACAGCGCCAATACCAGCAGGCCCTCCACCACCATCGCCACCGCTACCTCCTGCGCCACCACTACCACCGCCAGAGCCTTTGAATCAAGGCAATCGTAAGTAACTTAATAGTTTCATAAAATTATAATGTAATTAACAAATCCATTTTTTCAGGTGGGCGACAACACCAAAGGTCGCGCAGACCACGCTGGTGGAGGCGCAGGGACCAAGGGTATACCAACATTGCCAGGATGACTGGGCACCTGGCCAATGAGGCCTACGGCCAAGGAGTAAGAAGGGGAGGGAGGGGTCGTGGCCGTGGCCGTGGCCGTGTAAATAATCAATAAATAAATATAAATTATTTTAATTATTATTGTTTTTAATTTTAAACCCTCCATATTCCATTTTCCACCTTTACGTTGAAATAACACCATTTATTAATCGTAGTCTTTCAATTACCAAATTTATTAATCGTAGTCTTTTATTACCAAAATAGCATCAGTTATAGCATCCTTCAATTAATTTTAAATTGCTTCGCCAGTAAACATATCATCCAGTCATCAGCGGTTGACCCTCCATATTCCATTTTCCACCTTTACTTTGACATAACACCATCTATTAATCGTAGTCTTTTAATTACCAAAATAGCATCAGTTATAGCATCCTTCAATTAATTTTAAATTGCTTCGCTAGTAAACATATATCATCCTGTCATCAGCGGTTGAAAATATTTGAAATTGCTGCTTCCATTGCTTAACGAAAACTCTATAATAAAACCAAAACTCTGTTTTCCAACACCGCATGGTAAAAATATCTTCTTTATCTATTTTATTATAAAAAGTAGTCATATTTTCTGGAACTATAACTGATTCCTCTGTAACTTCAGTAGTACCTTTTGGTGCTTGCATATTTCCTGGAATTGTTAGAACATTTAGCACTGGCTTGGCATCAAACTGCAAACTATGGAAGGATACCTTATATATAACTTTGTTTTAACTAAACAAATTCTTTTTACAATGTACTTACTTTACATGAAAATGTTTATATTTATTGCCCTTGAGATACTACCATGTCTTGATTAGGAGTGAACGCAACAACCTCATCCTTCTTTGTTACATTTACAATCTTCCTTAATCTGCATTCTCCAATGACAGGGTATTTCCAAAAATTGTTAGAGCATTTGGCACTGGCTGGCATCAAACTGCAAACTATGAAATAATGCCTATATATAACTTTGTTTTAATTAAACAAATTCTTTTTACAATGTACTTACTTTACATGAAAATGTTTATATTTATTGCTCTTGAGATACTACCATGTCTTGATTTGGAGTGAACGTAACAACCTCATCCTTCTTTATTCCAATTGCAATCTTCCTTAATGTGCATTCTCCAATGACAGGGTATTTCCAAAAATTGTTAGAGCATTTGGCACTGGCTGGCATCAAACTGCAAACTATGAAATAATGCCTATATATAACTTTGTTTTAATTACACAAATTTTTTTTACAATGTACTTACTTTACATGAAAATGTTTATCTTTATTGCTCTTGAGATACTACCATGTCTTAATTTGGAGTGAACGTAACAACCTCATCCTTCTTTATTCCAATTGCAATCTTCCTTAATGTGCATTCTCCAATGACAGGGTATTTCCAAAAATTGTTAGAGCATTTAGCACTGGCTGGCATCAAACTGCAAACTATGAAATACTGCCTATATATAACTTTGTTTTAATTAAACAAATTCTTTTTACAATGTACTTACATTACATGAAAATGTTTATCTTTATTGCTCTTGAGATACTACCATGTCTTGATTTGGAGTGAACGTAACAACCTCATCCTTCTTTATTCCAATTGCAATCTTCCTTAATGTGCATTCTCCAATGACAGGGTATTTCCAAAAATTGTTAGAGCATTTGGCACTGGCTGGCATCAAACTGCAAACTATGAAATAATGCCTATATATAACTTTGTTTTAATTAAACAAATTCTTTTTACAATGTACTTACTTTACATGAAAATGTTTATCTTTATTGCTCTTGAGATACTACCATGTCTTGATTTGGAGTGAACGTAACAACCTCATCCTTCTTTATTCCAATTGCAATCTTCCTTAATGTGCATTCTCCAATGACAGGGTATTTCCAAAAATTGTTAGAGCATTTCGCACTGGTATCACTTCAAATCAGAGTTGCATTCAAGGAATATATTTTATTTATAACCTGAAATAAAATCCCACAAAGTACCACTGAACATTAAAGCTTAATATATTTTTCATTACAATATTACTTATCTGATAATCCTTGCTTACTCCTTCATGTTTCTCCCTTAAATTATCAGTAGTTCTGATTATATTACACTATCATCACAACCGATTGTTTGTTATAATAATGTTAAGGTTATGCCGGTAAACCTTACAATTCAATTGACAGTTAACAGAAACGCCATATTAGTTATGGATTATATCGATTATTTAGTCGTCGAGTTTGTAAAAATGAGGTCATTTTTCTTAGCGACCAACTTCAGCCCGAGACATACATACATCCTGACTGGAGAAGATTATGAAGGAAAATTTTATTTTCGATATATATATAGCTAACAGAGTATGAGATCTCTGGATTGTGTGAACCGATTTTGATGTTCTTAGGCGCAAATGAAAGCTTTTTCAAAACCATTTTAAAAAAAGCTTTACTTAAATAATGGCAATGGATTATTCGCGGAGAAAAATCGGTTTGAAAATTGGGACGCCCCAACTAGCTGTATAAGAGAGTAGTGCCTCGACGGCGGTATAGGCATGACTTTTTCTACTTTTATGTACTTGCCGTCGAGACACTACCGTGTCTCTTGATGATAAAAACAGTGGGTTGCAAATACTTTACAACACTGGACATAAACTCTGCTTTTTGGGCCATTCCCCTAAGAATCGGAGACAGAAGTAAATCTGGTTTTATCACTCAAGAAGGTCACTATCAGTGGAGATGCCTTCCTTACGGACTAAAAACATCTCCAGCTATCTTTCAAAGGATTTTGGTAAGTATTATAAAAAAATATAACCTGTCAGAATTTTGCACAAACTATATAGATGATATAATAGTCTTCTCACAAACTTTCGAAGAACATTTGAAACATATAGAACTACTGCTAGATGCAATAAAAAAAGAAGGCTTAAAATTGAAATTTACAAAATGCAAATTTGCAAAAGACAAGGTAAAATATTTAGGTCATATGATTAAAAATGACACAATCACCCCGCTGAAAGACAACATAAAATCTATAAAAAATTTCAAAACACCAAAAAGTAAAAAGAACATAAGACAGTTTTTAGGAAAAATAAATTTCGAAAGAAAATATGTGTCAAAAATTACAGAAATACTTGAACCCCTACATGCCCAACTAAGAAAAACGGTAAAAAAGTTCGACTGGACAATCGAATGCCAAGAAGCATTCGATGAAATAAAAAATATTTTAAGTTCGGAACCAGTACTGGCAATTTTTAACCCAAAAGCACACACCACTATATACACAGACGCAAGCATTAAAGGTATTGGAGCTGTACTGAAACAACCCCAAGCAGATAACGAAATGAAACCAGTGGCATACTTCTCAAAGAAACTAAGCGAATCTCAAAAGAAAAAAAAGCAATATTTTTAGAATGTCTCGCTATTAAAGAAAGTATACAATTCTGGCAACACTGGTTAATTGGGAAATTTTTCACAATTTACACAGACCACAAACCTTTAGAAAACTTAAATGTCAAGAATAGAACAGACGAAGAATTAGGAGATATGGTATACTACATATCCCAATACAACTGCGATATTAAATACAACCCTGGAAAATATAATGACGAGGCAGATCTTTTAAGCCGAAACCCAGTCTTGGAACCAGAAGAGAATATAGAAGATGTGCTAAAAACGGTAAATAATATAACAATATCCAATATAAGCCGACAAGAAATAATAGACGACCAAAAACAAAACGAACAGATAACACAAAATATACACAGATTCTCACTAGAAAATGGAGTCTACTATAAAAAAGTCAAGTCGAGAAAAAAAATAATACTAAGTGAAGAATTAATCAAAACCTTAATACAACGCGTACACGAAAACTATGGTCACCCAGGCATGAACCAAACTGCACATAAGATAAATTCAATCTATACCGCACCAAATCTAATGAAAAACATTATACAACTACGCAATTGTGAAGTATGCATAAAAAACAAAACAAGACTGAACAGAAATTATGGTCTTATGTCACACCTAGGACCAGCAGAAAGACCGTTCCAAATAATGTCACTGGATACTATCGGTGGATTTGGAGGACAAAGATCGACAAAAAAATACCTACACCTACTAGAAGACCACTTCACCAGATTTGCATACATTCTATGCTCGAAAAACCAAACCGCAACAGATTTCATAAATCTACTAAAAAAAGTGCCATCAGAGGAAAAAATAGAAATGATACTAGCAGACCAATACCCTGGAATAAGTTCGAAAGAATTCGAAAACTACGTGAAAGAACGAGGCGCAGAACTAATCTTAACGGCCATAGATGCACCATTTTCAAACGGCTTAAACGAAAGGCTAAACCAGACCCTAGTAAACAAAATACGCTGCACCTTGAACGAAAATACAAAAAAATTATCATGGGCGACAGTAGCAGAAGAATGCAGAAAAAAATATAACGCAAGTGACCACTCAGCTACAGGTTTTTCACCCGAATACTTACTGAATGGAGAATCTGCAGATGTGCTACCATCAGAACTAAAAAACAACCAAAAATACAAAAGAAACCTAGAAGAAGATAGGAATCAAGCGCTGCTTCGAACCCAGAAGTCACATAATTACTATAAATCATTATATGATAAAACCAGAAAAAAACTACAAGTTTGAAGAGGGTAATATGATCTACGTAATGAACAAAAACAAATTAAACAAAAAAATTAGAAGAAATTAGAATTGGTCCCTTCAAAATAGGAAAAAAAATATCGGACTCGATATATAAAATCAACACAAATAACAACAAATCTACGAGAGAGGTCTTTTCCACGTCACGAAGCTAATCCCCGTAGAGGTGTGACCAATCATCAATTCTACAGTGAAAGAATCGACGTCTTCCGGGGGGGGGGGATGTAAGCTTCGTGCGTATAGCCGATAGTGTTGACAGGAACCGTCTCGTGTCGGTCACTGAGGATAAACGACACGAGGCTTATCAGAGAGAGACAGATATAGAATATACGGAGCATTGACTCAAGAGATAGAAGATTTATATTAAAACATACTGTTTATTTAAAATAAGTAAAATTGATAAAAGTTAGTCAGAATTGTTCTAACAACAATTCTGAGATCGTGTAATACTATTGATTCTGTGTTTGTTGAGAGATCTGTTAAGCAATTGTCTTGATTGTTGATTCTCTTATTTTTAGGTTAGTTAACCACGTGCTCCTTGGTAAATATTGTACATACTCTGTTACTAATAATAAATCTCTTATTTTTAGACGAATCTTATCGCCTTGCTAACTGATTTATTCCTCATCTTACATATATATATATATATATATAAATTGTAACGAGACGTTTGCTCCGCCGCTACTCCACATACGATACCGCGTAGTGGGGGGAGTCTACAGTACATGTGCCGATACCGCGGTCTGCACTGTACAGCGTGCGGAGTATAGCAGGCTCAGAGTATGCCTCCCTACCCGCCAGACTGGCCGCTCGGAGCGCCACCGTCGCCGTCATCGGGCCTCGGACGGGTATATAAGGCCGAGCCCGAACCGAGTAGAGGAGTCCGTCTTGTATCCAGGAGCTTTCCGGATACACTCCTATCCCGACCACGCAGGACTTCTCCGCGTACTCCTATCCCTGCTCAGGAGTTCTCCGAGCAGTCCTGGTGCAGGAGTTCTCCGCACAGTTCGAACACCGCCCCGCCGTACTAACGCTGTCTCCAGGAGTTCTCCGGACCGCCGGCATTCATTTTTAGGTTATGGCATAAGTCGCCATCTTGCCGTCTACCAAGGGCCCTTCCGTGTGGCCGTAGACCGCTGCGCCGCCTACCGCCGTATTCCGTGGCCCTTCCGTGTGGCCACCCAACGCCACGCCGCCTACCGTAGCCCTTCCGTGAGGCTACCGACCGACGCGCCACTCTCAGGCGAATATACAGGGTGTAACGAAACGACCGCCTTTTCTCGTAACTGGAGTTTCGGGACGACAAACTGAGTGCACGTGTAAAGTTTGGCTCCAATCGTTCAAGGGGTTTAAAAGTTATTTACATTTTAAAATCACCCTTTTTCAGTCCTTTTCGAACGACTTTGACTGCATAATGGAAAGTGGAGAAAGTGAAAATCAATTGAAGAACACCCCAATAGAATGTAAAAATTATCGATCGGAGCCGACCCGTCCAACCAGCGGCTAAGTCCAACGCGGCGCATTGCTTTTTTCAGCAGAGCCGCGTGTCTCGGAGCGAACACTCTTCAATCGAGGCCTCGTCTAACCGACAAAACGAATCCCCAAGCCAAGGGCTGAGTCTCAACAGATCGCAGCGTGGTGTCTGCTCTACCGAGTACAACACCCCACCAGTTACTCAAATCGTCTACAGACGATTCCGACTCTCGACATCGAACTGATAAACCCATGGTCGACCGTTCGGGCCAGTCCAACGTACGGCGAGATCCCATCGTTGGACGCGACCACATACGGCAAAACGGGCTCGTGCGATAACCGTCCCGAGAAACGGCTACCTAGTAGTGTCACATTATTATGAGCCTTTCGACTCACGAGACTCCTAGAAATATCGTTGCCTCCTTTGACTAGAAAGGATACGGCCTTAGAGGCGTTCAGGCATAATCCCACGGATGGTAGCTTCGCACCACCGGCCGCTCGACCGAAGGTTTGTTCGTGTTGCTTGCACTTTATACACTTACGTGAAAAGTGTACACTATTGCGTTTGTTTTGCCGGTAGTGACGTAATCAGATGCGTTCGTGTTACGAGTTATTTGCACCCAGGAATTGCACTTTCTGCACCTGGTCCGAAGGAGGTGCAATAAGTGCAAACACTTAGGCCGGGATTCATAAACAGAACTTGATTTCAAGCTCACCTTGAAACCTATAAGGTGTGTTACGTAGACTATAGATTTTACCCGTCTTTAGTTTTAACTTGAGCTTTTTCATTTATGAATCCCGGGGTTAGCGAGAATACAAAACATGTGCTAATCTGAGATAATCTGAGTAATTGTGTTGCCATTAAAATTGAAAGAATAAAAATAACTGGCACTGCATTCTTCAATTATTTTATACGAAGTAGAAAATCAATGATGGAAAATAATTTCAATATAGGAAAAGAAGGTTATTTTGTTTTAAATGAAGATAACGATATTTTGATAGAAAATGGCTTGGTAAAATGTTTTACAAAAGGTAAATATTATAAAATTGTAGAACTGGCTCTTGCATCATACACGGTATTAAGCATGCTATTACATATTATTCAGATGTGTATCATTTACATGATAAAAATTTTCTTACAGATGGAGATTCATTTCAAATAAATTATGAGGATATTAATTTTTCAAATGAAAAACTTTTCTGCGATTTAAATGGGACAAATATTGTAATTACATTACCAAAGAAAATGATTAATAATAATAATAATTTAGAAGAAATAAATAAAGAAAATACCCACTTTTGCTGGGACAATAAGAATACAAAACTCTTTTTAGATTTGTATAAAAGTAAAAAAGAATTAATTTCTACTCGTCAAATTAAAACTTTAAAACATTTGTGGAAATTAATCTCAAAAGAAATGAATTACCATGGATATCAGTTAAGTCCATTGCAAGTTGAGAATAAATATAAATCTTTGGAGCGGTCATACAAAAAGATGATTCAACATAATAAAAAAACTGGCAATTGTAGAACTTCTTGTCCTTTTGAAAAGTAAAAATTTTAATTATCTTATTTGATTATAGTTTATATAAAATGAAACTTGTAAATTAACCTTGTTTCAGTGAACTGCATGACATTTTAGGGAAGAAACATAAAATTGTTCCATTAGCCGTAATGGGAAGTAAAGGGCTTATATTAAAAGAGCCGAGAGTAGAGATTGTAGAAGAGAGAGAAGAAGTTGAGAATCCAGATGATCCCTTAAGTTTATTGTAAGTAGGCGAATAATATCTTAAATATTAGTAGGCAGAAAGTATCATAGATCTGCACATTTTTCCTCTATATTTTCCTAATTTATGCTATAATTTATTTTAAACGAAAGTTAACCCTTTGCGGACGAGCGGCGGATATATCCGCCCAAGCCTTTTTACCGTTGCGGACGAGTGTCGGATATATCCGCCCAACTCTTGCGCTGCGGCTAGCGTACGTCTGCCGTCGTAGACGATAAGATACACATGGGGATACTAGCCTAAGACGTCAAGTGGTCTCCCAATGAAATTTGAGACTTTTGGACGATGAAGTCTTATCTTCCGTATAATGTAAACTTACGATGCAAGACCATGGTAGAGTCAGAACGAATTTCAGTTTGTCGAGTCAGTATTTCAGTGTCACTGCCAGAGCAACCAGCAAAGTTTTCCGCATATTTTATATTTTATAACATCCTACACACGATGGCGAAAAGATCCAGAGATAGTACGTTCAATAGTGACAGTAATGATGAGTTCCAGTTTGACTCTGACGACACAGGTGTCATTAGTTCATCCAGTGGAAGTGAAATCCTTGCAACAAGTAATGCACTCAGGCGCTTCAATGTGGGCAGTGATAGCAGCAGTAATGAAGAGATGAATATTCAGGAAAATGATGGCCGTAGTGATAATGAATGGACGAATGTTACAAATCACGATATCATTCAACAAAAAATACAGTTTAGTTCTGAATCACGAACCCCTGGTTCACAACTACAATCAACTTATAAAGAACCGTTAGATTTCTTCAACTCGTTCTTTACGGAAGAGTTGATCAAGAAAATAGTTGAGGAGACTAATCGGTACGCAAATGATACGATACAAAAAAAACATGTAAAAAAGCGGTCCATATGGCGTACATGGACTAATGTCACACTAAAAGAAATGCGAGCATTTCTCGGGATAATATTGCTTATGGGAACAATGCCACTTCCGAACCTGAAGGATTATTGGAGCACCGACAGGAAATGCAGGATCCCGTACTTTGCCGAAGTATTCAGGAGGGATCGATTTCTACAAGTATTCTGGATGCTTCATACAAATGAAAATACTGAAGGTAGACAAAACATGACAACAAGGACGCAGAAAATTAGCAATTTTTTGGATTACATTGATAGAAGATGTCGAGAAAATTTTGTACCCGGGGTGCAATTATCAGTGGATGAATCCATCGTCAAATTCAAAGGGCGAATAACTTTTATTACGTACAACCCACAGAAACCAACCAAGTGGGGTATCCGTATTTACGTTCTTGCAGACGCCAATATTGGTTATATACAGACTTTTTTACCATATTATGGCAGTTTTACTACAGAAAAATTACTTAGACCAGATCTGCCAATAAGTACAAGAATAGTCTTACAACTATACCACAATCTATTGCAATCCAATCCTGGCGCTGTAGGATACCATATCTTCAACGACCGATATTTCACAAGCATTCCCTTGGCAGATGCACTACTAGAACTGAAATGTCATCTGACTGGAACTATCCAGACAAATAGGAAATTTATTCCAGATGAAATAAAGAATCCAAAGATTGCGAAAAATGAGATGGTTGCCTACAGACGGAAAGATTTACTATTATTGGCTTGGAGGGACAAGCGTATAGTGACCATGCTCAGCACCTGTGCTACCTCATCTTCAAAAACCGTCACTAAAAGGTCAAAGAAAGAAGGAGTAACTGATACTGTGAAGCCAGATGTGGTTCTAAATTATAATAAATACATGGGCGGGGTAGACAAAGCAGACCAGTACACAGGCACGTACTGTTTTATGAGAAAGTCCCAAAAATGGTGGCGAAAATTATTTTTTTGGGGATTGGACGTTTCTGTGATAAATTCCTATTTATTGTATCAGGAACATCACAAGAAATACAACATAAAAAAGTTAAGCCATATAGCATTTGTACGTCGCTTGGTAGATCAATTGATTGGAGATTTTCGAGATGGTGATCCCAAGCCTCCTTCGACTTCTGGAACAGCGGAAAGGCTCAACGGCCTTCTACATATTATTCGGCGAAATGAGACAGGAAGAAGCAAAGATTGTGTCGTATGCTCGAATCGGAAGGTAAAACATGGAAGGAGAGAATCGATGTACTATTGTGCTACTTGTTCAGCTAAGCCGACCTTGCACATAGGTGATTGTTTTGAGCGATACCACACAAAGGAAGAATATAAAACGTATAATATGTAAATACGACTACATTTATTTGTTTATGGTTTTCTTAGATTTCATAAAAAAAGTTATTTGTTAGTAAATTTGTTTGTTTATAATTTTTAGGATTTTTTGAATCATTTATTTGAATAAAGCCTTAATTTGTAAAACGCAAATATGCGACGTGAAAATTTTCTTTACTGCACGCTCCAATACCTGTCGTCCACAGCGACGCTCGCCCGTCGAGCGTCTCCGTCCGCAAAGGGTTAATGCACTAAATCATATCCCTCTTCTTCATCAGCTAATAAAAGATTAAAAACTGCTGATTATTTAAATAAGTGTTATTCATCTATTACAAATTACACAAAAGAAATAAAAGAGGAAAAACAAAATATAAAAGATTTACAAATTAAAATGTTAGAAAAACAAGAAGAATTAATTGATCTAACAAAAAATCAATGGGAAGCTTCTAATAAATTAAGAAAAGAAAGGAAAGAAATTTTAAAGGATTTTGTAAGTCTAATAAAGAAATAAGTTTAATTATTATTAAGAAAAATGTTAATAATAATTTAAAGTTGAACTACCATCAAAAATTAACCTAATTAAGTTTATTACAGTTATTTTATTTATTCTTAGAATATTGATATTTTTGTTCATAAATCATAAAAAATGTTGTTTTATAATGCTTGTCAAATGTTCCAAAAGATAATATTTTATTTTAATTTTATATTTAAATTACATTTTAGTTTTCAAATTAATTTAGTAAACATTATAACAGTGAGACGACAGAATTTCCTAAAGAAAAACGAATATTTTTCGTACCATTTATATTTATTTCTTTAACATTTATATAAAATATAATTCATTTATATATTGTTCAAAATATAAATGTTATCATGAAACAGACTTATATTCTTCCATCCTTTAACTTCCAACAAGCTGCCGACATAATTCATCTCGAAGTCTTTTCCCATTTTCATGATCTGAAAATATTTCATTTTCAAAATGAACCTGACGAAAGTCTGGATCTGGAAACTCATCATGTAAAGGAGGCTCAAATAACTCCATATCACTTGCATTTGCGATATTATGTAACAAGAAAGCACTATATATCACTTGCACCATCCTACTTAAATTTCTTAATTTCAGATGATATAATTGTCGAAATCGTTGTTTAACTAAACCAAACGCATGCTCTATTTTTATTCTGCAACTACTTAATTTTTTATTATAATTCTTTTGGGCATGGGTTAGATGTCCGTTGTCCTTATAAGGTACTAATAATTCTTTACGACAAGGATACGCGTTATCTCCTAATAAGTATACTCCATCTAAACAAAGATTAAAGATGTAATAAGAAAACGAATGATATATTTTCAATTAAAGTAGTATCTATTTGATTTATATACTTGTCCAATTTTCTTCCATACGTTCTGCAAGAGGAGATTCATTCAATACTCTAGCATCATGTACAGAGCCAGGGTAACCCACAAGCACATCAATAAATTTTAAATTATTGTCCACGACTCCTTGCACATGTATAGAATAAAAATGTTTCCTATTGATGTATGAGTCTGGATCCTCTTTAGGTTTATCGATTCGTATATGTGTACCATCGATCAAGCCTATATTATAAATAGATATTATTTTATTAAGATCAGTATTATTAAATGTTAGTATGTACTTCTAATTTTCCTTATATATATATATATATAAACTCGCATATAAAAAGAATATATTCACCTATAACCCCAGGGAAACCTTGTTCTTTCAAAAAATATTCTTTAATTTTTATTTCCTCCTCTCTGGTTGGCATTTGAATAATAGTTTTTGCTATTTTTACTAAGAATTTAGTAACTCTTGTTATTATAGTGTGTAGAGTACTAATTGTTACCCCAAATCTGTCTGCAATGTCTCTATATCCTCCAGATTCATGACCAAGAAACCACAGGAATGACAAGATATGTGTCTCAGCACTTATTGGTACGTAACCAGCAAACTCTGTTTTTATTTTTTCGTTATTAAATATATCAATTAAGAAGTCGTTATTTATATTAAATTTTAATTAAAATAACTTTACCTTGTAGTGATTTAAATATATATGTATTTTCAAACTTTTTTATTAAAGTTTGTACCATTTCTCTGGACAATCTGAAGTGCATAATAAAATCTTTTTCGATATAATTACGTACTACGTTTTCAACATAATTACATACTTTTATCCTTTGGTTTCGTTGCACATTATTTAATACTGGCTCTAAAGCTAGTCTTAAATCAATGTCATTCATTTCATCTGAAAAATAATTATATATATCGACTTATTATAGGTTTATAAAAGTAAATTTATTTTATTTTCTAAATAATTATATTTATCATACCAAGTGTATTTAAATTGTTAGTTTGGAGATGTTGAACATCTTCATCTTCCTCTGAGTCGCTTAAATTATTAATAAATAATATTTTACATATTAAATCATTATTATCCTCCATGTTTATCCTACTCATATAATATGTTGGTCCATTTAAATAAATTTGTAGTTTGCACTAATATATGTTCGTGTTCAAAAGTACTCACTTTATTGAATTTTCTATTTTCTAGAAAACTCCCTAAAACTTCCTAGATGACAAGTTCAATAAAGTGCAAGCAACACGAACAAACCTCGAGTGCATGAACCAAATGTCCGAACCTGCGGTTCCACTCGTACTGAGCAGGATTACTATCGCAACGACGAGTCATCAGTAGGGTAAAACTAACCTGTCTCAGGACGGTCTAAACCCAGCTCACGTTCCCTGTTGGCGGGTGAACAATCCGACGCTTGACGAATTCTGCTTCGCAATGATAGGAAGAGCCGATATCGAAGGATCAAAAAGCGACGTCGCTATGAACGCTTGGCCGCCACAAGTCAGTTATCCCTGTGGTAACTTTTCTGACACCTCTTGCTGAAAACTCTTCAAGCCAAAAGGATCGATAGGCCGTGCTTTCGCAGTCTCTATGCGTACTGAACGTCGAGATCAAGCCAGCTTTTGCCCTTTTGCTCTACGCGAGGTTTCTGTCCTCGCTGAGCTGGCCTTAGGACACCTGCGTTATTCTTTGACAGATGTACCGCCCCAGTCAAACTCCCCGCCTGGCAGTGTTCTCGAATCGGATCACGCGGGAGTATAAACGGCGATCGGCCGAAGCCTCACGCCACTCTTACACGCTTGGCTCTAAAACACCGTGACGACCAGGAAAGAATCCATGCCGCACGCGCTCCGCCTAACCGAGTAAGTAAAGAAACGATGAAAGTAGTGGTATTTCACCGGCGATGTTGCCATCTCCCACTTATGCTACACCTCTCATGTCTCCTTACAGTGCCAGACTAGAGTCAAGCTCAACAGGGTCTTCTTTCCCCGCTAATTCTTCCAAGCCCGTTCCCTTGGTAGTGGTTTCGCTAGAAAGTAGATAGGGACATTTGTTATGCTTTAATTTACGTGTAGTCCCCGCTCAGAGAGCTCTACTACACGACTCCTATGAGTTAAAGAATTGGGATACGCCCAATCAACGCATTCCCGCATTCGCAAGAATTACCAGTACAGTGAAGATCTGTAGAGATCCGCACCAAGTCACTGGTCGGACCGAGCAACTTTCCACGTTCTACCAACTTAGCTGGTTGGTACCCGAGCTGTAACGCAGCTCACCCGTCGGAAGAACCTAGCCAGCATATAGCTTTCAACCACTGCCCCCGCGATGATGTTCCATCCCATGACCAGGACGAGAGAAACTCTCGTGGGCGCCCCAGTCCCCGCGGTACCGATTTAAATCATCGGTGGGATCTCCGTCACCGGTCATAATTAAACAACCAGGAACTACCAGTTGGGAATCCTACAATTCCCGGCACTGGTAAACCAGCGCATCAGGCATGTGTAGAGACGCTACCCTCCAGAGAGCACAATAGGGCCCCCCCCCCCCCCCACCAGCAACATAGTTACTAGGCAGACAAGACCATACATGCCCTCCCTTGCACCCCCAACAGACCACTCTTTCCTCATTCAGCATTGAGCACTTCCAGCTTTCTTTTAAGAAACACCCTTTTAGCAAAATCAAGTAATCTTTCAAACCTATCCTTGCAAAGTAATATACAACTCACATCTAGCCTTCCATTATCACATACTTTAATACCACAGGCCTCCAGGTTCCTATCGCCCTCATATATTGGACAATCCGACAACACGTGTCTCCAATCCTCTACAGTTTCTCCTCACCTACAGCTTTGCGTCTCACTCAAGCCTCGGCTAAACAAATATCCATTCATGCTTCCATGTCCAGTCACAATAAATCCAGTAAAGAGGTCCAAATAAAAGTACGAACACTTTTCCGCAAATCTAATGTTACTAATAAATCCATACGTTACTCTACCTTTCTCACTCGTATTCCATCTATTCTGCCAACAATCAAATAACGTATTATTCAATATTCGCAAGCATTCATTCACATCCGACCTACTTAATACACTTTCATCCATCACAGCATTAGCACTAATCTTCCACCCCTTCTTTATCTCCATACCAAGCCCCCGTCTAACACATTCTAAGTCCCACGGCAATCCACCCATTATTACCTGCATAGCTTCCGTCGAAACTATTCTGCAAACATTCAAACATGCATATAGTGATACCCTTTGACATCAATTGATGAGCCTCCTGGCATATTCAAAATTCATCATACCATACCAAACACTCGAACCATACATCACACATGCCATTATTAACCCTTTATAAATTATACACATTGACCTTTTTCTTAGCCCCCATTCACATCTTAATATTCTTCTCAACTTTCCCACGAGCTGCACGCACCTTCCCTGCAATTTTTGCAAGTGCAGCTTAAAACTCATTTGACCAGACAACCAAATCCCTAAGTACTTAACTTCTTTCACCATTCTAATACTATTCCTGCCAAATTTTATGCTCGGCTTTCTATCAACACTCAGCCTACCCTTCATCAACAACATTACAGTTTTCTCCTCCGATACTCCCACGCCCACCTCCATACCCCACCCATCAACAATCCTCATCCAGTTACATCCCTTAGCTTCCAACTCCAACCTACTATCACCTTCAATCATTACGAGTAAATCATCGGCATACGCCAAAACTTTACAACCACGTTCTTGAAGTTGTCTCAACAATCCGTCCATCATCAAGTTCCAAATAAACGGGCCACAGATGGATCCCTGTGGACAACCACGCCGAACCTCCCTCCGAACCTCGTCAGTCAATCCTCTAATACACGCTCTTCTCTCAAAGAAGTAATTCTCCCACAATCCCATCTCATCGCAACCAACCTCCCGAAGTTTATCAATAACACACTTCCATTCTAAATTATCAAAAGCCCCTCGAAAATCAACGAAAATTCCCAGCAGATACTTACTATCGCATTCACCAACACATCCCTTCACATATCTCCACGCACTCTCCGTGGAACATCCCTTCCGAAAACCATGCTGCGCATCAGATAAACTCACCTTCTGCTCAACTCTCCTCACCATCATCCTTTCCAAAACCTTCCCAAGTACAGGAAGCAAACATATTGGTCTGTGAGAACCAGGATTTGATCTGACTTTATCCGGGGACTTCAGTAACACCACCACATTCGCCGTTTTCCATGCTGCAGGAAAACAATTAGTACCCAAACAGACATCATACAATATTTTCAAAGGAACAGGGATCGATGCACATACCATACTTACCATTTCAGCAGTAATTCCATCCCTACCAGGTGCCTTATTTCGTTTCATTCCCTTTACAGCACTTGCAATCTCATCCCATTCAAATTCATTGCCCGGCACATAAACATCATCTTTAATAGTATCCGCAGAGCGTTCAAGAAAGACATCAGAGTTGGGAAAAAACTTACTCATTAAAACATCCACGCTTTCTTTCCAAGTACTAGTCATTTTCCCATCAACTTCCATTCCACTCAATCGTTCCCTTTTATGCTTACCCATACAAATCCTATATACATCACCCCAAGGTTCTGCATTTTCGCTGGTCGAAACAAACTGCTTCCAGTTATCTTCCTTGCTCTTCCATATTTCCCTCTTATACTCCTTCAAGATTACTTTATACCTTTCCTTACTAACTTCCGTATCGTTCCCTCTTACCTTCACCCTCTGCCATTCCTTCCTACTTCTCCTAACCTTTCTCCTCAGCTCCTTCAAATTGTTGTTCCACCATACGGCTTTAACCAGCTTAGTTTTAACCTTTCTCTTCAAGTAAAAGTCATTCGCTTCAGTAATCCATTTCAATATACACTCACTCATGTCTACCGCACTTACCATATCGGTTATTTGAACTAGCCCACTTACGGATTTCTCCCTTAGATAATGACAATACCCCTCTCAATCTGTATCCTTAGTAACAATCCATCTGCACTCATCTGGCATAACTTTTTCACCCTTTTCACACCTAATCCCTATTAATATCACATTATGATCACTAATACCCCATCTATCCATAACTCTCCATTCTATAGAATACCTTACACATACACCGTTCATAACAGTAACATCAATATCACTCTCACCGTTCGGTCCAGAGAATGTATAACTACTACTAGGCTCATTCAACACGTTCATTCCATTAGACAAAATCCATTCTTCCAAAATTTGACCACGCGCAGCTGCATCACCATTTACCCTAATCCGTTTGCTATACCATAGAGATGAAACTGCATTATCATCCATACCCATCAACACCTGCTTTCCCCTGGTCAGGTCATTTATCCCATCCATATACCGAAAATAGGGATGAATATCCTTACCATACTAGCAATACATCGATACGACAAATAGCTCCCCGAACCATCCTTTCAACCACACACAGACACCAAGCTCATTTGTACATTCCCTAACACACATCACTTCAATATCGGAGGAATTAATAAAAATAGCTGCTTTAACCACTCCTCCCTCGCACACAATTACATCCATACGGCTGGGAAGTCCACATACTTGACCGTTTCTAACGTAAGGTTCCTGAAGCAATGCTATGTCAATTCCATTTTCACACATTAGCACACCCAAATCACACATTACTGCATAGGCTCGTTGACAATTATACTGCATCAGCTTTAAACACGTATCAGTCATCACTAATCCGTCCTAACTCTCTTTCATACCATCTCCTATACTCTGGGCATTCGCTTGCCATTACCGAGTGGTCACATTTATAACCTTTAGACTTACAGTTCCTACACCTAGCATCCCTCTGACATTCTTTAGCTAAATGCCCACTATCCCCACATTTCTGACACAATCTTTCATTCATATCACATTCACGCATCATGTGACTAAACGCATAACATTTATAACATCGTAAGACATTCACAAACTCTCTCATTCTATAAGCACACCAATTTATAAATATCCTTCCATTCTCGCACAATACTTTCTTCACACACATTGGTACTTCAATAATGACATTACCACATAATAAATCCTTTTTGGTGGTCCTGTTGACAATTCTTACCCTTTTCTGGAATTCATCCAAACTTATACTATTCTTCACATTCTTCTGATACAACTCACTCATAAAATTTTCAGCTGTCAGGTCATTCTGTAGATCGTATACAATCAACTTTGGACCAATTTTCCTAGGAGCTTCAACCACCAATCCTACCTCTCCAAATTTGGAGTATCCTTTGATATCACCCATCTCCTTGTCACTCATGGTTTCAATCGCAATACCACCACTCCTCATCTTCCGAATTGCCTTAATTCTTACATTCAGTGTCTTACTGACATCCTTAACCCATTAAGGCCCAAATGAACTGATTTTTCTTGTTATGTTGGACTATTTAGTACACTTAAAATAATTTATATTTGGATTGACAAACATTAATTTCTTATGTTTTCGAGGTCGCTCTTTCGAATGCCGCTAAAAAAATTGACTAAAAATATCGTTTAACCTCACTTTTTCAAGAAAATTAGTAGAAAAACACAATTTTTCATACACTTTTTCTTCTTCATGCTTATTTTTAGAGGGGAAAACCTCTGTTTAGGTCAATAAAATCTTTTTAAAAAGTGATCCCGATATTTGAACGATAAGTTCATGCAAAAAAAAATTTTTTTTTCAAGATTGCGGTATCAAAATGGTGGCTGAAATGATCAATTTCTACTTGATTCATGCATTTCATTTACTCAAAGGCATAAAATACCATTATTGGGGGTTTTTGACGTCGCTGATCACAATTTTTATATTCGAAGTATAAAATACAAAATGGCGGATCCTATAAAGCTACTTTATCCCACGAAATTGGTTGTTTCTTCTTCTATTATCTTGGAAATGTCATTTACAGGGTGGTTTTTGAGGACGCTCATAACGATCCTGACCACAGAATTGCAATATTCAAAATGGCGAATCCAAGATGGTGATTATAACAGTTAAATTCATTGTTTTTTTCAAATTGCAAAGTTTTTACTATTATAGGGATTTCAAATTGGTTGTCTTTTAGCCGTTTATCAATGAACGTTGTCCGATTCTCACCACGTGGAGGTAGACAAATCATGAGAATCATCTTAATTTTTTTTATATTTTATAATTTTTTTTTTTACTTTTTTGTTGTTATTTATCATTCATTTTTTTGCGTTTTTAAGTGTTGTTTTTTTATATTCGTCGTTTCAAAATAAATTTATTATTGTGCGGAATTATTTGTAATCTGATGAAAATTTTTATAACAAGTGTCACAATAATATAGTTTACATTGTTGGCATAATTTTCTTGTTCTTATATTACAATTGGTCATGGTACAATTTTGGAGAAGCTTTTGTTTTTCTATAGTATGTAAATGTACATTTTTCATGGGTTTTTGCTTCAAATAGCATTTAGAGATTTCAATTGTAAAATCTTTTGTAGCTTTTTTCTTTTCACTTTGAGCAGCAGTGTTATATAAAATTACAGAATTTGTAATAGAGGTTTGGATGAGCCGTAATAGAATGACCCATGTCCATTTCTTCGAACGTATAGTCGGAGAAATAGAATTGCATCGTTGATCGTGTAGATCGACTCCACCCATGAATTTGTTGTAAAGGCAGAACGCACTAGGAAAAAACAAATCTTCTTTTCCCTTTTTTTTTTTAATGCACCGCTTCACTTTACAAAGATGTACTACACCAGCTGCAGTAGAAAGGATCGAAACGGGCTTTGAGTCTTTCATTGTTATAAAGTGTAAATTATTATTTTTATCATGTGTTATCTCATGAGTTCCTCTGACTGATTTGTTTGATATTGAATGTTTTACTGAGACTCGATTTTCGCGTACTGTCCCGGTTGCTTTCAACCCTAATTTTTGCAAATGAACAAGTAAATCTGGACTTGTGAATAAGTTGTCAAAGTAGACATGATATTTTGTAATGTTTCGGGCATTTACGGTTTCAAAAACTTTTTGTAGCATCTGAATGACGACCCTACTTCCCATCGCACATTTACTCAATTTCATATCATTATTATTTTCCTTTCTGCAATATATATCACAGTCAAGTAAATATCCATTGGATAAACATAAGGCCCACATTTTTATGCCAAATCGAATGGGCTTACCTCTTATAAATTTGTTTCAGGACGCTGCGTCCGAAAAACTGTAGCATCATTTCATCAACTGAAAGTGCAGTACCAAAAATGCCAAATGTAACTAAATTTTTACGAAAAATATTAAAAACATTTCTAACTCTCCAAACTCTATCATTATCATTTTCATCACAAGGCTTATGCAACTTCAATTTGCTTTTTATTTCTAAAAATCTCTTGCGAATCATAGCATCTTTGACCGGTTGTGTATACAGAAACTCATCATTAGACCAATATCTCGTTGAAAAAGTCTTTTATTATAAGTTGTAAATATCAAAATACCGACAAAAGCATTCAGTTCGTCTATAGATAGTAGAAGACCATTGTTAGATGTTGATTCAATAATATATTTTTTCAATTCTGAAGAAAAGAAAATTTCTAACAACTCTGTTGGTGAGCTTTGTAAAATCCTTTTTATATCTTTTTCTTTTAGTAATATTTCATTTTCATACGATATATCTTGACTATTAAAATTTTTCTCTCCATTCAACCATACGTACTCGTGTCTTTCTTCTAATTTTTTTTGTGAAGAGTTGTAATTTTCAAAAACTTTTTGATAGGACTGCTGAGGTTGAAAATTTATAATTTCCTTTTCCGATGATTCATAATCTGATTCATGCTGTTCGTTTTCACTTGAATTGGAACCAGAATCGCCCGAGTCATCTGGAATAGGTAAAATATTTACACAACAGTAATTGTCCCGTTCTTCAAATTCATTCAACTCATATAATTGCGCATCACTAGTTTTAGATCGTTTCTTCGCAATGCTTTGGTTTTCTAATGCAGAAGCACGCTTCTTTCGAGGCATTTTAAATTCGAAAAATTTGATGAAATTACAAATGTTATATACAAGCTTAATAAATATTTATCAAAATCACGAAGTAATCTGTAGATAATATTTTCACGATTGATTTTACTTTGACTTGAAAAGAAATATCAGTTATTTATAGTTACAAAATACGTATTAGTAACTAACAGAAATATGATTAGACAAATTCAAGCGTTGAATGACGAAAAAGGAAATATTTTATCTTTCAAAATTATGAGAAAGAAAGAAAATATAAAATTGGAATTACATTGAAATAATAAATCTGATATATTTCAAAAAATATAATTGTAGAATTATTTCATAACTATTACAGTCATAATTTCAGATTCCACATATATATCCCAAATAAAATAATAATATAACATTAGTCGTAAAATACACATAGAAAGTATTATACCTAAAAATAAGGTTTTTTTCAATACAATTCATGCTTTTCACATCAAATTTGTAAATTTGGATTCGCTTTTGATCGTAGAACTATGACAAAAATACTCGAGAAACTTATATGAAGTACAACAATAACGTTCATCCTAAATAATGGTCTCATGACAGTTACAAAAGAAATAATAAATTCAGTCAGAAATGGCTAACTTATTGCATTTATTATCATGTGTTCTACAATTATGTATCCAGTATTGTCATCAGCTACCCAAAACACCTATAACCTGTAATTTATGGTGGTAGCGTAATAAATAATAAGTTTTGATAAATATCTGCTATTTTGAATATTGCAATTCTGTGGTCAGGATCGTTATGAGCGTCCTCAAAAACTACCCTGTAAATGACATTTCCAAGATAATAGAAGAAGAAACAACCAATTTCGTGGGATAAAGTAGCTTTATAGGATCCATCATTTTGTATTTTATACTTCGAATATAAAAATTGTGATCAGCGACGTCAAAAACCCCTAATAATGGTATTTTATGCCTTTAAGTAAATGAAATGTATGAATCAAGTAGAAATTGATCATTTCAATCGCCATTTTGATACCGCCATCTTGAAAAAAAAATTTTTTTTGCATGAACTTATCGTTCAAATATCGGGATCACTTTTTAAAAAGATTTTATTGACCTAAACAGAGGTTTTCCCCTCTAAAAATAAGCATGAAGAAGAAAAAGTGTATGAAAAATTGTGTTTTTCTACTAATTTTCTTGAAAAAGTGAGGTTAAACGATATTTTTAGTCAATTTTTTTAGCGGCATTCGAAAGAGCGACCTCGAAAACATAAGAAATTAATGTTTGTCAATCTAAATATAAATTATTTTAAGTGTACTAAATAGTCCAACATAACAAGAAAAATCAGTTCATTTGGGCCTTAATGGGTTAATAACTCTTTCCTTAATTTGCTCACTCGTCATCTTCACATTCATATCTTTAGATTTCACGACAACTGCATAACTTTTACGTACCGGATTTAGACCACCCGCTTGTATTTTCGACTCACTATTATATTCTGGACAAACTATACGCTGACGTTCACATACCCCTTGGCTCACATTGTTCCTTAATTCACAAAGCTCACCAGATAGTCTCTCATTCCTTGCCATTAACTTCATCATTTGTTCCTCATACTCACTAGCCCATCCAAGTATGAACTCACTAACACTCTTGGATATTTTGGAGCCCTCAGTAAGTAAGTACCTTCTCAATTTTACACCAATCTCTTTCATACTTTGTATATCACGCACACAATCATTTACATCCACTCTGTCATCTCCTACAATACCTCCACCAGAATTTTCACGCCTCCTTTTACTGCAGGTACCACTTGTTTTACTACCAACACTGGTCACACTTCCAATGCTACCCCTTCTACCACTTACAACACTAGCGAAGTCAAACAGACCCTCTCTTGCTGCCTGCTCCATATCCATATTCACTTCCACCTCCTTAATAAGTTTATTAAAAGATTCTGCCATTAGAGTCCCACGAGTTGGGTCGATTAACAGGTCACTCCCCGGGTGACGCCCATTCCGAGGAGAAGGCACATACTCTCAGCATTAGCCAGGTCTGCTGAGGTTGGCCGTTTGAGACTGGACCTCCCCCCAGCCATGCACTCCATCGTCACGGACCAGAACTTAGAGTTAGGAGTAATTTTTTATAGAGGTTTTCTTCCTCGCGGGCCAGGCATTTAAGCCAAGCCCCCCGCTCTCTCTGTTTGCAACTTACCAAGGGTCACGCATTACCTGGTTATTGAAGCAAACAGCGGCTTACGGTATTAGGAGACTGGTTGCGTTCTGCCCAATCCCCGGCTCAGGCACCTCGGGCTTGCCACACCCGTACTTACTACCGAAGTAGCAGGCCCCTGAGGAGGGTAGATAGGGACAGTGGGAATCTCGTTAATCCATTCATGCGAGTCACTAATTAGATGACGAGGCATTTGGCTATATAATACATTTATTTCCCATGATACTCCCTGCATGGGTAACAGCTCACAAACAATACACAGTTAGTGTGAATTGTATAATAACCTTTAAAATATAAACAAAACTCTATACAGCAAAAGAAAGAAAAATAAACAAAATATCTATTAACCTATTCAGTTTAAAAAGAAAACAAAAAAAAACTTAATAACAGTGAGCATAGGATCCTCCATACCCTTGGGCCTCTCTCTCACCTTCAAATAAAAATAAACATAATATCGTGTCACCAGAACTCAGGCGATACTTCGCCTATGCCGGCACCTCACATGGTGCAGAGAAAAAGGAATGGAACGATCCCATGCTCACCCCAGCGGCGCCCCCCTCCAAGGCACAGCTACTCATCTTCTTCCACCAGTCCTCCTCGGATATCCGTTCGCCCCCTGCAAGGGGGAAGGGCGTGGTTCGATGACTCCTCATACTTATCTCCGCTCGTTAGGTAGGTTAGGTGTATTTTTGGTTCATCCGGCTGATCATATTCCTGGAGCATCCTCCAGGCCGCCTTCTTGCACCCCACTTTATGATGGGTGATGGTACATGGCTTTCTCTTCGTAGACAGGTACACGACCATTTTACAGCTCTTACACTCCCATTCGAATCTTCGTAATAGAAAGTTCCGGTTGGAACCGTCGCACCCAGATACATCCACTATATCGATGCCCAACGCCCGCGAAATGGGTTCACACCTTCTTCTAAATTCCATGCCGTGGTCATTATACACGTCGCCATGTTCTACCACAAACTTTGCCCATTCCACCTTTGCCGCAGCATCACCCTTGTCCTCCATTCTTTCCTGCAGACTAATAACGGTTCTGCGCCAGAATACATCGTAATTGTCTAAGAACATCTTAGCATGCACCATCTCATGCGCCAGTACTCCCTCGAACGCTGTAATTGGAAGTCCCTTCAGTAGGTCCCAGCTTAGGACCACTTCCCTTTTCCTGGTCTGGGTGAATCCATAATTGCTTATCATCCTCCTGGCCCATCGGTACGTGAAGCCTTTGATCGCATCACCAAAGAATTTGAGGTTCAGCCACTTCGCGGCTTTCACCAAGTTGGGTCTACTGTGCGAGCTACCACTCGGTGTTGCGTGTTTCGCTTCCTTGCCCTTCGAGTGGCTTCTCGTAAAGTACGTAACCCTCCCCATTGGCATCCTCACTTTCCTTTCTTGCTCCAGCTTCTTGCTGGATTTCAGCATGCCGTACTAGCCCCACTGTCTATGATTCCCGGTACTGTACGTAGTGGCACTCTCACAGTTTCCTCAAAGCTGCAAATATTATCACTACAACGTGTAGCCCTTAATGTCAGCTGCCTACGTTGTATAAACAGGTTTCCACAATAAATAATTTCTTTCTTGCCCAAAAAGAGCACTATCTGCCCTCTCAGATGTCCCAACACTAACTCTGATTACTCCAGAGACCACTTCAGCCTCTGTCTTTCACCACCAGTAGCACTCCCAGGAATGATACTTAACCAAAGAGGACGAAGACGCGTCGGCACAGTGCGCGAGGATATATACTCTCCAATACACCTTATAGCCTGCGAGAACAGCTCATGCGGCGTCCATCTAGCGGCGGTGTGCAAAGGCAGGGCGCACTTTCCAGCGTGGAGAACGCGTCGAGCGAAGATCGTCACAGAAGCGATCGTTTACAACACCGCTTCCTCATCCTCCATTCGCACCTCCTCATCAAGATCGCCCTCCCGCACATCTCCAATAACCAGTCAATAAGTTCCCGCGAGAGCCACCCCGCATTACTATCACCATGCAGTAATGGGCCAGGACTTCCCGACCGCAAGCTAATCCTTTATGATTGAGACATATGTCTCCATTGACAGCCGCAGAGTCCTATCAGTTTAACACTCCATATTTCCTCCAAACACACCCGCCTTGCAGTCCGACTCTCCCTCAGATTTCGACCTCGTAGCACTCTTATCCGTCATGAATCCGGATAGTTTGATACACCTACGTGTAGCCCTGGGTGTTTACTTCCTACGATGACTAAACAGATTTTTCCGAAATTCGCACTCCTTCCGGTTCAAAAGACAGTTTTCCTTTCTCGTGTCAAGTTTCTCCGCACTACGCCGGCGTCTCCTCTCCCAGTCTAATCCTTCCACCTCCAGACTTGACAGCCCCAGAACACCTCCCGCAGGTTCGTCCTTCTGCCAAACAACCCCCGTAGTACCCATAGGATGGCCACAATTGGCTGCTGTAGCAACCCCGCTCCCACCGCCACTGTCATGTGAGGTGAGCACGAAGGCATCACCGGGACCACAGGCCACCCCTAGGGCCAATACGTGGCCTTGTTGAATGTGGCAAAGTTGAGATAAGAGCCTAAAAGCACCCTTGTTGTTATGCTCTTCAACTTAACTTTCGGAAGCCCACAGTGTTTAAAAAAGAACTCCGTTTACTTTTCCCATATGCCATTCCACGAGATCGTCACAGGGTTGACTTCCACAGTTCCATCGTGCTGCAGCCTATTCGCAACCTGGTTTAGGAGATCACTGTTCCTCTGATAATACATCCTTTTCCGCCTGTGCGGCTCGCTTAGTTCCACAGCCGATGCAACAATCTGGCAATCGATGACATGACACTCATTCCCTCTTTTGGCAATTATATCTGGCTTTCTAATGCCTTCCCGGGTCTTAAAGACACCCTATCTCTGCGTAGTCCACCCCCTCTCCTGCAGCATACTGGCTACCTGCTCAGCCACATGATCATGTCTCAGCACCCTTCCCCCATGGGTTCGTGGACATTGCTGGACAATATGGTAGGAGGTTTCCATTTGTGGACAACCTGCCCTGCACTGTGGAGGATAGAGGTCTCTCCTTCCTCTACTCATTCTGCCCAATGACGGCAGCGCATTAATTCTAACTCGGTGATATTTAATCCATTCGTTGGCAGGAATCGCCACATAGGCATCCTGGATCCAGTTCGTAGACGATTCTGCCCTGCAGGCCTCTCTTAGGTCTCTTCCATCTACCGAGGTAACAAGGCGCATCCCCCACTCATCATCCCGGACTCTGCAACGTGCGCACCATTTCCGTCTGCCCTCCATCCATGATCCCCCTGGCAAGCAGGCCACACCATTCCATAAAGAGTCTTCCAGAGAGTCCAGACGTTTTGCCAGGAGTTTGGGGATCCTGCTTTCAAGTGAGGCGATCCCTAGGCCACCTTCCTTAATAGGGGCGTGAAAGTATGCTGTTTGGGTGTCATGCGGCAGCCTCATCCATCCCCTCACACACTTTCGGACCAATTTATCCGCCCTTCTCAGCTCTCCATTAGTCGTTCTTCCTAGGACTAGGCGATGCATCCACCTAGGTATCAGGAACCATCGGAGGATAACCAGTCTTTGTTGGGGCTTGAGAGGAGCTTTCGTGATATTAGACAGCTGTATTTTCATATCAATATTCACGTGAGCCGGGCCATAGGAATTATATGTAATGCCCAGATACTTCCATTCTTCAATCACGCTTAACTGAGCAATTGGTTGCCCGTTGATTTCAAACGGCGTTTGCAGCCCAACCTTGACCTTCTTTTCCTTTCCAGATGGCATCAAGGATAGCGTCTTGCACTTCCAAGGCATTGGGGACAATCCTTGCTTCCGCAGACCCTTGTTAATCTGCTCCAGTGCCACCCGAAGACCTACGCTAGTTGTATGAAAGTTGATTGGGCGATATACGCAAAGAGGCCTAGGAAGGAAGGCTCTAGGGTGACAAAAACAACGCCCAGGAAATCTGGTAAAAATCAGTTTATTTGATTACAAAAAAATACAAAAGAATGAAAAGTGCTCCAAAGGAGGCTGAGCCGCAAATTGATAATCCACCCAAAGTTACAACTACGAAATCCCAACCCTATGGTCCCCAGGTCCCCGGACAGGATTCCCCGTACCTGAGATTCCCAGGCAACGAAGATAGAGAGAAAGAAAGACGATTTCTTGGAGCGCAAGAAATCGACGATGGAGCAGAAATGCGTACTAAGAGACTTAGTGGCGTCACAGGAAGGGAGGACTGGCTAAGCTGCTGCGAAGAATGACAGAAAAGACAGATTCTAGAGTCTAGACCGTTTAAATTGAGCCGCAATAAGACGGAACTCTTGGGTATTAATATGTACAAGAGACCCAAATAGTAACAGCGAGAGAGAGCTCTACGCTGTGGGCCACCTGTCGGCCTTAATTGGAGGTAGGGCCAAGAGAGACAGAGTGTGAGCAGGAGCGAGACGGCCTGAGAGTCCCAGACCGCTCGCACCTACACTCCGATCTCCAACACTAGTGCTTGCCACCAATATGAGGTCATCGGCAAACACCAGCGCTCCAATCTTCCTATTCCCAAGGTTATATCCAATGTGATCTGGTAGTTCCATAAGTACTTCATCCATCACCGCATTGAACAGTAGTGGGGATAGGGGGTCGCCCTGCCGTACTCCCTGTCTCGGGTGTATCCATCTTCCCTTAACCTTTCCAACTTCGATCTACGTCCTGGATGTGTCATACACACCGGATATGTATTCTTGCAGCTCCCGCGGGAACCTTTTCCTCTCCATGGCCCTTCCGATCGCTGAATGCCTCACAGAATCAAACGCCTTCTTCACATCCATAATCCCAAGATGAAGTTGCTTGCGCTTAGTCCTTGCATCCTCAATTATTGCTGATAGAAGGAATGTATTTTCGGCAACCCCATCTGCCACAATAAAAGCCCTTTGCCTTGGGTCTAGTATACTCTCTGCTAGAATTCGTGCTGCCAAAATCTTATAAAGGTGTCTCAGAGCCGCCGAAGCTATAGACCGCGGCCGGAAGCAGGCTGGATCTATGGTCCCCTTCTCCTTTGGGATAAGGACTGTCCTTGAGTTTAGCATACTCTCGGGGCTCCCTCCCACAGCGAGGATGATATTAAAAAATATGGCCTTGTTCGACACACTTACACGGCCCCAGTCTCCCGTTGTTAGGCCATCTGGGCCCGCCGCTGTCCCATTGTCTGTCTTATGCACTCTAACCTCCTCCAGGGAGATAGGCCGAAACAGGTCCGTCAGCTCGTCCTCCTTGTCACATTCCATTCCTGCCCAGTCGTGCAATTCCTCATTATCCCCACTCTCCATGATGGGTCTCAAAAATCGCTCCTGCTCTTCCAAACTAGGAATCTCGGTTTCATCATTATCCCCGTCCAGGATGATACGCGCAGCTTTACTGGTGTTCTTTTTCCACAGTGTCTGGATTCTCCTATACGCTGCTCTCTTCTCAGCCTTCCTCGAGGTACAGCTCCGCCTTTCTTGGGGCTTAACCCTCCGTGCGCCACTATCCTCATTCTCTGGTTTCGCAATCTTGGTCTTCAGCCACCGCTCCAGTATTTCCACGGGCGAATTACCATTGGCCATATTCCTATAAGCTCGGATTAGCTCTTCATCCACTCCTTCGTCCTCCCCAATTTGCCTCTGTACCCACTCCTGCAGATGCTCCGTTCTCCTCTGCTTTATGGTGCAATTTGCCTTACAACTCCCCGCTTCTTGATTGGGAGTGTTTGTTCGCAGCCGGAGCTTGACTGTTTCTAGAGCCTGCTTGTACCTCACCTGCCGTCTGAGACCCTTAATAGCATCCATACTTCTCCCAGATTGGAGTCTATCTGCTATTTCTCTATTTATCCCCTTCAGATTCGGTAGATTGCATTCAATCTCAGCAACAATCATCATCTCCTCCTCCGTCCACCATGGCCTTTTCCTTTCTACATCAATTCTGTCGTTTGCTTCCTGTGGGTGCGCCTTTTTAATGTGTTGGCCTCTCCCTATTGCCGTACCAAAAGCACGACGGCAGACGTCACACACGTACACCTCAGTAGCACCTCCGTCTAGTTCAGCACCGCTGGTTGCGCTTCCGCTGGCCCTACAGGATTTGTCCTGTAGGTTAGACATGACAGTTATATAGTATTTGCCAGCAGTAGATTTCGGCGTTTTAATTTCTAATCGCAGCTGTAGTTTGCGGCCGCTTGTGCGGCAGGGAGCCACCCCTTACTATCGTACCTTCCTCCGCTGTATTAGGAATACTCAATATTTCGTGCACTCCTCTCAAGCTCCACTTTAAGAACGGGACATTTGGTGGTGTCAAATGCCGAATGGTTCCAGTCCGCACTGCCAGCATCTGCACAATTGATGCATTTCAGGACGTCCTTTGTCTTACAGGCTCTAGTCTCATGTCCACCCGAGCATTTACCGCATACTGTTTTTGATGAGCATTTCGCAGCATGGTGACCAAACGTCTGGCAGTTGTTGCATTGGTTTGCCCTAATTTCAGTTGCAACTCTGCAGGTAGTCCAGCCAATCCTTATTCTCCCCCTTAGGGTTAGCTCCTTGTTGGCTCCGGATGGGATTTCAACTATTGCTATCTTTCCTCCCTTTTTAGTTCTGATCATTTTTACCACCTTAAACTGATCCCTACTTCTTTCGTCTGATATTGCCTTCTTCAGCCGTTCCTGGATCTCTTCCTCTTCCATGTCCTCCGGGATTTCACGTATGGAGATCCTAGGTTGTAGCTTTCTCCTGGCTTCTGCCACAAGGCCAACACATTGAATATCCTGGTTACCGACTATTTTTGCACCGTCGCCTTTCTTAACTACCACGACCACCGCATTATTCCTCACAAGCATCCTCACGACTGTGATGTTAAGCTCGTCGGGATCGATTGTGGCTTTCAGTTTCTTCGCTATAGCTTCAGCGTTTCCATATTCATTACGCGCTACACCCGTTGCCGGCTTCACTATTATGTCCTCTGTTTCCGCGACCACCACACCCTGACCTGTGCTAATTTGGATTTTTCGTATCCTCGGTTCTACTTTGTTCCAGCTACTCTTGGCTACATCCGCATACGTACTTCTCCCACTAGGAGGTTTTGCACCCTCAATGGTTCTCCTGATTTCTTCCATAAATGTGGCCTGTTTGCCCTCGTCACGCTTTCTCGCCTCATTTACTTCAAGAACCATCTGTTTTGCTGTTTCCTGGATCTGTTCCTTCATCCCAGCCTGGGACTATTTTTCCTTCTCCAGGACCCTTTCAATCTTCTCTCCAACTGATTTCATAGTGCTCTTAATTTTCTGCAGATGCTGCTCCCGTTCCCTGCTTACTACTTTCTCTGTAACCTCCTTCAGGACCAGAACAAACGTACTCGCTATGCCCGCTTCTTTGGTGGTATTTACTAGATGGTACATGATCAGGTCCACGGACTTTCTCAGCCTACCAACCGCTCTCTCTAGCCCCAGTGCCTGCTCCTTATTTAACCTTGAGGTGTCCATGGTTTCCAAATAATACAAGTCCCCCTTGATCTCCATTTCCATCTCCTTGACTTTATTGATCTCTACAGGGGGTGAGAATGCTGTTGATATAGCATCCAGATCTACCTCACACTCGTCCGCGAGCGGGGTTGTTCCCCCAAGAAGGGTCTTGAGAACACCACTGCTTAACGGGGTCCCTTGCTCACCTTCACTTCGGTTTTTCCCTGCTTCCCTTGTGTTACTGCCCTGCTGCGCTCTTCCCTTATCTATGTTGATATCTCCCTTTTTCCTCACTTTAGAGTCCGACGACCCCACTTTCCCAGCCTGGATATTCATGCTGTCAAATATAGTCACTTTTACCTAGCGAAAGTCACACGAACACACTTTAGACCGACAGAAATTCCGTCGGTACGCAGGACCGCTGTTTTATAGACCGTTCTTATGCACAGTTACTAGAACACCCGCCAGGTAGCGAATTCACAATGCTTAGCAAGGAGCCACAGTAGAATAGCTAGGAGGGTTCTGGACCGCGTGGCGAGGGGGTCGGGGTCCCGCGGGGGTAGGGGAAGTAGGGGAATTGCCCCCTCTGCGGTTGTGCGCATTATCGCTTCCCCCCGACGTTAAACTCGTAGGGTACACACTAGGGATGGGCTTTTGATACCGATACCTAGGGATATCGATACTTTCCCCTAAAGTATCGAGTACTTTTGAATCGATACCGAAGTAAACGATACTTTCAAATATCGATACTCACTACCTCAGTATCGATATTCGATACATACTTTTTGACTATCAATTGAAATCGTAGCCCTTCGCATTTTAAATTAATATAATAATAAAAATTATATTAACATGTGGTTAACCCCTTCGCATGAACTATACTGTTTTAACCACAAGTATATAACTTTAACCGAACCGAAGGGTGAGAGTTGCTTGTAGCTTTAAAAATCTAAATTTTTTTAAAAAAGCGTGTGCTACTGCTACAACTGCTATGCCATCACAACATCATTTTAATAAGAGTTAAGAACAGAGTTCACAAGCGCAGTTTCTGGATAGCTTAAAAAATCAGGTCAATTGAAATAAATGATTCAAAAGAGATTTTTTATGTTTTGCTGCCTTATATCAATTGGTGAGTGATTTTTCTATTTACCTCTCTTGCGTACTTTAATTATAATTATTAAATTTGTGTAAGAAAATATTAGACTTTGTTCCATTTAGTATTTTGGTTTAATATTCGTTATACATATTTTCTCATTAATTAGGAATATCCTCAAAATCCAATCCCTGTCCTAATAAAGTTAAGAAACAATAATCATAAGTAAGTAAAAGAAAGTACATTTGCTTAAATTATAATGTATTTCAAACTATAATTAACATTATTTTATTTTATTTTATTTTAAATACTATACACAATTTTATTTTTATTTTAGTGCCACCACAAAAAAGTGTTACGTGGAAATATTTTGTAAAGGTGGCAGGTGGAGCTAAATGTAATATGTGTCATTCTACTATTACTACTAGTGGTAATACGACTAATATGCTAAAACACTTGCAAAGAAAACATCCTAATTTAGAAAATGTAGAACCAGCTTCTAAAAAACTAAGAACAGAAGTAATGAAGTTCATATTTTCAAATACTTATTTATATTTAATAGTTATTTTAAATTAGTCTTCACTCAGACTGCTATATTCTAAACTCCTTAACTAAAGTAACAATAAAATTTAACAGACGTGTGTAGAAGTAGATCCTGCAGAAGATGATCCGATAATGCCAACAAAGCAGAAATCAGTATCTTTACAAAATAAGCATTTAAAACAGCAGCCAACTATATTGCAATCATTATCGTCAATGAAGTCTTATGAAGGTAAATGATACTAATTCTAATTCTATCCAAAATTAATTATTTTGTAATACCATTTAAATTTTAGTTGGTGGACAGAAATCCAATGAAATCACAAATACAATTATGTTTATGATCGCTAAAGATAATTGTCCATTGAATATTATAGAAAGAGAAGGCTTTAAGAAACTCATGAAAGTTATAGCTCCAATGTATCAAATACCTAGCAGAAAAAACATTACGAAACTAATTGAAGAAAAATATAATCTATTGTCTTCAATTATATCTGATAGACTTTCACAGGTTGAATGTATATCTTTAACTACAGACATTTGGACCGACACGCTTAACACAAAAAGTTTTTTAGGAATAACAGCACATTATATTGATAGTGAGAAATTGAAAAGTGCCACCTTAAGTGTTGTTGAGTTATCCGATAGACATACGTCCAATAACATTGGCGATTGGATCCTGGAAGTATTAGAACTATGGCGAATAAAAATTGAAAATATTGTGGCTATAGTTAGTGATAATGCTTCCAATATGACCAAGGCCATTAAATGTACTTTTGGAGAGCATAGATTCTTATCATGTTTCGCGCACTCTTTAAATTTAGTGGCAGTCCAAATAATCAGTGATGTGAAAATTAAAAACATTATAGATAAAGTCAAAACTATTGTTAAATATTTTAAACATTCAGTGGTTGCTAGTGATGAATTGAGAAAAAAGAGTGAACTAAAGTTGATACAGAGCGTTCCAACACGATGGAATTCTACATTCTACATGTTGCAACGTTTCACGGAACAGTCTCTAATAGTGGGATCTGTATTACTAAGCCTACCTGATTCGCCTTTAATGCTATCAGCATCTGAGATCCTAACTGTAAAAGAATTTGTGATAGTTCTACGCCCTTTTGAGCGTACCACTATAGAGTTATGTACTGAAAGACATACTAGTATTGGGAAAGTAATACCTATCATTAATTGTCTGCGAAAAAACCTAATTGGATTGAATTTAGAAACTGACAATGCTAAGCAGTTACGTGATTTGTCTATAACTGCTTTAGAAGAAAGATTTAAAAATATTGAGAATAATACTATGCTAGCTGTGGCAACTATATTAGACCCGAGATTCAAATGCCTTCATTTTAAGGATAATGTAAGTTTATCAAAAGCCATTTCATTCATTAAAAATGAATTGTATAATAATATACAGTTCGAATCTTCATTAGACAATCGTATAGTTAATATTCAAGAATCTTTGGAAGATTCCAATGACTTATGGTGTCATCACAAACAACTGATAGCCATTGAAAATAAATCTAATAATGAACATAGTTCCAATTCTGAAGATTTACCAAAGTCGTTGCAACATTACTTAAATATTGCTACTTCTAGTTTGGAATCAGATCCAATTACTTTTTGGATAAAAGATTTTGGAGGCTCCTACACAAATTTAAGAAATTTAGCATTGAAATATTTACCTATCACTGCTACATCTGTTCCTGCAGAACGACTGTTTTCTAAAGCAGGTAACATATTAACGGAATCAAGAAACAGGTTATCATCTAAACATCTTCACCAGTTACTATTTTTAAATTCTTTGTCAGAAGAATTGTTTTATTAAAGCAGTAATTTATATAATTATAAGATACATAATATGTATAATCATTTAAATCAGCATATCTATTTAACTTTTTTGTTAGAAATATTTTCCAAGTTAATTTAAACACTAATATTAGGTATGTAATTACAATAGAAATATATAGTACATTAAAAGTGTTATAGAAAAATTTATATATATTTAATTTGATCCAACATTCATTCAGAACTTAAATCAACTTTGATTTTAACATTAATTGTAAAAATAATAATTAATTGCTTTGTGCAGCCTGATTCTAAAGGTAAATGTCAAATTTCTAGGTAAACATATTATTTTATGACATTCTTAATTTGATCACTCAAAAGAACTACAAATTTGAGTTACTGTTATCTTTTATTACACTATTCAAAGCCTGCAGGCTGTAATCTTACAAAATCATTCAAATATTTTATTTCACTATTAAATCTTTGAAATATATTTATATTTGGCGCTTCTTTCCATCTTTTAAGACCTAACCTTACTTTCATTTTCTTTTTGAGATGAGATTGAGAATCGATACTTGCAGGTATCGATACTTGGTCTTCGATATTTTTGAGGTATCGATTCTAACGTTCCCGATACGGTATCGAATACAAGTATCGATACTTTTGCAAATATCGCCCAACTACACACGTGACCTTCCCCCTCCATTATCGCGGCCACCTCCCCCGACGTTAAACTCGTAGGGTACACAAGTGGCCTCCCCCCTCTTACGTTAAGCAGTGGACGCAGAGAAAGAGAGAAAGAGAGAAAGAGAAGGAGAAGGAGAAGGAGTATTTAAATACAATGCTTATTTTTATAATTTATTGAATTATTAAAAAAGTTTTATTTACAATGCTTTTTTAGACATTTTTCTGACTTTCAATTGCATGATGTATATATTTTTTACAAATGCTACACCATTCAGGAAGTGAACAATTCATGTGTAGGTGACCAAATTTTTTGCAATTTATACACCAATAATGTGGTGTGAGATCTATCTGAGGCTCTATTTGCGTAGCCTCTGTTCTTGCAGCAACAGACTCCGTTTGTGTGATCATATTTTTAACCTGGGACATATTTGAAAACATTTTGTTATTTTTTTTTTTTGATATTGTAATAACTATTTTACAAAGCAAGTATACTTACAAAAATCACCTCCTCCTCTTCTTCCTCCTCCTCCTCTTCTTCCTCCTCCTCCTCCTCTTCTTCATCCTCCTCCTCCTCCCTTTCTTCTTCCTCCCTCTCCTCTAAATCAATGGCTGGTAAAAATAAAAGAAAAAATTAAATTTTTTTTTCGTTATTCTTCGTTTTAAATAAAAAAACAATTGGTCAAATAGTGGGATTGTTAACAGTTTTCAAAAATATGTGTGTCGTAAAATTCTTTCATGATTCTATTTATTGACATTATAATTATGTCATGTATTACGACATAAACAATCTGTATAGATGGGTGGGTTTTTTCTTTTAAAAGAAAATAAAATAAGTACTTACATTTCATGTGCATATTATGTTGAAGCATAGCTTCATATTCTTCGAAATAACGATTATGAGAATCGTTAATTCTCTTAATGTAATCAGACATCGATTCTGCTGGATTTTCATCCTCCTCCTCTACTGGATTTATTGTCACTAAACACCGTTCACTTTCCATTTTTTTTTTTTTTTAATTTACTATTGTAATATCCGCACTGATGAATGTTCGAGGACTGAATGAAGCCTCTGAAGAAATCTCGTCGAGAGAAAGTCTTTGTCGTTCATTTGTTAAATATAAAGTTACATTTGATAACACTTAGGAGTACATTCTTTCTTAATCAAAAAGGATACACTATACCCTCTGAATAATCCCCGTATAGATATTTCATTCTATTGTGTTATAAACCTATAGGTCAATCACAATGGAAATGCATCGCAAGAAAGAAAAGAAAAATACCCCTTCCAAAACATTGAAATTAAATAGGCTTAACATACGATAATATCGTTTTCAAAGAAGTCAAGCGAACAGCAGAAGAAGAAGAAGAAAAAGCTTCAGTCTGTAAAACTTATTCTGCAAAGCAGATCCAGTAGTGTCAGACGTATCGAAGAAAAGAAAGAGATTAAGTGTGTTAGAAAAAAAACTTCTTTTGTTTTTATATAATAAAAAATAAAGGTAAGGAAACATTTTTTTTTTCATTTGATTAGTGAATGCATTTTTAAAAAAAAATGATTTTTTAACTATAATAAGGCTAATCATTTTTTTTTTTATAGAGAGATCAATAAAATAAAAATGAATTTTACAAAAGTTAATAATCTGGGAAACATAATACCTAAGCAATTTGTTAAATTAGATAGTTTAAAGGAGGATCAAAATTATGAAATTTTAGAAGTTGAGAAAATTAAAATAAAATATGGGGTGAAAATAATTGTAAAATTGGCAAGTGATGAATGGCTATTCTTGCCTTGAAGAAAGGCAAAACTGGCAGATGATTTGGAGGAATTGAAGCAGCTGCAAAACGCTGCGGTAGCAAATAATTTAATAATGATATATAAAGGTGGTAAATACCACAATATAGAATTTAAGAATAAAAATTAAAAATTGTTTGTTTAAGAAATAAAACTTAATTGCTGCTTATATTTATTAATATTTATTTATGTATTCCCCACGTCTCATCCCCCGGTAATATAGAATTTAGGAATAAAACATTAAGAAATTTAAAAAAGTATTTTATTTTTTTTTATAAACTTATATTTCTAGCAATAATTGTTATTAACTTAGATTTCTAACAATATTCGTAAGAGGATTATATTGTACAATTTTATCGTGTATAATTAGACAATAGGCTGTAGAATTATCCGGAATGATTTCCATACACTCGATCTCGAGTTTGACGTCGACCGTGCCGGTTTTTATGGACTCGTTCTGATGCGAGCAGTCGATGACGAAGAGCGGCCCGTACGTCAAGAAGTCCGTATAGTCGAGCATGGGTCTCGCGAGTTTCTCACCAGCGTAATAGGAGGTGAAAAACTTTACATACATGTCGTAGAGGACGGAGTAGCGGGATTTCGTGAAATCAGTGTCGAGACGATCGTACGGATAAGATTCGGAATTCAGATAGAGTTTGACGTCGAGTACTTTGCAATGACTGAATTTCAGCACATCTTCGTGCTGACTACTCTTTTTGTTCGTTCTGAACGCCAGAATGACGTATCGCGACTTCTCCAATTGCGTGGACGCTTTCACGGACCACGTGTGTCGCTGCGACTTGGGCAGAAGGGGTGTAACGCGCAAATTCGGGGAGAGGAATTTCTGAGAATGAGTAAGCCCGTTGAAAGTTTTACAAAAATTATATTTCTACTGGGTGATCTCTTTTCTTTTCTTAATTTTAGTGCTTACACTCAAAAGGTACTAACTACTATTTACACTGGCTTCTATTTGCCAGGGCCTCTCCCGGCCGTGCGTACGGGAAATCCACACTAGGCCACTGATTTGCGGAAACTCACAAATATACTGCAATTTTGCTGATAGACGGTGCTGCTACTTGTGCTCTAAGCTCATTCGGTATATTTTTAATTTGGGTTTAGGGCGCCAGGCCCGCAGTGAGCCACCCGAATGGCCTTCCGCTGGCGCCGAGCACTTTCCGATGCTTTTCCGGTTTTCCCGCGATCCTAAACTCTCAGGGTCGCCCGAGTGCCGAACCCTAAGCTAGCCGCAAATTTCCTCCCCGTCCGCGACGGGACCGCACTTCTTAAGATTACGAGTCTCCTCCCGGTAGTGACACACACCGGGCAGGAGATAGATCCGCGCTAATAAATTTGATCGCCTACCTTAATTTCTACCAGGCAATTTCAAGTTGTCGCGTGCCTTCGGCGCTTTTCTTAGTCGTTTTCCCTAGCACTTTCCTCTACGGATCTTCACCGTTTTCTCGTTCCTGTTGGGTTCAAGCGCACGCCTTTCTTTTTTTTTCTTCACTTTCTTCCGTTTTATCTTTCTGACGCTCACCCAGGCAGTGACAGCCTTGCCGCGAACTCGCGACGGCGCTGCGATCGGCGCTGGAGTTCTCGCGAGACAACCAATAGCGTGTCGGGCGCGAAAATTCAAAGTTCTTAACGTGACCAAAATCCCGTTTGGGATTTTGTCACGTTACAGGGGATACTCGTAAAGTTCCCAGGCGCGAAAAGCGAGTGACAGACTCTTGTCCTGCTCGACGATACTGAAAAATTGGAGTTTCGTAATTTCGTTCAGGGTCACATGGGGTATTCTCCATTGCACTCGTAGCAGCTTGATCGACGAATCGGTGATTTTCACCGATGAGTAAATGGCGTTTGTATCGTCGCGGGCGCGAATGAGAACGAGCTCATGACGCGCGTTAACGACGACTCGCCGATAATCCTCGCAGAATCTCAGCAGCATTTTCAGGGGCACGCAAAAGCTGAAATTCTTAACAGCCGCCTCCTTTTTGAGACGGTCTTTGGCTGTAGCGACGAACCATCCGGAATGACGTAGACTGGCGCTCTTCTCGGTGCTCAGGGAAACGAGATTCTTCAGAGTGCTGGTAATACCGACGTTTCTGCATCGGTCGATCTCGATACCGTTCAATTCGTAACGAATCTCGTCGAAGAGAAAGGCCGCGAAATTGCAGTCGAGCGTAACTATATCCTCGTTGCTGGCGCTCGCGCCACGCGTGCCCTCCACCAGCTGACCCTCGACGTAGAGATAACTCTCGCACGCAGGAGTATCAAATCTTGCTGCTGTATGGGAATGCGAATCTCGTCGCTGTTCGCCAACGAGGCGTTCGCATACGGATTGTAGGCATGCATCTCCATTTTGGTGATGCAATTGTCGTAGGTCAGCGGTGCGGTGACGTTCAAGGGATCTGCCATTATTCCACTATGTACCTTCGCCCAATCTCTTCACGGTGAATCCCAATGATTGTAAAAATTCTATATTTCTTCTCGTTAGCAAGAAGCTCCTCTTGTCGCGATTCCTGCTTTCACTCCCATGAACCGGTGTATTCGACTCCACGCAGGACGAACGACTAGCGAACGTTTCATCCAGTTTCACCGCTTTATAATCCTCGTTACTTTTGTAAATTAACATTTTTCTTAATGTGCAATCTTATGGTAATTTCTTCACGTCCAAAGTCTTCGAGACGATCGTCCTGATCGAGGATACGTAACGTGAGACGGTCGATTACTCTGACGATGACCGGTAGATAAATGACGGTTTTCGGTGCCTCCGAGATTTTATAGCCCGGTGGTACGCTGGGAAAGAACTCGTGAATAATGTGTCGGGGTCTACCGTTGGTGCACGCACCACCCGCAATGTTGCACTCGATGCGTAGAATATTTGTTTTCACAATGTTCACGGTTTCGTCGGATTCAGCCTGGGCGTTCGGTTCGATCACGCGATTCGACGAGAAGCCCAGTAGTGAGCCAATGTTATTCGGTTTTCCAAAGTCAATCGAATATTTGCAGAATATTTCACTCTTCAGTGTATTGTTATTCGCTCGTAGAAGAATAACGTTCTCAATGTCGTCTTGAATTTCGTGTCTCGCAGAAATTTGAGACTGCAAAAACTCATTTATCGCACTCAATTCGTAACAGCCTCTGGGTATCGTCAGTACCTTATCGTTATCGTAGTAGAACTTATTATTCGTCTCGTCCACATTGGCTATCGAGTTGTACGTTTGCATGTCCACGAGACCGATCTCGTAGCGATCGTCTTGCAGATTGATGGGGGAAAGAAATTTGAATTTAATACAGATTTACGATCCGATAATGTCACGGTGAAAGACATTTTTTTCAAAGTATCTGTTCTCGCAGGAATTTCACGCACAACTGACCGCAATTGCTTTTATCGTACGATTGATATCGATCATGATTGTAGTAGATTGTAACGTTAGGACCAAAGTAACGCACACATTCTTTCGGCGGTTTCAAATTTCCGAAGGAATCAAAATATACGACGATATCGTTACGCTTGACGTAGGCTACCCAGTGGGTACCAGGGCCGCATTGTTCGTCGAGATTCACGATCGCGCACTCGTTGCTCCGCGGTCCGTCGAGCGGCAGAGATGTGCGCATAAAGACTTCACGGAAGTATGGTATGCGTCGGCAGATGCGTGCCAATTGTATGTTACTAGTAGCATCAGAATCCGGAAGGAGAGCTTCTACATTGCGATGAAATTTCCCCTCATTCATTTTCTTCCTCTTACCCGACCGTTTTTTTTTTGTTATTTTTTTTCCACCTCCACGGTTTCCCTCTCCGACGACTCGCTTGTACGGTTTCAGATAAAGACCTCGGCCTCTCTCGCGCGACGCTTCCATCGCGCGATTGTGACGTTGCATTTCCCGCAATCGTTCTCTCTCAGCTTTTGCACGGTTTACAGCCGTCGCTATACCCGATGCTCCACCTGCCAGTGCTCCGACTGCACCTAGCAGTGGGAGTATAGGTATTATACCGCCCCGTTTCCTCGGCACTCGAATTCTTCTCTTCCTCGTAGTAGTACCAATTTTTTTCTTGTTGTTGTTGTTCTTTTTTTTAGCCGCTACTGCTTTCTTCATCGCGACAATATTATGTAATCCCAAGCCAAGTTTACGCTTAGCATTCATCGATGCCCATACGGCTGCGGCGACCGCGCGTTCACCCAAGGTCGCGTCTTTTGCGGTAATACGTTCACGCGCTTTCCTCGCTAGCACTTTATCGGCCTGATGACGCTCCGGTAGATCCTCGTTGTGCCAATATGCTAAGTCGTGATCGAGGCAGGCCTCGTCCAGCGGATTTATACCACGATCGCCGCGCTCCAATCTTTCGCGAAGTCGAGTGCCGGGCCCGCAATAATTGTAACCGGGCACGTGCAGCTCAAATGGCAGTTTTTTCAAGACTTTTTTGAAGAACGATCCAGACATTTAGAGCAACTGCTTCTCTTGCTGACAAACGTAACAGTCTTTCATCCGTCTCGGTGGTCCGTCGTGGTGAGTTGTATTAGGTAGATTGTAGTGTTGCAAGCAATATTGATATTGCTGCACATCCGAGTCCGCGCGAATGTGCCGAGGTAATCTTTCCCACACACTCGCGATACTGTCTGGAAAGTACTCCAGCAATACGATCTTCGGTATGTGTTCGAGCTGATGATTCGTCAAGTTTTGCAGGGAATCAACGACGACTAGCATGAACGCCATCGTAATGGCAACTGACCGAATAGTTCCGTAAATCGCGAAATATAAATGAACGATACAGCTGTTCCCGAAGGTTAATAGCGAGGATGCATTCCGTGAAGCACGTGCCGACTATTCGCGTGACAAATTTGGATGCTCACGATGCTACCACGCAAATAAAAAAACGTCGCGGATCGCTATTACCATTTACGATACGCTGCATAGTTTGCGGTCCGTCGAATTGCGGTAAGACAAACGTGCTGCTGAGCCTCATAGGGAGCCCGCACGGTGTGAGATTCGTGAACCTGTACGTCTACTCGAAGTCGCTGCAGCAACCGAAGTATCGATATCTGGAGCAGCTTCTGCAGGACACGGAGGAAATTGGTTACTTTCCATTTTCAAACAATTGCGAGGTTGTGAACGTCGCGGATGCAAAGCCGAACTCCATTTTCATATTCGACGATGTTGCCAACGACAAGCAGGACAATATAAGGGACTATTTTTGCATGGGTAGACATTCCAACATCGATTGCTTCTACCTCTCTCAGACTTATGCGAAAATACCAAAGCATCTGATACGAGATAATGCAAATTTGCTAATAATATTTAAGCAGGATGGAACTAATCTGAAGCATATTTTCAACGATCACGTCAGTAGTGGTAGCTAGGGGGTTCCTGTGACACGGTGGTGAGAGGAGTGCGGGTGTGCGGGGGGGAAGTGTCTTGGGTTCCTGTGACATGGAGGTGAGGGGGGTGCGGGTGTGCGGGGGGAAGTGTCTTCTTAAGAGCTAGGGTTTATTGGGTGATGAGGAGGGTGCGGGTGTGCGGAGGAAATGCTTTGGCTATAGGGAGTGAGAGAGAGAGAGATCCCTCTCACCCTCTCTTTCTCTCTTAGAGTCTCTCACCCCTCTCCCATCAGCCTAGGGCTCGGATGGTTAATTATCCTAGGGGTCCACTAGTTCTCTAAGGCTTACCCCCTCTCCCATGTCACTAGGGTCCGGATGGTTAGTTATCCTACGGGTCCACTAGTTCCCTAAGGGTTACCCCTCTCCCATCACCCTAGGGCCCGGATGGTTAGTTATCCTGACAGTTACCCAGAGAACTTTTTTTTGTATTTTAGTTGGTGGAGGAAAAAGTTTCTTTTTTCTCCACTAGGTGGCGATCACGAAAATTACTGGGGCAGCTACACCGCTAGGGGTCCTAAGCATCTTACGGGCTGCCATTTTTGTTTTCTTAGTCCTGCCCTCGGAGGGTCTTTTCTCCCTCCACATACTTATCCTAGACCCTCCCACTATTTTCCTACTATGGACCCGCCATTTAACTTGATTTCACATTTAACCATTTTTCTTCCCTCTCAACCTACCTCTACACCATTGAAGGGTCTTTTTCCCTCCACATACCCATTCTATTCCCTCCTACTATTTTCCTCCTTGGGTCCTTCTTTTAATTTCACATTATACCTTTCTTGAACCTTGGACACAGATTCCTTTTTTCTTATACAAGCTGTCGATAAATATAAAGTGAAAAAATATGCAGTATCAAATGGTTATTAATTTAGCGTATAGACAGAATTCTTAAGTAATTCCTATAATTACAAGAATAATAGGTGAAATCATGTCAAATTTATTTCCTTTTTTCTTTTTTCTTTTTTTTTTTTGTTTTTTACAGATTAAATTGAGGGAAATAGGAGTAGAGGAAAAGAAAGAGTCTTTTAAATAAAATTTATCATATAATTAAAAACGAACATGAAACTTATATAAAAACTGATACAAATTAAACTAATATTTAGCCCATTCAGCTAATAACAGACTCTGAAACATACAAAAAATTTATTAATATCAAGTAAATTGCGAACTTAATTTTTATTATTTACCTTCTATTTGTTTTCGCACCCACTTTGCGAAAACATCCACCTCCTGGTAGACACAGTGGATTGGTTTTCCTGATCTGCCACTGAATTTTAATTTATGCAGTTCGCATGGGAGGTTGAAAGTTGTAAAATGTTGCCTTAAATTGTCATACTTGGGGCACTTGTAATATTCTAAATTAATTCATTCAATGCCCATTAAATTTAGAATATCACGTTCTATAGTGCCCCCTTTGTATGCATCTACTGGATACATATAGTCTCGTTGCACAATTCTTATGAAGTCATATATTTCACTTTGTATATACTTTTCAAAACCCATATTTCCATATTCTATGCCATGTACATTTCTATACACATAGTTAGCACTTTTTTGATCTTTAATACTTAAATCATGAAATGTGTTATTCACTTTAAACGAGGCGTAATATGTGTAATCAGTTTTTACATCTTTTATGGCTACTTCTTTATATACTATTTTCTTGTTCACCATAAATCCATCAATATCTATTATATGGGTGATACTGTTTAAACTGAACATTTTCTAACTTGAGCGAAAAAATAAAGTAGTATTCAATATTCTAAAGCTAGAACTGAACTGAAGACTACCCTACACGCTCCTCAAGATCTTTTAAATGCTGTAAGGGATGTGAAAAATTTGGTCTGTGGTGGGAGGTGACTAACCAGACACTTTTAGAAACACCATTGGTCCAAAGAGAGAATAGTTAAGGATAGTGGGAGAATTGAAATACTTGGTTTGAAGAGAAGGGGAAAACTTTAGAGAAACAAAAAAAGAATATATTTCAAATAACGTCAAAGTGTAATAAATTTAGTATTAAAAACGCTAACATGATGATCCCAACGTTCGTCGATTTTCAAGGATTCCATTTAATGGATAAGACATTTATAGTTAAAGAATTTGCAGTTTTACAAGAACTAAAAGTGCATCATATTGTATTTTCACCCCCCTTTCCACATACTTGGTTAAGTGAAGAGGAGAGAAAGAAAACAGAGTAAGTATATTTTATAAAAAACAACGAATTATTATTTTCAATGAATAAGGAATTTCTTTTTCAGTTCAATCTTTTTCAATCATCATGGCTTAAATTGGATGGATGGTTTTTCACCATATTATAAATATAAAGATATCATAAAAAAATATGTATATGAGGATACGGTTTTTGTAAAAGGGGTGGAAAAGTTAAATTCGTTAAAGAGTATTTGTGATTTAGAAATTAGTAATGTAGATGAATATGTGTGGGGAAATTATAATTTAGAAGATGGTTTATATAATTCACAACTTCCTATTTGCATGAATCATGAAGGTATATGCGCACTGAGAAATGTATATTATATGAAATATATGTATGAATCAAAAATCTAGAATATATGTATATTTTAAACTTGAATGCATTCTTTTTACTTCAACGCGAAACCTGATCCGTAAAGTATTTATGTTACTGAAGTGTCTCGGAGACTGATTATTTGAAGGGTTCTCCATCTAAGATTTTTCATTAGTTTCACGCTGATCATTTAAACGAAAAGAACTACGATGTCGCTTCTAAATAGAGTTTTAAATAGCCAGGATGAATATCGTGAGTGGGTACGTGATTGTCGCGATTACATTAAAAAATTGAGAGTTGCTAGCCGCAATGCACGTATAGGGGCAAGGCAGAAAATATTTACGGAAATTGCTCAGATACAGTGCCGATTAATCAGAGCAGCAAGAGAAAAAAGTTATTCTTTAAATCACGCTCTTAAGAATCCCGATTTAAGAACTCAGCATGATTATCGCGAGTGGGTTTGCAAGTGTCGTGATTATATTCGAGATTTGAGAGAATCCAACCGGAATGCAACTCCAGATGCTATACAGAAAAATCTTGCAGAAATAAAATGTATTCGAAAGTTACTTCTCCATGCGGCGAAAAATAAAAATTCAATTGGAGCGGGCATTAATGCGGAAAAGCTTATTTGGAAAGATCTTGATTCATCATTTAAAAGTCGAATGTGTAGTGGTATGATAGTAAACACTAATTATATCGAACCACATGAATTTCTATTGGCAGCATCAGAAATGCTGCAATCCTACATGAACAAAGTATTCAGTAAAGTAAGCGCTGTTAAGATAAATATGGTATTCAACGGACAATTTATTTGCAAGGAAATTAGTGATATCAAACATATTTCCACAAAAAATGTGATTTTATTCAAGACTGATACTTTTAGTGATTGGTATAAACAAACGTCATAAATAAAATTTTAACAAAATTAGGTGAATTTCAAGAGCGTGATAGTGGGTGGGCTTTGGAAAAAATATTAAATTTAATTGTGAATATTAATCACTATAATCCACTACATGCAGGCTGTGGAATCGACCTTCCAAAATATATTAAGAACAAACATGCAGTGATAAACATACAGAGTGATGATAATACATGTTTTGCATGGGCTGTAACGGCTGCACTCTATCCGACTATTTCAACTAAAAACCCACAACGACAATCTTCATACCCCCATTTTAAATCTGTTTTCAACGTCAGAAGTATAACATTTCCAACCACATTAAGGCAGATACCTAAATTTGAAGAAGATAGTGATGTGTCGATTAATGTTTTCACCATGGTGGATGAGCAGGAAGGACAGGAGAATAAAATTATTGCACCTCTTCAACTCACAAAATGTGAGAAATCGAGACATGCGAATCTTCTTCTTCTCGAACATCAAGGTGCAGCACATTTTTTATGTATCACGAATCTTTCTCGCTTGCTAAAGAAACAACTGACTCGAAAAAAACAATCTCATCTTATTTGCAATCGGTATGTTATACTGTTTATATTTTAATATAATTTTATTTAATGTTTATATACTAATATGATTTTTCTCTTAGATGTTTACACTATTTCTTTAATGAGGATAAACTTCAATCTCATAAACGTGATTGCAGTCAGCTCAATATAAACGTCCGTATACTGCTACCTGAAGAGGACCGTTGGGTGTCCTTTAAAAATGACAAGAACAATGAGAGGACCCCATTCGTCGTATATGCAGACATTGAATGTTTATTAGAGAAAGTGAATGAAACGAGCGGTAATAGTAGTATTTATCAAAAACATTTACCCTTTAGTGTAGGATATTATTTTAAAAGCGTTCGTGATTCATCGCTCTCAACCTATAAATCATATCGTGGACTCGAGTGTATAGAATGGTTTGTGCGAGAACTCGATAAAATTGCTAGCATAGCGAGCGAAAAACTAAAGACTGTAGTGCCTATGAGAACGCTAAGTATTAGCGAAAATTTTCGTCATAACAATGATCCCGACTGTCATATATGTAAAAAGCCATTTCTTCCAAATCAAATACGTGTTCGCGATCATGATCATTTAACAGGTAAATATAGAGGACCCTCTCACAACAATTGTAATTTAAACTATAAAGATTCGCACGTTATTCCAGTAATTTTTCATAATTTATCTAATTACGATGCACATTTCATCTTCAATGCGATCGCTAACATGTATGAGGGTTCAGTATACCTGCTACCTGTACATAAGGAAAAGTATATTTCATTTACAAAATACATACGGAAATATAATATTCAGCTCAGATTTATTGATTCATTTAAATTTCTTGCATCAAGTTTAGACAAATTGAGCTCATACTTGGAGAGATCTCAATTGAAAAACTTAGAGTCAGAATTTTCGAATTTAAATATGGAACAATTTAATCTACTAACAAGAAAAGGTATTTTTCCTTATGATTACGTAGATAATCTGAATCGTCTGGAAGAAAATGCTTTACCGCCTCGCAAGTTATTCTATAACAAATTAACTGACAGTGATATTAGTGAAGAGGCATATAATCATGCTAAGGAGGTATGGATCAATTTTCAAATACAAACACTTGGGGAGTACAGCGATCTCTATTTAAAAATTGACGTATTATTACTGACAGACGTTTTTGAAAATTTTCGCGATAGCTGCATGGAAAATTATAATTTGGATCCTGCACATTATTTTACTCTCCCAGGCTTCACTTGGGATGCAATGCTTAAATATACTAGAATAAAATTGGAACTTTTCACTGATGTTGAAATGTTGTTTTTCGTAGAACGCGGAATACGTGGTGGTTTGAGTCAGTGCTCTCACCGCTATGAAAAAGCAAACAATCGGTATATGAATGATTATGACTCAACAAAACCAAGCAAATATTTAATGTACTATGATGTAAATAATCTATACGGATGGGCAATGTGTCAAGCTCTACCTACTCATGGATTTCGCTGGATTGAAGATACTAACAACTTTGATATCTCTAGCATACCTATAGATTCATCTGAGGGTTTTATTTTAGAGGTAGACTTGGAGTATCCAAGCGTACTTCATGATAATCACTCTGACTTGCCATTTTGTCCGGTACGTGAGGCTCCGCCCGGAGCACGACAAAAAAAGCTACTTGCAACTGTCGAAAATAAGGAGCGTTATGTTATACATTATCGGGCTTTACAACAATGTATTCGTCATGGAATGGTACTGAAACGTATCCATCGCGGATTAAGATTCCAGCAATCTGCATGGCTAAACAAATATATAGACTTAAACACACGTTTGCGAGCTGCATCTAAAAATGAGTTTGAGAAAAATGTTTTCAAACTAATGAACAATGCAGTGTTCGGTAAGACGATGGAAAATGTAAGAAATAGAGTTGATGTGAGGCTAGTTAGTAAGTGGGAAGGAAGATATGGAGCAGAAGCATTGATATCCCAACCAAATTTTCACAGTAGCGCCATATTCAACGAAAATTTGGTTGCGATAGAATTAAAAAAATTAACGGCGAAATTTGATAAACCTATATTTGTAGGTATGAGTATTCTAAATATTTCAAAAACATGTTTATACGAATTCCATTATGAATATATGCTTCCAACGTTTGGTAGTAAATGTAGAGCATTGTATACCGATACAGATAGTTTGATATACAGTATCGAATGCGATGACATTTACACGATCATGAGAGAAAATCTTTCAAGATTCGGTACTAGTGATTATTCGCCTAATAACCAGTATAATTTACCTCTAGTAAATAAAAAAGTGCCTGGTTTGATGAAAGATGAGAATAACGGGAGAATTATGACTGAGTTTATTGGGCTGAGATCGAAAATGTATACATTTAAAATACAAGATAAAATTTTTAAAAAAGCTAAGGGCGTTAAGAGTTGCGTTATCGCTAGAAAAATAACGTTTGAAGATTATAGAGACTGCTTACAAAATTTTACTGTTCATATCCATAATCAAAATTTAATTCGTTCAAAATTGCATAATGTTTATTCAATTGTACAGCAAAAAATTTCTCTCAGTCCACATGATGATAAGCGCTATATTGTACAAGGTACTGTATCAACTCTACCATGGGGTCATTATAGGATAAATGAAATAGAATTAAGTGAAGTAGATTTAAATGAAGATTAAATAATTGCTTCTTTATTAATAAATTGTATGTTACAAAATATTGTTTTTATTTATCCATGAATTATGTGTATTATTGAATTCTAACCACTTTACAAAGACTTTGTCCCCCTTCTTACGTAATACCTTCTCAACTAGATATACATTAGGATTAGCAGTTTTTAAAAGTTCATATTCGTAGAATCCACCATATATATCTGTACCACTAGAATCCCTTAGTAAATATGTAACAGGATTTGTTTTCTGCACTTTTATAATTTCAAATATTTCAGTTGTCCAATTTGGTGTGTAGCCTTTTGCAAATACATTCTTATATTTACTGATTCGTACAAAATCACCGACTTTGAACTTGGCACGACCAACGATCTTTATATTACTGAATACTGTTGGTAAGAGCTTATTAGCATGTTCAGGTTTCACATCGGCTGGACGCATTCCTATAGTACGATGTTTTTTTGAATTGTATTTGTCAACCAGTTGTTGTAGCATAGCTCTCCACTTGTAATTTCCATTCAACGTAAATCCTTTCCACATTTCTGTCTTCAACGTTCGATTCCAACGCTCGACTATGGTTGCTTTCAATACACTGTATGTTGAGTAATGATTTATTCCATGCTTTTTCATAAGCGATTGGAAATCACTATTATAAAATTCCTTGCCATTGTCGGTCTGTAGATTTTTCGGACATCTCCCACTCTTCAGGATTTTCAGCAATGCAGCTGTCACTTCCTTGCCTGACTTGGTTTTCAGGGCTATTGCCCAGCCATATTTCGACAATGCATCAATAACTGTGAGAATGTAGTGGTAGCCTGCGTCTGCATAGTTTCTCATGTCTACCAGGTCTGCTTGCCAGAGGTCATCGAAGCCTCGTATTATTACCCGTCTACGTAAAAAGTTCCGTCTGGCAGGCACATGCAACTCTTCTACCAATTGCTTCTTCTCCTCACTACTCATAATTATTCCACTACGTGTTATGTTTACAGCAGGTCATCAAGCACTGGCGGTAGTATAAGTTTCTTCAAGGCATAATTTATATCGTCTTCTCTATTCTTCTCATTTGCAAAATCTTTTTTTGCCAGCTGATTAGAGAAATATTCTACAACAATTTTCAATCCAACAATCATATCATTTCGTAATTCCTTGTCTTTTCGATCCAATTTATAATCATTATGATCGACTTTATCAATCAATTTATCGATTCTTATACCAATTTCATCGATTTTTTTCATTAGAGTTGTAAATTTTTCCTCAAGAATGTTACATTTTAGGTAATAGTGAGTTAGCTTCTCACTGTATTCAAACAATTCTCTCATTAAGCTATCACGTACAGTCATCGAATTACGTAACAGAGCAGCCATATTCACCGCACTTGTCTCATCCGTAACATCACATTCTAAGTTTGAAATTATTTTCTTCTTGGCATTAAATGCATTCTTTTGTTTATCAAACTTTAACGTATCATTATCAATTTTGTGGAAATAATTTCTCACTTTACCGGTATTGAAACCAGCTCCAAATTTATTAATTGTCATTGTGAAGTAGTACGTGGAACTGAGAAAATCTTGAAACTGCAATCTCTTTTATATAGAATAACGCTTTCTTCTCTTATTTAGATCTTGCCAATTTGTAACTATTATGATCGATTTTATCATTCAATTTTTCGATTCTTTCATCAATTTCGTCGATACGTTTTTTCAACAGATTTGTCATTTTTTCCTCAAGAATTTCACATTTTAATGCATATTTATTCAGCTTCACACTATATTCATTCATTTCTTTTGTAAAGCTATCACGCAATGGTGTCAAATTACTCATCAGAACACTGATATTCACCGCACTTGTCTCATCAGTAACATCAGATCCCAAGTTTGAAATTATTTTCTTCTTGGCATTAAATGCATTCTTATATTTATCAAACTTTAACGTCTCATCATCAATTTTGTGAAAATAATTTCTCACTTTACCAGTATTGAAACCAGCTCCAAATTTATTTATCGTCATAGTGAAGTAGTACGTTGAACTGAGAAAATCTTGAAACTGCAATCTCTTTTATAAGATGATACCTTCTTCATGGAGCTCCTCAATTATTGACTGTATCTCATTATGGTGATTCGTATGACCAGCAGCAGATGATGCAATTAATAGTTTTAATCGCTCGACCAGTTCGTTTGGATCGTTCCAATGTACATAGCTCACGGGATTATTATTAACACGCATATATCCCTTGCCTTGTACAAGTTTTGTCTTCGGTGGAAATAATTCACTAATTATTTTCTTCCATTTATGTCCCTTATTCCCACGAAGCTTTCCTGTACTAATGTTATCTGCTCTGTGCACATTAGTTTGAGAAAGAATACTTTTATATGTGTCTAAATCATCTTTAGTATAGTCTTCAGGTTCTTTCATGAAGATCAATTCAAATAGACCTTTCGTGCCAGGATAATACTCCTTATCGATAATAATAAAATTACTGTAATCATCAACATTAAAAGCACATTTCGCAAGCCACATTTTATTCGTCACTTTATCTAACTTAACTCCAAAATTACTGTCAATATTATCCTTAGCATTATTCGTCAACAATTCTATATATTTGGATGCAATTGAACCAGACTTTATCGTACTTCGATTAGCATCTTTTACATCCTCGATGGATGTATGCACAGGTAATTCTATTTGTTTCACTAAATCTTGCGTGCCATATTCATTATTCTTCTTCACCTTCTCCTCCTCCTCCTCCCCCTCACCCTCCTCCCCCTCCCCCTACCCCTCCTCCTCCTCCTCTTCATCATCTTCCAGAGAAAGGTACTGTGTTTCGTGCGACTGTGGATATTCCTGCTCATCATCCGATGAATGACCTTGAACGTTAATTCTGGAGCTGCGTATGAAATCTTTCCGCTGTGGAGTCGATGTGAGATAAGACTTTCTTCGTTTCATCGGAATTATGAAAGATTCCTCGTGTGAGAGAGATCTCTTTATAGGTTCCATTTTCATCTCATGTTTCGGTGCAACGAAAATTGCTTGATTATATTCGGTGAGCTTCTTTAATGGTTCAACTATTGGTTTAAAAGTTTCATTTAAACTGTCTTCCATCATTACTCTGTCTGATTTGAGTGCGCGATATTTTTGACGAATTACTTCACTTGCCTCAGCAATCTTCTTTAGAAGCTTTTTCTCCTTCATTTTTTAAAGCTATTCTCTATTCAATATATAGACTTGTTCAACGTTCAAGGTTAAACTAACATTTTTGACCATTAACATCACTCTTTAATCACAGCATATTTATTGAAACCCTTTCGATATCGTCCATTTTGCATTGCACTGTCTTTATCAATTACTAAAAATCCATAATCACGCTTCCAACAATTTGAACACAATTCATAAAATTTTTCAAACGCCATATCTGTATTTACATGTTCGTTATATATATGTTTTAGGTTAGTTCCATCTTGTTTAAAAATAATTAAAAAATTTGCATTATCACGTATTAGATGTTTTGGTATCCTTGCATAAGTCTGACAAAGATAAAAGCAATCAATCTTAGAATGTCTACCCATGGAGAAGTAGTCTCTTATATTGTCTTGCTTATCGGTTGCAACATCATCAAATATGAAAATTGAATTTGGTTGTGCTTCATCTACTTTTATAACATCACTATTATTAGAAAATTGGAAATAACTAATTTCTTCATTGTCCGATAATAGTCGCTCCAAGTATCGATATTTTGGTTGCTGCAACGATTTTGAATAAACGTATAGGTTTTCAAATCTCACACCCTGAGGGCTTTCTATAAGACTCAGCAATACATTTGTTTTTCCACAATTTGAAGGGCCACAAACTATACAGCGTATGGTTGATGGGAGTAGAGGTCCGTGACGTCTCATGCATTTATCGGTTGTTCGGTAATCTATATTAGAAACACGAATACCGAGCGGCTGCTTTACGAAGTCCATGACTGAAAACTCTGTGGTCATACAACCTATTTATAGGAATGAAATGAATTGTTTGATCAGTTCTCATCATGCCGTTATTAGTGTTAGATGTGTCAAGTTTGGAGGTATTAACCGCTGAGCAGTTTGAATACATACCGAAAATTTTACTTTTAAAGTACTTTCCGCGTAGTATTCAAGAGGTTTGGAATAAATTGCCTAAACATATTCGTGCAGATCCTGAAGTACAACAATATCGCTGGTGTTTTAAACATCATAATCTACCTAATACAGATCACGTTGATGGACCGCTCCCTTCAATAAAAGATTGCTGGGCTTGTCAGCAAACTCTGTGTGAGAAACAGAAAGAAAGTTCCACATGGTAAGCTGCGGTTGTGGAACTTTTTTCAATAAAATACTGAATAAATTACCGTTCGAAGTACACATACCTGGCTACAATTATTGCGGACCAGGTACTCGACTTCGAGAACGGTTAGCACGTGGTGATCCTGGTATAAATCCTCTAGACGAAGCCTGTCGTGAACACGATATCGCATATTCAATATATAAGGATCTGCCACCACGTCACCAGGCTGATAAAGTTCTTGCACAGCGTGCACGAAAACGTATTACTGCTAGTGACTCATCTTTACGTGAACGAGCAGCTGCAGCAGCAGTCTGGGCATCCATGAATGTAAAACGAAAACTTGGCTTAGGCCTACAAGTGCATGGAAGAAGCATGAAGAAAAGAAAAATTCGTGTACCGAAGAAACGAGGAGGTTTATTGAGGAAAAAGCAATTTACTCAAAAAAAAAAACGGGGGGGTTTATTACCTCTGCTCCCACTGTTGAGTGCAGTGGGCGCATTAGCTGGGGGCGCAGCAGGTATAACAAAAGCTGTAAACGATGCGAAAGCATCCAAAAGACAATTGGAAGAGATACAGCGTCACAATCGTGTAATCGAAGGCAGGCGTGGACATGGTTTATACCTAACCCCTTACGGACGAAGGGGGGAGGGTTTGAAAAGGAGGAAAAAAACCTCGCAAAAAAAAAATAAGCAACCTCCCGAAATCTGGAGCTACTAGTAATATTCAATTATTACATGCATGTCAGGATATACCACATTTTCGAGGAGTCTTTATGCGCACATCTCTACCACAAACCGTACTATGCAATGAGTGTGCAATTGTGAATCTTGATGAAGATAAAGGTTCTGGTACACATTGGGTTGCCTACGTTAAACGTAATAATTACGTAAAGTATTTCGACTCCTTCGGAAATTTGAAACCTCCAATTGAACTTTTAGATTATTTTGGTCCTTCTGCTATAATCTACTACAACCACGATCAATATCAATCGTATGATACAAGCATATGCGGTCAGTTGTGTGTCAAGTTTCTACGTGAACAATGTCTTTAACGGTTACGCTGTCTGACCGCGAGTCCATATTAGAGGCAGATTTTTTCCCACCGATCAATCTTCGGGAGGAGCAATATGAACTTGGTCTCGTAGACTTTCAGAGCTTCAATTCAATCGCTAATGTTGATGAGTCGAACAATAAGTTTTACTACGATACTGAAGATCTGACTATACCTACAGGTTGTTATGAATTGAGTGCTATAAATGATCTTTTGCGTACATTGATGCATGAGGCGGATAATGAAGATGTCATTATTCTACGTGCTAATAATAATACGTTGAAAAGTGAAAAAAAGTGTAAATATCTGATCGATTTTACAAAACCTAATAATATAGGCTCTTTATTGGGTTTTTCGTCAGATCGAATTATTCAGCCGAACACTCTAGCCGAATCAGACCAGCCCGTAAACATTATAAGGGCCAATATTTTACGAATTGAATGTAATATTACTGCTGGTGCATATACAAACGGCAAACCTCAACATGTTATACATGAATTTTTTCCAAGCGTGCCACCAGGCTATAAAATCTCGGAAACAACGAAAAACGTCATTTACTTGCCAGTCATTGTGAAAGTAATTGACCGTCTTACTTTGCGCATTCTCGATCAGGAAAACCGTCTAGTAATTTTCGGTGGGGAAGAAATTACAATTCGATTACACATTAGAAAATGCTAATTTACAAGAATACTTATAAATCACCGATACCAGATGAGCCTATCATCAGTCCAACAGTTGCTGCAGGAGCAGATACATTGGGTGGAGATTACGTTAGAAGACCGCTAACAAGAAAAAATATAACCTTTCTTCAATCACTGGGTTTCAAGGTCAGAAATAAAAATGGACCTGTTGGACGTAACCGCACAACCTGTGCACGACAATCGCATTACTAAAATGGAAATACATGCTTACAATCCGTATGCAAATGCATCATTGGGAAATAATGACGAAATTCGAATTCCAATACAACAGCAAGATTTAATTCTTCTACCATGTGAGAGTTACCTATACATAGAGGGAAAATTAATCGAGGGCACTCGTGCTCAGGGTGCAACAGTTCAAGATACAGTGGGACTTGACTGCAATTCCATGGCATTCTTGTTCGATGAAATTCGCTATGAATTGAATGGTATTGAGATTGACCGCAGTAAGAATGTGGGTATTACTAGTTCCATGAAGAATCTCATTTCTCTGACTGGGGAGGAGAGTACGAGTCTACACCATTCAGGATGGTTTCTATCAGATTATAAGCCTACGAAATATTTTAATTTTTGCGTACCACTGAAAATGCTGTTGGGTTTTTGTGAAGACTATAGAAGAGTTATTATAAATGCACGTCATGAGCTCGTTCTCATTCGAGCGCGTAATGATACGAATTCGATATATTCTTCAACGAAAATCACCGACTCCAAAATTGATGTTCAAAAAGTGCAATGGAGAATTCCTCGTATATCATTGAATGAATACACAAAACTTCAATTTCTACGTATTATCGACCAAAACAAAAGCCTCACCATGGCTTTTCGATCCTGAGAACTCTACGAATACCCGCTTCTACCAGAAACACAGAGGCATACGTGGGCTGTAAAAGCTGCAACACAATTGGAGAAGCCTCGATACGTTATTCTAGCATTTAGAACAAATAAGAAGAATACGCAGCATATGAAGATGCTTGACTTCGATGATAGTTTTGTTCGTGATATTAAAGTCTATCTTAATTCTGAATTTTATCCGTATGATCGACTTGATACTGATACTGAAAAATCACGATTTTCTGTACTATATGATATGTATGTTAAATTTATCCAATCCTATTATGCTGGAGAAAAACCGTCGAAACCAATGCTTGATTACAACAATTTCTTAGAATATGGCCCTCTCTTTGTCATTGATTGTTCGCATCAAAACGAATCTATTAAATCTGGCACAGTTGACGTTAAAATAGAGATCGATTGTCCTAAAAATATTGCAAGTAATACTACTTCGTATTGTTTAATTATACATGATAAAATTGTTGAATATAACCCGCTTACAAGTATTGTTAGAAATGTAAGTTAATCGTTAATAGTTAGAAATGTAAGTTAATCGCTAATAGTTAGAAATGTATGTTAATCGCTAATAGACTATAGTTAAGCTTATCATCATAATGAAGGAAAAAAAATAATAAATAAGATATAATAATCATTTATTTGTGTTTAAATTATTCCTTACAAATGTTTTCTAAATTAATCTTTTGAAATTTGACTAACAATTGCAAATGTCATATTATTGTAATTTCCACCATGATACGTGAATGTTAATATTTGATTTGAAGCTGCATCTTGAAAATTCTTGAATTGTTCTGGTTTTTCCAGTAATGCCATCATCCTCGCAGGCAAGAAGAACCATTCCTTCGTAAGCAGCTTTGCTATTATTCTCTCTCCATATTTGGTTTTAATTTTCGATAATTCAGTTATTCGGTATGACCCCCCAATCTCTAAAGTATTCAGTTTTATAAAAGTTTTTGGTTCTACAGTTGCGAGTTCATTAATCTTAGTTAAATCCATTTCTATAATAATAAAATAATATTAAGAATAGAGAATAACGTAAAAAAGAAAAAATAATTCTTACCTTCTAAAGATTGTCTACGACAATTACGTGACAATAAAAAAATATTCTGTCTGCAACGTGAAACTGGTACTTTGCACTGCTTGAAGCTTCAATACTGCTATTACACCACAATAAAATATTATGACTGCAGCGTTACAGACTTGAACTTTCGACTGCTTCACGCTTCTAATCGAGACTGAATGAAATTTCCTAATTGCTAGCGTGGGGGACTTTGAATAATATCCTAGGAGGGAATAAGATATACACACTTGGAAATTGAGAGTAGGGGAAGTGTTGCAGGCAAACGAAACTTGGGTGGCTTTGAATAATATCGTAGGAAGGGATAAGATATACACGCTTATTGGAAATTGAGAGTGGAGGGACTGTTGCAGGCGAACGACATTTTTGATGGGTTACTCACTCATGATTGTAGATTTCAAAGAGAATTCATTATTTTAAACCTATTGATACATGTATTCTTTAGATCAAGTAGTTGTTAATTAAAATAAATAAATCCATTTAATTATATACACGTTCCTTATATAAAGTGACATCAGTCTAGAATATAAACTTTTCATTGTTTAAAAGCAAGTCGTGAGATACACGTTCTTCAGATCAAATAACCGTCATCTAAAACAAATATATTTAATTCAAACGTGTCATAACACGTACTAGATGGTGCAGATAGTCACGTTCCTCAGATAAAGTAATGACAGTTTAAAATATAAACTTTTCATTATTTAGAAACGAGTCGTGAAATATACGTTCATTATTACTTGGGTTGGGAATACTAGCATCTTAAGGACATGTCCTGAGTGCAGCTTAAAATTTACGAGCGCATCAATGGCTTTTCGACAATTTTACGTCACACTGTGACTCTGTTTAGCACGTGGGATCATTTGTCTGCTCTGCTTGTGAGAAAAGTCTTGAGAAAAAAATAGCTAGAGGCTGAATGATTTGTCTGGTCTGCTTGAGGGAGGAAAAGTCACGAAAAAATAGCTAGAGGCTGGTTGAGAGGGTAAAATATGGGCAGAAGGTATCGGGTCAGTTTTAGAGAGCCCTGGGAAAGCTCATAGGAGGAACATTGGGTGGTCCCTAGAATTTCACTCCCCATTGTTTCGCAAAAGGAAAAATAATGTCTGTTAACTATGTGACATGTAGAGCATGCTTACAGGAAGATGTAATGAATAATCTATTCACTTATAATATGCTTACAGTAATTTTTATTCATTATTCAAAAGATTTAACATATAATACTTTTATTCAATATATATATATATATATATTTACAAGTCGTAACATTTGAGGACCATGCCAAAAAGGTGTATACATAACTATACATACATTTACATTTTCCTGTAGTTTGAGTAAATAAATTGTTTTTTTAAATGTATAATACATCTAGAAAGTTATAACTAAAAAACGATTATTTTTCTAAATTGTTCATTATAGGTACCGTTTGAACAATTACAAATAAAGTAGAGCACATTGCGTACATCAAACAAATTTAAGTGTACATAATTTTTTGGCACAAAATTCTTTGCATTCCCAGTGATATAATAAATATGTATATGGCATATGTCAAAGTTTTAACAAATGAAATAATTAAATTTATAAATAGAAATTTGTGGGAGCCGATTAGCTATTAAAAATGACTATAGGTATGCATTGATGTTAAATCATTTAAAAATTAAAGATGATTTATATAATTTATAAGTTCTTTTATTTAATATAAATTTTCTAAACTCGCCTATTTCATTCGTTTCTTAAAACAGTAAGACTCTTTTTCGTTATATATCATATTTTTTGCCATTTTCGCTCGATTAGAAGTAGGACCTTTTCAAAGGTAAATGTTATACTATATGTGTCCTATTAAATACTAATTTGAACCATACCTTTACAATTTTTATTATGAACAAATTATTGTTGTGGATAGACATTTTCGGATCTATAAAATTTTGAAAACAACGATATTTCCAAGAGAAGAGAAATTAATAATTACAGAACTGTATTTATCTTTGGTATTTAATTCAGTTCTACTGCTAGCCTATCTCTTAAAGATTTCAATTTTCCTATTCTCCTCCATGTATTAAAAATTACAAATAAGCAAAAACTAATAATTTTTTTTCTAAATTAGAAGCTGTTTCTTATTCAATTATAATTTAACAAACAATGTTTAGTTGCCTGCACTTATGAATTACGAAATCATTGCTAAAATGTTAATTACTGGGACCTAAAAGATTTAAAAATTATATTCCATCCCAAATATATATATATATATTGACTTTCTTGCAATAGAAAATATGTTCTCATGATATTTCCAATATCCTTTGTTGTTTCACTTTATAATACTGAACTTTGACAAAAACATGTAATGTTATCAAAGGTAACATATGTATATAAACCTAAAATATAATGTCATCATTTGTCAATGATGTTTGGTAGATAGATTAGAACAGCTTGATATATTTGAGATTGTATTTCGGATCATTTTATGAAGAGAGAGAGAGAGAAAGAGAGAGACATACACACACAGTAGTGTTTCGACATAAGTTACATACCGCCGAGCGCTACAGTATACTTTCTCAGCAACTTTAGCCCTTCGTCTCATTATATAGGATAATATTCCAGTCTTTATATAAACTGATATAGTATGGTTGGCCTTATTTTTTAACTTATTCTAGGCATATAAAAAAGATATCGGTTCAATCATATTTTACTACACTAATTATTTAAGTCCATTTAAGATTTAGTTTAAATAGAATGAATTTGATAAACGATAATAAGTCAATCGGAAATGGTTACTCTTGAATTTTAACTAATAGTAAATGTCAGGCCTCTTTAAAACAATCAGTAATACGTGAAATATCTACAGTTTTTTTAAATATATATGTTTATTCAAAATGGGTTTACATGTTTTAAGAAGAATTAAACCTATTGAAATAATTTTATATTTAATAATAATAGTTCTTAGCGTCTAATTTTGTGCATCTGTATTAGAGCCCATTTCCAACGTACAGTGGAAAGTTTTGGGACCGAAGAATATGACCAGGATCTTTCGTATTATCCTCAATTAAACAGGCAACTAGTTTCACTACAAATAAGCATAGTTTTAATTTTTTTTTTTAATTTGGTTATTAACCCAAGTCTTTATGGCTGGGGCATTTCTGTTGAAAACACCTGGATATTTTTGTTTTAAATCCATAATCTGCTTAAATGAAGGTAACGTTTTCATTTTAATATTTTCTTCAAAAACTTGAAAAGCTATTCGCTTTTCTTCCTCAGTCCATCGTTGTCGAGTACATTTCCCGTAAGGAGATGCTGCGGAAAAAAATTAAATATTTGTAAAATTGCCATTATGCTTATAGATTGATTAAGATGCACGCAGGGTTTGTATACGGATAAAAAAATTCCGAAATAGATATTTTCGCACAGCAAATTTATAAAGTGATCTTTTACCAACGTATAGCTAGACCTATGTTCAATAATAGACAGTTGGTATAATATTCAGGCCGTAATCAATAAGAAAAGCATTATGTCCTGTAAACTATATTGTGCATAGTAAAACTACCCGACTATGTAAACCCACCTAACGGACACTCAGCGCTACACCTCTAACTTGGGTTTTTCTCCCATAGATTAATTCTGCGGTAGTTATATCAATCTACACATTGTTTATTAAAATCTGAATATAGACGTTATATTAAAAATAATAATTGTTTATTATTAAAATTCTAAACATAATATTCTTACTTGAACGCTTTTTCTTTTTTTGTAGATTTTTATTTGTACTATGGTTGTACTCCATTATATCCGATTCTGCGTCATCAGAATGCATTCCAGGTAAACCTATAACGTTTAAAAACCACAATTACCCTCAGAATAATTTCTCGTAATAGTCCAATTTATTAATCTCGAATATTTCACATACAGGTAAAATAGAAAGTATCATATGAGCCCCTTCAATTAAATAATATGTAAACAATGTCTAAAATGAATCAAGAAAGGTGGTTTAAAAATGCTTAATTTCACTTAATTCACTAGCTTAAAGTATTCAAGTATTTTATGAAAAGGTTGTGAGAAAATGAAGGAATTTAGTAAGCTAATAGTTTTTTCAAGTTTTAGAAAATTCATCGGTTGCAATTTAGAAATAAAAATAGATATACTTAGCGTACTGATACTTTTTACTTTAACCATATATATATATATATATATAAATTATTAAATATAACCAATTGTGCAAATTATGTTGAGGTTAAAGTGGCCCAACCTATTGAAAAAGAGAAGGTAGCGTCCCGATGGTTAAATATGAACTTAACGTCGAGACACTATCATTTCTATTGATATTTAGTTTTAAGCAAATAACTTTTAAAAAATAAATTCATTCACTGCTTCAAAACCAAATATTGTCTTTAAAGATATGAAGTATATACCATCAGGTACCTTATAAATTTTTACATGATATAGGTGAAAAACACTACTCCAAAGACCTGTATAAAAAATGAATTCATCAGTTATATCATCAAAAAGGATGCTTTTATAAAACTAAAATATTTATAATAATCACAAGTAATAATGATGATAAATTTATAAATTATTTAAAAATATTGTCAAACAAAGGTATTACTTAACTTAATCAATAATGAGATTGACATTGCTCTGTACAAATAATTCTGGTAGAGATAATAGCAAAAAGGGATATGAACCTCTTGATAAGTCTACGAAGCAATTTAGAAGGGTTATACATGTTAGACTGTTAATCCTTGCGATTTTTATAAAGCACTATGACATAAGGTTAATTAGATTTTAGAACTCTCTCATGGTAAGCATTCCTTATAAACTTCGCTTCCTATACTTAACCAGGAGACTCGAACACTATTAATAAATACTGACATTTATAATTAATTGCATGTAAAAATGATGATCTGAATATTTATGAGATAAATAACTAATAACTTTAATTTCACAGAGCTCTTGCACAATCCATAAAAGGGTGTTATCCTAAAAATCAATTAAAAAGATACATAGTAAAATTATATATCTAATAAGACTGTCGTAATTGAAAGCAGGCCATTTTGAGTACACCATGGAGCTGTTAAAATTGACAAGACTATATATTTTAAACATTATTAATACCCAATAATAATACCAATTGACAACTATTGATATTTTATAAGATATTTATTATAAAAAATATACACCTTTAAACATTCTGATCAATGCCATGATATACACAAAATGACTTAACTTTAATCATAATCTTATAAAAAATATGATGATACTATGTACATGCTTTAAGTGAATCTCATCATAAATACTGTCTATGAATTGTCTCAAATTAAAGTTACTAGTAACTTAGTCACAAATATCTACACATAGATCAATAGAAACTTGTATTTAAATGTAACACAATACTTGCAAGAACAACTTATCATACGAATTTCAATTCTTGCAACTATTAAAGCATTTCAGCAGCTTGCTACTACACAAATCAAAATATAAACAAACTCTTCATCTCTAATTGGAAAATTAATGCTGAAATTTCAAACAATAGTTAAAATGTTAAGTCAAGCAAAGTATTTTACTTTTATGTTTGAAACCCATATAATTTTATTACCTATATTTATCAATGACTTCTCAAAAAATAGATTTCAATCAAGAATGAAATATTTTCACTGTAAAAATCTAATTTAAAATTGAATTAATAAATACCAATAATAAACTCACATGCGATTCAAACATAAAACTGAAATATTTTGCTAGACTTAAAGTTTTGACTATTTTTTAAAACATCAGCATTAAAATTTCAGTTAGTAATGAGGAGTTTGGTTATATCAACTTGAAAATATGTATGAGTAGTACAATAAAAACTGCCGAGTTACTTTAAGGGTTAAATAATTAGTTGGTTACATTTAGTTTTACCAATGCTTTTGAGTCGAAGGACAAGATTAACCGTTTCATCTAATATACTTGCGCAGTGACTGTAAAATACTAAATGATGACACTACGAGTAAGCTTAAAATCAATTGAGTCAAAGGAAAAGATTCATCGAATAGACTTGCACAGTGACTGTAAAATACTAATTGATGACACTACGAGTAAGCTTCAAATCAATTGAATCAAAGGACAAGATTAACCGTTTCATCTAATATACTTGCGCAGTGACTGTAAAATACTAAATGATGACACTACGAGTAAGCTTAAAATCAATTGAGTCAAAGGACTAGATCAGTCAATTCTTAAATGAAAATGAATATGTGAAGGAACAGGAATCATCCCATTTACTTACCAGTATAAATCGTAGTACTGGTCAACTTTGAGTTTCCGTAAAAACAGGATGAGAGAATAGATGCAGCAATAACCACTAATTTTCACCCTATTTATAGACATATATAGTCATGCAAGGTTTCAACTGGGTAAAGTCCGAAATATTTTTCGTAGCACACGTGTGGTCAATTTAATATTTGTGGGCACATATTATCCTTCCAGTATATGCAAAACTGATATTTAATGAACATTTCCGAAAAGGCAATCGGATAGCAATCGGATTGGAATAAGCTATAGTCGAATACAGCCAATGCCTACAGGGTCTTTTCCTAATAGTGGAGCATAGGAGAATCGTGTTAGTTGACTATAGTACTCGGAATGATGGAATCTGAGAGCGCTGATTGGTCAATATTACGTAGTACCAACAGATAAGCCGTTACCAATAGTTGGATACAAAAAATGAGATTCATCCGCCATATTGGTGTGGAGAAATGTTTACATGCTAATCTTAGCAGAAAGAGGTGTAAAATGGAGAAATGTCAAATGGTAAGGTTACTAAAGTAAAAATTGAAAATAATGAATGGAAAGTACGAATAATCTTCATTTTCATTCAAAGCATTCAATTTTTACTTTATTAACGAAAACATTTGACATATTTCCATTTTACACCTTTTTCTGCTACGATCAGCATGTAAACATTTCTCCACACCAAAATGGCGGATGAATCTCATTTTTCGTATCCAACTATTGGTAACGGCCTATTATATGTTGGTACTACGCAATATTGACCAATCAGCGCTCTCAGATTCCATCATTCCGAATGCTATAGTCAACTAACACGAATCTCCTATGCTCCGCTGTTAGGAAAAGAACCTGTATACTTGACTATAGCTAATCCAATCCGATTGCAATCCGATAGCCTTTTCGGAAGGGTCCAATGATTGACCTAGGGCTGGTGTAAGATGGAAAAATTCAGGGCTAGCAACCTCAGAATTGTAAGACAAAAAAGCAATTTTTATGTTCGGGAGCTCGAAATGAAGATACTCTAGAGTAAAACTAGATAAATTATATACAGGGTGTTTCTCTAACGGCGGAACATAGGATTGTGTATTTGACTATAGCACCGAAGCACTTATTATACATTATCATAATTAGGGCGAGGACCTCTCAGCTTATTCAGTTAATTTTGCTACATTATATGTCACGTCAAATATAGCAAAATTAACTTAATAAGCTCTTAATACGCTGAGAGGTCCTCGCCCTTAGGGGGACTTTAACCAACCTCTATTAACTTAATTATACTATATTATATGTTACGTAGAATATAGCAAATGTATAGTATAATTAATTTAATATAGATTGGTTAAAGTCACCCTTAGGGTCTCTTTCACCAAAACCTGTAAGGTAAAATTTTACCATGTAGGATTGCCAATTTGCTGTGAATTAGCCAATCAGCATACGTATTTTCGAAAAATTGGAAATCCTACATGGTAAAATTTTACCTTACAGGTTTTGGTGGGACTCACCCTTAAGGTGGAAATATACTGACCGGCATGTATGGCATCCCTAGATGCATTTAGGAACTGCGTTATAGAAGCCGTAATCGGTAATTACTGCAAGTAAACTTCAAGTATCGAGAATTTATATTTTATGTGACATAAATAATAGAATTTCAGTACTTGCAGCTTACTTACAGTAATAAACGAACACAGCCAGAGTCCCTCACCATCAGCAACTCAAGACGGAATAGAGTGTTTCTGCTTACACTTTTGATTAAAAAAACTTTACATTTTATTATTCAAAGTTTTTTAATTCAAAATGTATGCTAACTTGTGCTTTTACGTCTTGAGATATTGATGACATGAGCGGCCCTATAATGTGGTTCCTAAATGCATCAAGGAACGCTATACTATGTGCCGGTCAGTGTATACGGCGTGTGGAGGATATGGAGTGGCACGACACACGCCGTGTATTTCCACCTTCATGCTGTCTGTTGGTGATCGGAGATGTGTTGGTGTAGCGGTCTGGGATTCTTGGGCCGTCTCGCTCCAGCGCACTCTCCGTCTCTATTCCACAATCCCCACTTTAGCACAACACTGCCAGGTGGCCGTCTCGCTCCAGCGCACTCTCCGTCTCTATTCGACACTCCCCACTTTAGCACAACACCGCCAGGTGGCCGTCTCGCGGAGCGTGTTTCTCACTAGTTAAATGTTGCTCGAGATGTACTTAAGCTCGCGAGCCGCGCCAGGTCGTGGCTCTCGACATCATTAGGAGCCAGGGCCCTGTCCCTTAAATTTTCAAGTAACCCATCTACGTCACTCCACTTCGGATGCGTAGTCTTCTTCCTATCCTTTTTTCCTCTTTCCCATTTTGGATTTAGGACGAACTTATAGTCGTGACTCGAACTCGGCTTAAGTTTTTATACTACAGTTTACATTACATAAACTGTGTATTTATGCCTGTGTCGATTTGATCACGTCTCTGGCTGCGTTCGTTTATGTACTGCCAGTACTGAAAACTAATATTTAGTATTCGCAGTTAATAAACGAACATAGCCTCTGAGTACCAGAGTTTGAATTTACATTTTTTCTTAGACTGGGACCATACGCTAGTGACCAAACTTGTTCAATCATATCGTTGGTGTGACTATCCTACCAAACCTCTTTCTTTCATTTTGCCGTTCTATGGGTCAACTCCTCTAGGTTTTCAAGAAAGTACTCCTTGAGTAACTTTTTTTGCAGAATTATTTTTTAAACATATACTATTTGGATTTCTTAAATTCTAGAGGTCTTCTAACTCAGCTTACACTAATTAGATATTAATTCCTTTTAGCTTCGGCTAAAAAATGATCATACAGGATTTCTCCTATCTTTTAATTTTTAACAACCTTTCCAAAGAGATGTTATTTTGTTTGTGGAAATTTGGTACTCGATTGTATATTTTTGTTAATTTTGTTGAAATAAAACCATTATACTGTACATCTAGTATTCTTGCTCAACTATTCGAACCTATCCAAATACTTCAGCAATATTCAGAGGTTGAATTCGCACAACTATAATAAATGGAACACCCCATATATTTGTACATATTTGTGTAATCCATCTTAAGAGCTTTTCAAAACTCTGTATTAATTTACCATTTCATGTTGTCCTTTACAAAATATTTCTATTGAAATTATAAATAAGTGAGTGATATGTATGTACTGCGTAGCGCGAAAAAGAAGGAATATGTGACAAAAATTAATTTGATATATTTAAAGAAATATCAATGATTTTAATTCTAAAAATTAATATCATTGAGCCTTCTTTTTTATGTAGCTATGAGCACCCTTTCAATCTATTTAAGCTTGTTTTGTATAATTTTTTCTACTATTAACATATTGCCTGCCGTGAGCATCGCCGTATTGCAAGGTCGGTTCTCTTTTTTATTAAAGTAAATAACCATAGCCCGTAACATATTGCTAAAAAGAATTGTCGTTTGTGAAGTATGAACAGGTTTCTCTTTCTTTTAAAACGTAGCATGACATGAGAGTGACCACGGTGACCTACGAAATCATATGAATTACGTTTAAAGAAATTCTATGCCGCATTTAACGTATTAATAATAGAAGAAAATATTTTTAGATTGATATACATTTATAAATATATTTGTTTCATTTACATAATAAAATTATTAACTACTTTAATACTTATATCACTAAAGTTATTTACGTTTATATTAATAATGTTATATGTATTTGTATAGTTTTTCGAATATGGTGAGGGCGTGTTGCATAGTTGGATGCTCATCGAAGCAGACCACTCCGAGTCACGCATTCCCAAAAAATAGTCTTCGAAGAGAACAGTGGTTTTCAAGTTTGAAGTTGCCTCCCGTTACTGATGAAAGCGAGATCAAAAAAATGAGAGTATGCTATAAACATTTTAAGGATGATGATTATAGTAACAGCGGTTGTAGAAGAGTTTTAATCCATGCGGCAGTTCCTACACTAAATATAGAAAATAATGAGCCGATTGTTAATTTGCCTGAAATAGCCCAAGAGCAAATTAATCAAATAAATAATAGTGATGATATTTTAGAGCCCCCTGATATTCAAATTGAAAATTTAGAACTTAATTCACCGCCACAACCTAATCAATGCCAACCAAAGTTAGAAGTGAATTCACAGAAACCACAGCCAATAGCTCAATGCCGACCAGATTTAGAAGAGATTACTAGAGTTAATTCATTAAGCCCAAAAGCCAAGAAATTATATGATAAATTAAAGAAAGTAAAAAAGGACCGATTGCGTTTGAAAAGATTGCTGAAGCGTCGATCTAAAAATAAATGTGAAATACCACAATTGGAAAATAGTGATCTGGGAAAGTTTAACGAGTCCAAACACATACGCCAACAATTTGTGAATATGATCGTGAGAAATAATGATCTCGCGCCACAGGTTAAATGATGAGCTCTCTTAATTCTATGTTCGCCAAATTCTCTGACGAAAAGATATATAATTAACGTGCAAGCGCTAAACCTTTATTGAAGTGCAACAGCATTGTGTATCTGAATATAATGCAATAACATATTAAGTTTTTATGAATTAGCCCAGGATGTTATTATGACAACAAAGATTACAATTAAACGCCAGTACAAATAAAACTTTGTGCTTTCTTGGGAAATGTATGCATTTATATTGTAATGAAAAATTGTAAAAATATTTATATTTATTATTTTTCTATAAATATTTTTTCTTAAAATACGATTAATATGCAAATTAAATGCTTATTATTGTTTTGGTTAGTAGTTTTACATAGTAAATATTAATTTGCATAAAGAAGTAATTATCTTATTCAAAAAATTTAAGAAAATTATCCAAATAATTTTTTGTACAGGCACGGCGTTTTACTATTGAGAAGAAGATGTTTTGCACGGGTATTTACCGTAGATCACGCTCATCATATAAATTTTTATCGAAGTATCTTTTATGCCCATCGATAAATACACTCAATAAGCAATTGGAGCATATACCGTTTAATACTGGATGTAATAGTACCATTTCCAGTTTTTTAAAATTAGTTGCAATTGAAGTTGATGAAAAAGACTTGTATGTTGATATAATTTGGGATGAAATGTCAATACAATCGTCACTGAGTTATAATGCAAAAAGAGACGAAATTACCGGATTTGAAGACTGGGGCATGCGACGAACCAGAAAGATAGCTGATCATGCTATTACATTTCTTATGAGATGTTTATCATCTGGAAACCAATTGCCACTTGGATATGGATTTTGTAATGCTGCCACTCACAGTCATAATTTGGTTCGATGCATTAAACAGTGGATTATGTTATTAATAAATTGTGGATTTAAACCGGTAGTGACCATATGTGATCAGGGAGGTCCCAACATTGCTGCAATAAACGCTTTAATTCAAGAAAGTAATGCTGCAAGAATTAAACAGCATAAGCCCACAAGTAAAAATTTATCTGCTATTTATTAAATTTTTAATACATTAAATGTCATGAAAAACAAATTTACTTTTAAAAGTATCCATTTACTTTTTTGAAAGTGAAAGAAAATTAAATACAATATTTTATAATGAATGTTGTAATTTATTCAACTTTCACTAATCTGGTCAAAATCGCAACTAACTGTTTTCACTATTCTCTCGTTCAAATGATCTCCACTTTGTCTTAATGAACGGTTTAAAAATAATAAAAAGCTTTACTTAAACAATATAAAAATATACACATGACCTTCCTAAATTTAACTCTGACATATACTTATTACTCTATTCGATTATAATACTTAGCCCGCATTTTCTGAAAATGATATTTCAATTAAAAGTAAATTTCAATAAATAAGGAATTCATGTAGAAATATTTGACAGCCTAGTTACATAACTGTTAGCATTTTGACCCACATAAAACATTATACGTAATGACGTTTAATGTATTGTCAGTATTAGTTTTCAAATTCTTCATCATTATAACAATATTACATTTTCTTAGAAAATACATTTATTATTGAACGCCAAGAAATTATACCTTTATATGATTACGTTCATTTGCAAAAAGGTATAAGGAATAATTTATTGACAAAAGATGTTCTTGTTAATAAATTTTCTCCAAATTCCGAAAAAAAATATGCTTCATGGAACGATATAGGAACTGCTTATAGCATGGATAAAAATTCACTATTAAGACAAAGACAAATGCCTAAATTGACAGAACGTCACATTATTCCAGAACTTATACCAAAAATGAAAGTCAAATATGCCACTCAGACAATAAGCCACACTGTCGCTAATTTCATTGATTTGGTCATAAATTGGAAACAAGGTAAAAGATAACAATAGAATATTTTACCACAAGTGTGCAAAGTATTCTTTTCTTTTTTCACGTGTAAAAAATATAATCAGAGGAACTGCAAACGAGCTTTACTTCTATTTCGTGTGAACAAAATTTTACTCGAGTCGCATGCAACAAATTCCATTTGTTAGTGAGCAAAGCTAGCATATCAATGATACTTTTTATTCGCAAAATATACATTGCTTATAACTATTAGCTAGAAACCCTCTATCATACAAATTATTATTGTGCCTAAAAAACTACACTTTGCACATATCTGTGTAGATAATTTGGTTCCAAACCTTGTTGTGATAGGTATAGTTTGTGTAACTGAAAAAAATTTTCCTAGGCGTGGTAAAAACCAGCAAAGGAGAAATCCAGCTGCCTCTTAGTGCTGCAACAACTTCTGAATTTTTATTTTTCTACGATGACTTATTTGACTCTTTTAATGGTGAAAAACATAAAAAATACACAAGTATAATAACACCTTCCAGTGATCATATAACATTTTGGAATAGTGCAGTCAAGAAAATTTATAGTATGGAATTTGTAGAAAAAACTACACATAAGACCATTAAGCAACATAGTAAATGTTTTCAAAATTGGGTAAAAACAATCAAAGGTGCTCAAGAGCTGTGGATAAAATTGCAAACATTAGGATTCACTTCCTTAAATTTAAACTTTTTAAATCAAGATCCATTAGAAAATTGCTTCGGTCAAATTAGAGATCATGGTCATAGAAATAATAATCCGACTCCCTATCAGTTTGGTGCATCATTTAAAACGCTCATTGCAACTAATTTAACATTGAAACATTCAGTATCATCAAATTGCAAAGAAGACAATCAAGGAAAATCCTTATCCTTAGTGAAGATGCTAAATGCTGCTAATAAAATTGACACTAATATGACAGAAGAGGTTGACTGCACAGAATCGGCATTGAAAACACTTTCATCGGCTCAATCATTTTTAGACATTGACAAAATTATAAATATTTTAATAAATAAAACAAAAAACCATTGCGAAGAATGCGCGCAATGTTTAAACCAAAATCAAAATATAATTAAAAAAGCATTGGATTACGCGGAATTGCAATTTCAAAATTTCTCTCACGAAAAGGAAATCGGAAAAAAGATTAAAAGCATCCTATACTTAAAAGCATTTTCGAATATAAACATACATTGCACCACTGAAGAAGACTTTATAATTGATATTGCTGCAAAAAATCTAATTTGTGAATGGTGTATATACATTAATAAAATTTTAAATGGAGCACTGGACAATGAAAATAAAAATTATATTTATATGGAGGCAACAAGAATGGCATTGAGATATAAAAGAAAAAATGAAATAAAATATGGTCGTAATCCTAAAAGTAAAAATCAAACTGAATGGTAGCGTATTCATTAAAACATTCTTCATATTTGCTAAATGATTTCATGTAAGTTTTAATGTTTCTCCTCAGGGCAAATGACTAATTTGTAATCATTGTCACGACAAATTTTATTGGTGCAAAAATTAGATTGCACGTAAGCAAGCATTGCAGTTTAAAGTTATAATTTATAAAGTTAAATAACTTAATTAAAAGTTTAATGAAAAACGATTAATGTAGGTATTAATTATATTTTACATTTACAGATTGTTTGATTTTGGTTGGACTGTTATACAGAGTGGGCATAATAATTATTTAATTTTTCATAGTTCGCATTATTACTATTGAAAGAGAGTTTGAGAGAGAGATTGAATTTACATTTTCATTTGATCTCCGTAATTACCGCTGAGTTCTACAAGGATATCATTTATTGTTTATGAATTTCATATTTCGACGTTTCATTCAACACGATTAATTTCAATGTATTGAGAAACCGTTTTCTGCGTTTACTTTTGATGAACTGAATTTCAGTATTCAGCAATGGACCATTCCCCAATCTCAGGTAGACATTACTCTAATTAATGTAATTAAAAAGCTGGCTTGAAGATTGGAAAAGTAAGATCATTTGTGTAAATCCAGCATATTTAATTTCTCATGTCATAAAATGCATAATAGCTTTACTACAATTTCAGATTATTTATATTTAACAGATATTATATGCAATGCTAATAAACCAGGGCTAGATTGGTTTTTCCTGTTAGTAATGGAAACATCAGCCATTATATAAAAAGACTTCACCGACTACATTTACTTAAGGATTTATGATATCCTATTTCTTTCCCGGATCGACTTGCATTATTCGCCAATAATCATGCAAACTGTATTTCTTGCCCATGGTATTAAGTATAAAAAAATATCCTCTAATCACTTAAATCCTCCATAAATATATTGATATATAATCCTACTTACAGATATTGGAATAAAGAATAAGGAAATACTGCAAGGATTGTATGTATATTGGACACAAAAATTAACAGAACGGCAGCCAATGGTTTCCTTCAAAAACAAATTATTGCAGCTGCAGCAAAACTACTTACAGCGAGACTAGAGAGAGATGCAACGTTCTTTATACTTCAAGAGGACAAATATCGGTCCACTGATAATGACAGTAGTAACTTGGATTGAACCACTACTTGGTGAAATTTGTCTACTGTTCATTGGATGCTTGAAGAGATAATCGTTGAAAACTTGAAATAGCAGCAACTGAAAGTTGTATTGATGGCGGGTACAACTTTTAAAGAAAATATGGGCATCGGGTGTATCAATTGTTATCTAAAAATGTGGCAGCAGCAGGACAGACTGCAATTAAAACATGGAGCAGTTTGTCATGGTTTCTTCAAGAGGACAAATATCGGTCCACTGATAATGACAGTAGTAACTTGGATTGAACCAATGATCTTACTTTTCCAATCTTCAAGCCAGCTTTTTAATTACATTAATTAGAGTAATGTCTACCTGAGATTGGGGAATGGTCCATTGCTGAATACTGAAATTCAGTTCATCAAAAGTAAACGCAGAAAACGGTTTCTCAATACATTGAAATTAATCGTGTTGAATGAAACGTCGAAATATGAAATTCATAAACAATAAATGATATCCTTGTAGAACTCAGCGGTAATTACGGAGATCAAATGAAAATGTAAATTCAATCTCTCTCTCAAACTCTCTTTCAATAGTAATAATGCGAACTATGAAAAATTAAATAATTATTATGCCCACTCTGTATAACAGTCCAACCAAAATCAAACAATCTGTAAATGTAAAATATAATTAATACCTACATTAATCGTTTTTCATTAAACTTTTAATTAAGTTATTTAACTTTATAAATTATAACTTTAAACTGCAATGCTTGCTTACGTGCAATCTAATTTTTGCACCAATAAAATTTGTCGTGACAATGATTACAAATTAGTCATTTGCCCTGAGGAGAAACATTAAAACTTACATGAAATCATTTAGCAAATATGAAGAATGTTTTAATGAATACGCTACCATTCAGTTTGATTTTTACTTTTAGGATTACGACCATATTTTATTTCATTTTTTCTTTTATATCTCAATGCCATTCTTGTTGCCTCCATATAAATATAATTTTTATTTTCATTGTCCAGTGCTCCATTTAAAATTTTATTAATGTATATACACCATTCACAAATTAGATTTTTTGCAGCAATATCAATTATAAAGTCTTCTTCAGTGGTGCAATGTATGTTTATATTCGAAAATGCTTTTAAGTATAGGATGCTTTTAATCTTTTTTCCGATTTCCTTTTCGTGAGAGAAATTTTGAAATTGCAATTCCGCGTAATCCAATGCTTTTTTAATTATATTTTGATTTTGGTTTAAACATTGCGCGCATTCTTCGCAATGGTTTTTTGTTTTATTTATTAAAATATTTATAATTTTGTCAATGTCTAAAAATGATTGAGCCGATGAAAGTGTTTTCAATGCCGATTCTGTGCAGTCAACCTCTTCTGTCATATTAGTGTCAATTTTATTAGCAGCATTTAGCATCTTCACTAAGGATAAGGATTTTCCTTGATTGTCTTCTTTGCAATTTGATGATACTGAATGTTTCAATGTTAAATTAGTTGCAATGAGCGTTTTAAATGATGCACCAAACTGATAGGGAGTCGGATTATTATTTCTATGACCATGATCTCTAATTTGACCGAAGCAATTTTCTAATGGATCTTGATTTAAAAAGTTTAAATTTAAGGAAGTGAATCCTAATGTTTGCAATTTTATCCACAGCTCTTGAGCACCTTTGATTGTTTTTACCCAATTTTGAAAACATTTACTATGTTGCTTAATGGTCTTATGTGTAGTTTTTTCTACAAATTCCATACTATAAATTTTCTTGACTGCACTATTCCAAAATGTTATATGATCACTGGAAGGTGTTATTATACTTGTGTATTTTTTATGTTTTTCACCATTAAAAGAGTCAAATAAGTCATCGTAGAAAAATAAAAATTCAGAAGTTGTTGCAGCACTAAGAGGCAGCTGGATTTCTCCTTTGCTGGTTTTTACCACGCCTAGGAAAATTTTTTTCAGTTACACAAACTATACCTATCACAACAAGGTTTGGAACCAAATTATCTACACAGATATGTGCAAAGTGTAGTTTTTTAGGCACAATAATAATTTGTATGATAGAGGGTTTCTAGCTAATAGTTATAAGCAATGTATATTTTGCGAATAAAAAGTATCATTGATATGCTAGCTTTGCTCACTAACAAATGGAATTTGTTGCATGCGACTCGAGTAAAATTTTGTTCACACGAAATAGAAGTAAAGCTCGTTTGCAGTTCCTCTGATTATATTTTTTACACGTGAAAAAAGAAAAGAATACTTTGCACACTTGTGGTAAAATATTCTATTGTTATCTTTTACCTTGTTTCCAATTTATGACCAAATCAATGAAATTAGCGACAGTGTGGCTTATTGTCTGAGTGGCATATTTGACTTTCATTTTTGGTATAAGTTCTGGAATAATGTGACGTTCTGTCAATTTAGGCATTTGTCTTTGTCTTAATAGTGAATTTTTATCCATGCTATAAGCAGTTCCTATATCGTTCCATGAAGCATATTTTTTTTCGGAATTTGGAGAAAATTTATTAACAAGAACATCTTTTGTCAATAAATTATTCCTTATACCTTTTTGCAAATGAACGTAATCATATAAAGGTATAATTTCTTGGCGTTCAATAATAAATGTATTTTCTAAGAAAATGTAATATTGTTATAATGATGAAGAATTTGAAAACTAATACTGACAATACATTAAACGTCATTACGTATAATGTTTTATGTGGGTCAAAATGCTAACAGTTATGTAACTAGGCTGTCAAATATTTCTACATGAATTCCTTATTTATTGAAATTTACTTTTAATTGAAATATCATTTTCAGAAAATGCGGGCTAAGTATTATAATCGAATAGAGTAATAAGTATATGTCAGAGTTAAATTTAGGAAGGTCATGTGTATATTTTTATATTGTTTAAGTAAAGCTTTTTATTATTTTTAAACCGTTCATTAAGACAAAGTGGAGATCATTTGAACGAGAGAATAGTGAAAACAGTTAGTTGCGATTTTGACCAGATTAGTGAAAGTTGAATAAATTACAACATTCATTATAAAATATTGTATTTAATTTTCTTTCACTTTCAAAAAAGTAAATGGATACTTTTAAAAGTAAATTTGTTTTTCATGACATTTAATGTATTAAAAATTTAATAAATAGCAGATAAATTTTTACTTGTGGGCTTATGCTGTTTAATTCTTGCAGCATTACTTTCTTGAATTAAAGCGTTTATTGCAGCAATGTTGGGACCTCCCTGATCACATATGGTCACTACCGGTTTAAATCCACAATTTATTAATAACATAATCCACTGTTTAATGCATCGAACCAAATTATGACTGTGAGTGGCAGCATTACAAAATCCATATCCAAGTGGCAATTGGTTTCCAGATGATAAACATCTCATAAGAAATGTAATAGCATGATCAGCTATCTTTCTGGTTCGTCGCATGCCCCAGTCTTCAAATCCGGTAATTTCGTCTCTTTTTGCATTATAACTCAGTGACGATTGTATTGACATTTCATCCCAAATTATATCAACATACAAGTCTTTTTCATCAACTTCAATTGCAACTAATTTTAAAAAACTGGAAATGGTACTATTACATCCAGTATTAAACGGTATATGCTCCAATTGCTTATTGAGTGTATTTATCGATGGGCATAAAAGATACTTCGATAAAAATTTATATGATGAGCGTGATCTACGGTAAATACCCATGCAAAACATCTTCTTCTCAATAGTAAAACGCCGTGCCTGTACAAAAAATTATTTGGATAATTTTCTTAAATTTTTTGAATAAGATAATTACTTCTTTATGCAAATTAATATTTACTATGTAAAACTACTAACCAAAACAATAATAAGCATTTAATTTGCATATTAATCGTATTTTAAGAAAAAATATTTATAGAAAAATAATAAATATAAATATTTTTACAATTTTTCATTACAATATAAATGCATACATTTCCCAAGAAAGCACAAAGTTTTATTTGTACTGGCGTTTAATTGTAATCTTTGTTGTCATAATAACATCCTGGGCTAATTCATAAAAACTTAATATGTTATTGCATTATATTCAGATACACAATGCTGTTGCACTTCAATAAAGGTTTAGCGCTTGCACGTTAATTATATATCTTTTCGTCAGAGAATTTGGCGAACATAGAATTAAGAGAGCTCATCATTTAACCTGTGGCGCGAGATCATTATTTCTCACGATCATATTCACAAATTGTTGGCGTATGTGTTTGGACTCGTTAAACTTTCCCAGATCACTATTTTCCAATTGTGGTATTTCACATTTATTTTTAGATCGACGCTTCAGCAATCTTTTCAAACGCAATCGGTCCTTTTTTACTTTCTTTAATTTATCATATAATTTCTTGGCTTTTGGGCTTAATGAATTAACTCTAGTAATCTCTTCTAAATCTGGTCGGCATTGAGCTATTGGCTGTGGTTTCTGTGAATTCACTTCTAACTTTGGTTGGCATTGATTAGGTTGTGGCGGTGAATTAAGTTCTAAATTTTCAATTTGAATATCAGGGGGCTCTAAAATATCATCACTATTATTTATTTGATTAATTTGCTCTTGGGCTATTTCAGGCAAATTAACAATCGGCTCATTATTTTCTATATTTAGTGTAGGAACTGCCGCATGGATTAAAACTCTTCTACAACCGCTGTTACTATAATCATCATCCTTAAAATGTTTATAGCATACTCTCATTTTTTTGATCTCGCTTTCATCGGTAACGGGAGGCAACTTCAAACTTGAAAACCACTGTTCTCTTCGAAGACTATTTTTTGGGAATGCGTGACTCGGAGTGGTCTGCTTCGATGAGCATCCAACTATGCAACACGCCCTCACCATATTCGAAAAACTATACAAATACATATAACATTATTAATATAAACGTAAATAACTTTAGTGATATAAGTATTAAAGTAGTTAATAATTTTATTATGTAAATGAAACAAATATATTTATAAATGTATATCAATCTAAAAATATTTTCTTCTATTATTAATACGTTAAATGCGGCATAGAATTTCTTTAAACGTAATTCATATGATTTCGTAGGTCACCGTGGTCACTCTCATGTCATGCTACGTTTTAAAAGAAAGAGAAACCTGTTCATACTTCACAAACGACAATTCTTTTTAGCCATATGTTACGGGCTATGGTTATTTACTTTAATAAAAAAGAGAACCGACCTTGCAATACGGCGATGCTCACGGCAGGCAATATGTTAATAGTAGAAAAAATTATACAAAACAAGCTTAAATAGATTGAAAGGGTGCTCATAGCTACATAAAAAAGAAGGCTCAATGATATTAATTTTTAGAATTAAAATCATTGATATTTCTTTAAATATATCAAATTAATTTTTGTCACATATTCCTTCTTTTTCGCGCTACGCAGTACATACATATCACTCACTTATTTATAATTTCAATAGAAATATTTTGTAAAGGACAACATGAAATGGTAAATTAATACAGAGTTTTGAAAAGCTCTTAAGATGGATTACACAAATATGTACAAATATATGGGGTGTTCCATTTATTATAGTTGTGCGAATTCAACCTCTGAATATTGCTGAAGTATTTGGATAGGTTCGAATAGTTGAGCAAGAATACTAGATGTACAGTATAATGGTTTTATTTCAACAAAATTAACAAAAATATAGAATCGAGTACCAAATTTCCACAAACAAAATAACATCTCTTTGGAAAGGTTGCGAAAAATTAAAAGATAGGAGAAATCCTGTATGATCATTTTTTAGCCGAAGCTAAAAGGAATTAATATCTAATTAGTGTAAGCTGAGTTAGAAGACCTCTAGAATTTAAGAAATCCAAATAGCATATGTTTAAAAAATAATTCTGCAAAAAAAGTTACTCAAGGAGTACTTTCTTGAAAACCTAGAGGAGTTGACCCATAGAACGGCAAAATGAAAGAAAGAGGTTTGGTAGGATAGTCACACCAACAATATGATTGAACAAGTTTGGTCACTAGCGTATGGTCCCGGTCTAAGAAAAAATGTAAATTCAAACTCTGGTACTCAGAGGCTATGTTCGTTTATTAACTGCGAATACTAAAATTCTACAATGCATGTAACGTAAAATATTAGTTTTCAGTACTGGCAGTACATAAACGAACGCAGCCAGAGACGTGATCAAATCGACACAGGCATAAATACACAGTTTATGTAATGTAAACTGTAGTATAAAAACTTAAGCCGAGTTCGAGTCACGACTATAAGTTCGTCCTAAATCCAAAATGGGAAAGAGGAAAAAAGGATAGGAAGAAGACTACGCATCCTAAGTGGAGTGACGTAGGTGGGTTACTTGAAAATTTAAGGGACAGGGCCCTGGCTCCTTATGATGTCGAGAGCCACGACCTGGCGCGGCTCGCGAGCTTAAGTACATCTCGAGCAACATTTAACTAGTGAGAAACACGCTCCGCGAAGCGGCCACCTGGCGGTGTTGTGCTAAAGTGGGGAGTGTCGAATAGAGACGGAGAGTGCGCTGGAGCGAGACGGCCCAAGAATCCCAGACCGCTACACCAACACATCTCCGATCACCAACAGACAGCATGAAGGTGGAAATACACGGCGTGTGGCGTGCCACTCCTTATCCTCCACACGCCGTATACACTGACCGGCACATAGTATAGCATTCCTTGATGCATTTAGGAACCACATTATAGGGCCGCTCATGTCATCAATATCTCAAGACGTAAAAGCACAAGTTAGCATACATTTTGAATTAAAAAACTTTGAATAATAAAATGTAAAGTTTTTTTAATCAAAAGTGTAAGTAGAAACACTCTATTCCGTCTTGAGTTGCTGATGGTGAGGGACTCTGGCTGTGTTCGTTTATTACTGTAAGTAAGCTGCAAGTACTGAAATTCTATTATTTGTGTCACAGAAAATATAAATTCTCGGTACTTGAAGTTTACTTGCAGTAATTACCGATTACGGCTTCTATAACGCAGTTCCTAAATGCATCTAGGGATGCCATACATGCCGGTCAGTATATTTCCACCTTAAGGGTGGGTCCCACCAAAACCTGTAAGGTAAAATTTTATCATGTAGGATTGCGAATTTGCTGTGAATTAGCCAATTAGCATACGTATTTTCGAAAAATTGGCAATCCTACATGGTGAAATTTTACCTTACAAGTTTTGGTCGGACTCACCCTAAGATTCTCATGTTGCCTACTAACTCAGCACAGTCAGCCAGCACGCTTTATCTCCACAATAGTCAAGCTATCCTCCATATAGCTGCCAAATGATCTCCCAAGGTCAAACATATCACCATATATATTATGTTGCACTCGAATTGTAATGACTCCTGTAAGACACTTTGCTTTAGAGTACAATAATTATTATGGAACACCCTATATTATACATACATATATTTTACAAAATATTTCCGAGGAAAAATAGATCAGTATTTTGATTTATTAGCTAACACAGCAATACATAAAAATCATTAAAAATGTGTAACCTACAATTTTATTAACAAATTTCAACTTAAAGCAATTTGAATTTTTAACAATTTCATTCATATATCAGCTAGACTAATAAAAAATCTCTAAAGGTATTTTAATTATAAAAAAATAATGCATTAAATTTCAGATAATACCTGAAGGAAGTAGGTTAACTATAACCCTGTATAAAATAGAACGTTATTGTTAACCCTTCAAATGTGCATTCTAAAATATGGGCGCACAAAATGCATAAACTTAATTAAGTCATTTATGCGCACATATACATCAATTATAGAATGCACTTCAAATAAAGATAATACCTAATCCAATTTAAAATTTAAAAATTGGCATTTAAAAAATTCATTCTACAAAAATACCTTCACAAAAATTCAAAAACTGGAAATCTGCGGATATTTCAGGAATATACGGGCAATGGCGGGAAATGGCGGGTAATGGCGAATATTTTGCTTTGAAATCAAGTAGAGCAAAAAGTGACAGCTCATAAAAAATGGCGAAGTAACTCAAAGTGACATTTAATCGATTGAATACGTCACATTGCAATCAATAAAAATTGGAAATAGCAAGTAAACTGAAGTCATCAGATAGCACTTAATTTCATACTAACACATTTGCACACGTATACAGTTTAGTACCAAAAAACATCATGAATTACAGCGGAGGCGATACTAACGCTGGAAAAGCGAATAACAATGAAGTTTGTAGCCTCTGTTTATTACGATAAATCAGGTTAAGCTGCAAGATTGACAGTATTAACCTTAAAACAATTTGAACCTAATTATGAAATAAATAAATGAAAAAATATGATTAGGCTGTTCTTATTTAAATTTGATGAGGTTATACTCATTAAAAGGATTTTTAATTAAATAAAGGAATCAACAGATTAGATAAGTATAAAAATGAATTTTATGATTTAAAATGTAATATATTTTCTGGTACTTTGTGTGATTTTATTGCAGATTAAATAGTGATGTGTTTATTATCTTACTGCTAAGGGTCGAGCTGTGTGGAGTGAAAGATTAAAATATAATATACACCGTGTCTCTTGATTGCTGAGGATGAAGCTACGTGGATTGAGTTGCTGAGGATAGAGCTGACTGGATGAAGTAAGATTAATATTTATATATTTTTAACACTGTCAAGAAGAAGTATACTGTCAACATTTATGTGCATCGGTGATTATCCAGAGTATATAAAAATTGCAAGAAATTGTTAAGGTATTTGAAAACCATATGCTAAACTTCCAAGTATTGAAATCATTAACAAAATACATATTTAACTGTTTCTTTTCTTTAAATTGATGTGGATTTCAACTGTCGGATAGGTTATCATACTGGGGGTGAATAGAGTTGACTGGATGAAGTAAGATTAATATTTATATATTTTCAACACTGTGCCAAGGAGAAGTATACTTTTAACATTTATGTGCATCAGTGATTATCAGGATTGCAAGAAATTGTTAAGGTAATTGAAATTCATATGTTAAACTTCCAGGTATTGAAATCATTAACAAAATACATGTTTAACTGTTTCTTTTAATTAAACTGATATGGATTTCAATTGTCCGATAGGTTATATCATACTGAGGATGAAACTATGTGGACTGAGTCATTGCTGAGGATAGAGCTGACTGGATGAAGTAAGATTAATATTTATATATTTTTAACACTGCCAAGAAGAAGTATACTGTCAACATTTATGTGCATCGGTGTTATCCAGAGTATATATAAATTGCAAGAAATTGTTAAGGTATTTGAAAAACATATGCTAAACTTCCAAGTATTGAAATCATTAACAAAATACATATTTAACTGTTTCTTTCCTTTAAATTGATGTGGATTTCAACTGTCCGATAGGTTATCATACTGGGGGTGAATAGAGTTGACTGGATGAAGTAAGATTAATATTTATATATTTTCAACACTGTGCCAGGGAGAAGTATACTTTCAACATTAATGTGCATCGGTGATTATCAAGAGCATATTAATTGCAAGAAATTGTTAAAGTATTTGAAAACCATATGCTAAACTTCCAGGTATTGAAATCATTAACAAAATACATTTTTATTTGTTTCTTCTCTTTAAACTGATGTGGGTTTCATCTGTCCGATAGGTTATACCTTTGTCAAGAATTAGCAGCATTAATGTGACTAATTGGTGCTAAAAAGAAATGTGGTATGCAAAACGAGACAATGTCAGCTTTAATTATATGCTTGATTGTAGTTTATTTAAAGCTTTGCGAATTGCTTGTCCAGTCATGCCCCTGTATCACCCCAAGCAGCTGATGGAGTTACTGAAGTTTCGCAAAGTCAGATGTTGGTAAAAAGTCAAATTTTGATTAACAAATTGAATGATTCATGTTTCTTTAAAATATTATTTTCTTTGAAGAATTGAGATTTTTAAATGATGAATTTGAATTTAGGTTTACTCAGATGTTATCGTTTAGTATTTTACAGTCACTGTGCAAGTGTATTATAGCAAATAGTAATACTTGTGCTTTGACTTAAATAGATTTGGTACAATTGAATTAAAAATCCAAGGAGGAAGGTTCGAACATATACTGACTATTGGAGTTGAATGAACAATTGGGCTTTTCACTCCTGCATTCTGGTACTAGAAACAGGCAAAGATGCAAGCATTGAAAGATTGGCAAAGTAAGAATAAGCCAATATTCAGAAAAATGTCATCCATTGCTCAGCCATAATTTAAGGATGAGACGCATTGGATGAAATTCTTTAAAATTGAGTTAATAACTGTTGATTGTTTTCCTCTGCTACCTATGCTAGTATTCTAGGCCAAAGGCAGTATACTGGTCATTGGTATGGATGAAAGAATGCACGTTTATTCTCAATTGAAACTCAGTCCAAAAATTAATGGTTTCCACTCCATTTTGCAGCTCCAGAAATCCGACCAGTTTCAACAGTGTATAGAAATTAGCGAAACGAACATTTGAGGACTCTGGCACAGGAAAAGTTATAAGGACGACTCGCCAATGTATCTCCTATATCACCTTTGTCAAGAATTAGCAGCATAAATGTGATAGTATTTGGTGCTAATAAGAAACGTGGTATGCAAAACGACATTGTCAGCTTTGAATATATGCTTGATTGTAGCTTATTCAAAGCTTTGCGAATTGCTTGTCCAGTCTTGCCCCAATATCAACTCAAGTAGTTGATGAAACTAGTGAAGTCTAGCAAGGTCAGATGGTGGTAAAAGTCAAATGTTGATAAACAGAAAATGTAAATTAATTAAAACATACATTTTACTTAATTATTTTTATATGTTGAAAGTATGTTTATTGATTATGAGAAATTAATTCAAACTTTTATTATAGTGAAACTGAAAACATTAAACAAGTAGCCGGGGCATTAATTATGAAGTTCATTTATGCAGAATGCATTACAAATATCAATAAATTCAATGTGTTGACTGTGATATTTTTTAATGTTAATATATATTATTTTATTAGTTAAGCGCTGCTGTTTCAAAAAATGAGAAGTGTGGAAATTTTCTTTAAATTCTGTAGAAAAATTAAAAGAATTATTTAATTTTGTAAATATTATACTCTTACAAAACGTTATGAAATCCCACAAAAAACAGACTTCGCCTGTAAAAAAAGGCGGCAAGTACATAAACCATTTATCATAAATAATATATTAAAATTATCCAATTAAAAAAAGTAGTGAAATCCAAATATTAGGCAAGTGTTTTTTTTCACCTTAGCAAAAGTTAAATTTTTGAAAAAAAAAGGAACAACAAAGTTACTTGCCGGGCCCGTAATGTCCATGCACAGTGGGAAATTGAATCGTGTGTGAGATTCAGCTATAGCGTAGTACAGCAAATTTCATGTTAAAATACGGAGTGAAGTTAGCCGAACCACAGACGATTCTATTTCTCACTGTGCATGGACATTACGGGCCCGGCAAGTAACTTTGTTGTTCCTTTTTCTTTTCAAAAATTTAACTTTTGCTAAGGTGAAAAAATACACTTGCCTAATATTTGGATTCCACTACTTTATTTAATTGGATAATTTTACTGTATTATTTATGATAAATGGTTTATGTACTTGCCGCCTTTTTTTACAGGCCAAGTCTGTTTTTTTTTAAATCTTAATCCACTATTATGTATTCGAATAAAAAAAGTGTATTAAAATTAATATACTCATTAGCTGTATATTAAAAATTTATTTAAATTATTTTACATATCTCAGATAAATTAAACATTTCCCCCTGCCTTTTGTGGCTGCTATGCATCTTTTATTGATAAGTTTCACCTGAAATTCTAATAATAAGACTGTAAATTAATAATAATTTCGCTATAGTGTATTGCTTAAAGAAAGATTATTAATTTAAAATTAAATATAAGTTTAAACGAATAAAGTCATATAATAATATAATCGATCAATATCTTTTGCTTACTTGAGTTTGTATATAATTCTTGAATTTCCTTTATGAAATTTTTATTATTGAAAACTGTTAGGTTAAAAAATTGTTTAAGCTTTTTCTTTTTATTTTCTTCATTGCAGTTTTCTAAATCGTTAAACGATTCCCATTCCTGTTGTATCCATTGTTTAAATTCTATTGTTTCTCTATTTTCTGTATATGAAACGTCTGTTCCTTTCATTAACTGTCTGCACTTTAACGAATAAATTTTTATTATTTCTATCAACTTAGCTGCAAGAAAAATTCAATTTAATATAGAATATCTGTATAAAAATACAATTTGATGTAATTCGATCAAATATCCACGCGTTATTATATATTCTCTTACATAGAAATGTGGTCGTTTCAGGATGTGCACCTATTTTTTCATTTAAATGTGGGAGATATCTTTCCTGCGGGTTAATAGTAGAGTGCTTTGACTTATAAATACTAATATTTTCAACAATTGACCTGCGTAACCAAAATGACTGAAAATATTTTACAAATGGCCTTAATTTTGCAAACAAATGCTCATCTTCTCTTATTTCGTCTATCACGTCATTAAATATATCTTTAATAATGTTTCCTGGCAGATAAGGTAAATTATATATTTTTCTTAAGTAAAATTTAATTTTACACATCATTTCGGGCCTTAATGCATTCTTATTATTAATACTTAAAATTTTTAACTTTTTAACTCGTTTTAATAAATTCTGTAAATAAAAGTCATATATTAAATTGTATTAAATACGTATACTCTGCAATTTTAAACACTGCTAACAATTTAATTGTTTTATTTACATGCACGTAGTGAAAATAACATCCCTGTAATCGTGCAAGTGGAAACTGTGCTTTAATCACATTTTGAAGACCTTTCTCAAAATCTGTTACGATAGTAGCAGGATTTAATCGAGGCGCAATAATTTGCTTCATAAAACTTATTAAATGAAAATATAACATTTCAAGCCTCGATGACATAAGCACCCAAATAAATGAAATAAACTGTAAGTATTCGAAGAAAGCATCAATCTTAGTTTACATTTTTTTCATATAAATAATACATGTATGTAAAATTTAATTCATATTTACAGAAATTACTTTTCCTTTCAAGGATTCCATTACAGTCAATAATTGCTGTGCATCAGCAAACTTAGGGACGGTTTTAAAAGTACCATCAAAGGAGATAGTTTTTGATTTTTCCATAACATTTAATAAATTTTTATCCAGTAAAATAATTTCAAAATCGTTATTATTTTCATTTATAAAAATTTGTAATTTATGTTCTTTTCCATTTATGTTATATTTAAAATAATCATCATATTTTTTATTGTTTATAATTTCTTCCAATCGTTTCCTATTTTTCACTTTTGGGATCTTGTAGCATTTCCTCCAATTATTCATGTTCCGTCTACAACGCGAATAATTTAATAGCTCAGCACCATCTGGTTCCCTATATATAATTCATATTTAAAGTATTCGAGTAAATGAAATAATTAAAAACACAAGTAATTTCTCATATCTAACTGCAGCGTAAACAACTTACCTTTCGGCTGCTAAATTGTAAGCTTGATTCATACTAAGAAGATTGCTTTTTACATTTTTCATTAAAGTTTCGCGAAACATAGCTTTTTTCTCATAATCCATGTCTATCGAATGCGAGTGTTTCTTTTTTTTAATAAATTGACGTTTTTTAGGAGAGCTCTACCTACACAGTTTTTTTGTCGGCACCTTAAGTATCTATATATGTATATATAGCATATGCAGAAAAAAATTTAAATTATAAATTAGTATATAATATCTTACTTTAAGAATATTGGTAAAAAAATATGGTTGAAACTGATTATATTAGAGTTCGTATTAATATAATGAAATTAATTATACACTACATCACTGATTCTCCTTTCCGATTTATGTAGTTCCTATTGTTTTCATAAACATATTTGTCTTCATATTGGACACTTTTTGATTTTTTCAAATTTGACATATTTATAACTTCACTCGTATTAAATTCGCAGGCGGTAGTTTCTTTACTGATAGATTGTGAGAGGAGAATACTCCCTCCTTAACCCCTTATTTATTACATACGATACAAATTTTACTCGGCTTTGTTATGATTTCGCAAATATGTCCTAAAAAACTATTCCTTGATAACGGTGTGGAGGGGATAAGGAGGGAGTATTCTCCTCTCACAATCTATCAGTATAGAAACTACTACCTGCGAATCTAATTCAAGTGAAGTTATAAATATGTCAAATTTGAAAAAATCAAAAAGTGTCCAATGTGAAGACAAATATGTTTATGAAAACAATAGGAACTACATAAATCGGAAAGGAGAATCAGTGATGTAGTGTATAATTAATTTCAATATATTAATACGAATTCTAATATAATCAGTTTCAACCATATTTTTTTACCAATATTCTTAAAGTAAGATATTATATAAGTAGAGGTAGCTAGGGGGTTCCTGTGACACGGTGGTGACGGTAGTGCGGGTGTGCGGGGGGAAATGTCTTGGGTTCCTGTGACATGGTGGTGAGGGGGGTGCGGGTGTGCGGGGGGGGAAGTGTCTTAAGAGCTAGGGTTCATTGAGATGATGAGGAGGGTGCGGGTGTGCAGAGGAAATGCTTTGGCTGTGGGGAGTGAGAGAGAGAGAGAGAGAGAGAGAGAGAGAGAGATCCCTCTCACCCTCTCTTTCTCTCTTAGTCTCTCACCCCTCTCCCATCAGTATAGGGCGCGGATGGTTAATTATCCTACGGGTCCACTATTTCCGTAAGCCTTACCCCCTCTCCCACCACCTTAGGGCCCGGATGGTTAGTTATCCTGGCAGTTACCCAGAGAACTTTTTTGTATTTTAGTTGGTGGAGGAAAAAGTTTCATTTATCTCCGCTAGGTGGCGATCACGAAAATTACTGGGTACAGCTACACTGATAGGGGTCCTGAACATCTTACGGACTGCCATTTTTTTTTTCTTAGACCTGCCCTCGAAGGGTCTTTTCTCCCTCCACATACTTATCCTAGACCCTCCCACTATTTTCCTACTATAGACCCGCCATTTAACTTAATTTTACATTTTTCCTTACACATTCAGCACTAGGTAGATTTTTTTTCTTTTATGAGTTAGTAATAATTATAAAGTGCTTTTTTTCTTTTTTTCTTTTACGGATTAAATTAAGGGAAATAGGAGTAGGGGAAAAGAAAGAGACTATTAAATAACATTTATCATATAATTAAAAACGAATATACAATAATATTTAGCCCATTCAGCTAATAACAGCTTCTGAAACATAAAAAAAATTTATTAATATCAAGTGAATTGCGAACTTAATTTTTAATATTTACCTTTTATTTGTTTCCGCACCCACTTTGCGAAAATATTCACTTCTTGGGCCACACAGTGGACTGGCTTGTTCTTTCTTGTATACAATAATCCCACAAAAAACAGACTTCGCCTGTAAAAAAAAGACGGCAAGTACATAAGCCATCTCGCATAAATAATATAGTAAAATTATCCAATTAAAAAAAGTAGTGAAATCCAAATATTAGGCAAGTTTATTTTTTCACCTTAGCAAAAGTTAAATTTTTGAAAAAAAAAAGGAACAAAAAAGTTGCTTGCCGGGCCCGTAATGTCTATGAACAGTGGGAAATGAATCGTGTGTGAGATTCAGCTATAGCGTAGTACAGCAAATTTCATGTTAAAATACAAAGTGAAGTTAGCCGAACCACAGACGATTCTATTTCTCACTGTGCATGGACATTACGGGCCCGGCAAGCAACTTTTTTGTTCCTTTTTTTTTTCAAAAATTTAACTTTTGCTAAGGTGCAAAAATAAACTTGCCTAATATTTGGATTTCACTACTTTTTTTAATTGGATAATTTAACTATATTATTTATGCGAGATGGCTTATGTACTTGCCGTCTTTTTTTTACAGGCGAAGTCTGTTTTTTGTGGGATCTCATAATGTTTTTTTCATAATTAATAAAAGCGTAGATAATTAAGTGTAAATGGTTATTTTAACTTAATTTGTTCTATTATCCGTTATAAATATCATATTATTCAATTAAACTCAATTATCACATTTAATACTTAAATTAAATGGAAAGCAGTAATTTTACTATAATTCAAATTGCTATAGTCTAATAACACGAAATATATTGTGAGTGCATAATCTATTAAAAATTAAATTTTAAAAAGATATAGATAACACAGTGTGATATCTCTGAATTGCATGAACCAATTTTGATATTCATGGTCTCAAATGAAAACTTGTTCAAAACCAATTTAAGAAAAGCTTTACTTAAATCATGACAATGGATATTTACGGCGATAAATCGGTTTGACAATTGGGACGACTAATCTATCTATATAAGAGACATAGTGTTTCGGCGGCGGTATAGACAAGTCTTTGTTTTCTTTTAAATGTACTTATCGTTGAGACACTATTGTGCTTCTTGATTTATTTGTAAATTCATACTGTTTCCAAAAACAATATATACAAATTATTTGCATTACGGGGCCATTTACTATTTATTATTTTATTGTTATCAACAGTTATCCAAGTAGAACCTGTGCTACGTAATATAGCAGTATAATGCCCTTCCGTAATAGTATCACCATTATGGAAGATACCACCAATAACTTTATAAGTGTTATTCATAATTCGTAATTTTGTTGTTGGAATTCCTTTAATACCACATTGTTTAATTTTCATTAATTGATGTCCAACTATTTTAAATATTACGAATTGAATGATAAGCACGTTACTACTCGCTGTTATATCAACTTTTTCTAGTTGATATTTGCCGTTACAATATTTACAACGCCTCTCTCTTTTAATCCATACCGAATAATTTTGATCTATTAATTCAGAAAGATTAAATGATTTTTTGGATATTTGAGGTATATTAATTGAAATTAAACAGCTTGCAGAATGACACATTTTTGTGTCATTGCATGTAACACATCTTGAAGTAGTAGTAAAGTTATTTTCTACAAGTGGCTGAATATAATGGAATTTTTTGCAAACATCTACTAGAAATTTGCTTGCATCTTGTTGAATATTCTCAAAGTAAGTATATCCTAAATATTGTCTAATTTCATCAAGTGTTATAATATTTGTATTAGACTGATAAGCAATGATAAAACGGTTCATCAAATCACTTTTATCTAATAAAAATGTAGAGTTTCTAATTGAGGAGCAATATAACATGCATTGCATCGTCGCATTTGCATATGAAGCAATCTTATTTTCATCTGTAATTCCTTTTACATTCCATCCCACATTACTAGGATTTTCATTATTATTAATTTGACACTCCATTATGTTCTTTGGTATCATCCAAATAGTATCGGTTAATTTTCGAGCTTTACTGTTAAAAATATTTATTTTCTCTAACTCAGGTCTAAATTTTTGTCTAAGTCTGTTATATTCTAATATAGCCAAATCACTCGCTTTCACAGAAGAAGGATCGTAGTTAATAATATGCAATCCTTCTAATTTGGTTAATCGTGAAAGTGCAACGTAAGCTTGACCACAAGTGAAAATGGAATTGCCTACATCTACAATTGCAGTATGTAAACTTAAACCTTGACTTTTATGAATGGTCATGCCGTAGCTAAGACTGATTGGAAATTGTTTTCGTATTACATACACTCTATCCATCACTTCAAATTTTGCACTAACACGTTCAATCGTATGCTCTATTCCGGTTGACAATACGATTTGCAACTTTTCTACGTCATTATTATTATCAGCCGAATATGTTACTGATTTAATTGTAGTTATTGTTCCATTGACAAGACCTAACGTGATGTCAATATTTCTTCTTAACATTATACGAGCACCAATTTTAACAATTATGATTCTTGCTAATCCAGCTGTTCGAGTACTATCTTCATCTTCAGCATTTAACACTTTTAATACTTTTTTCTTTAAGTAAATTGGACAATCTGTCGCATCATGGGCAATCAGTTGTATATCATTGGATGTTATTCTGTTTAACATTGCTTCATTCAAAGCATCACATTGATTACATGTAGGCAGTAGGCAAACTGAGTCAGACGATAAATTAGAAATGAATTCACATAATTCTTGAATTCGGTCATCAATTTCAATACTTTGGAATTTAATTTTCTTTGATAATAATATTTTAGTGTCTGAATCTTGTACAGTTCCAATTCTAATTCTTGACAAAATGTCTTTGTATAATGTGTCTCCTTTTTGTCGCATATTAATTTTAAGTTTATCATAAGAAAATAAATTAGTCCACAAGTCAAAGGAACTTAAAGCTCCTATGTAATTTTCAACTTGAAGTTTTGATAGTTTTATGAAAGGAGGACCATCACGTACAGGAGGCAGTTGTAATAAATCACCAAAAAATAACATATGCTTTTTGCCAAACCAGCCATCCTTTGAGTCTTTTGTGTTAAATATCTCAACTAATCGCAGATTTATATACATTAATGTCAAATTCGAAATCATTGATACTTCGTCAATGATTATTAGTTCTACATTCTTAAGTTCTTCACGAATAACTTTAAGCGCTACATCTGATAATTCGGTATAGTGTGCAGTGCGCCCGTGTTCCACTGGGAGTTGAAACAATCTATGAATTGTTAGACCATCAACATTAAATGCTGCTATACCAGTAGGAGCACTTACAATTGCATCTTTTCGTAAGGTTTGCTTAACCCAACATCTTATAGTTTTTATCAAAAAGCTTTTACCCGTGCCACCTTCACCGCTAACATATAGTCTAAGAATTTCGTTATTATCTAAGAGGGTTTTTGTGACCTTATAAAAAACTCTTTTTTGATCAGAATTTAATTCTGATATCATTTTAGTTAAATCTAAATCTTCACATTTATTTGCCACATCATGAAATTCTTTCATAGCACCTTCCGCTTCAATTGGTACACAATCTAATGGATGATCATTTGAACATTCATCATCATTATTACTTTCTTCAATATTTTTATTAATTTGCTCTTTTATAAAATTCATTCCTTTCTGAATTTCTAAATTACGCTCATGGTATTTTAATCCATCTACAAGTTCTGGTTGTAATGATAAGAACGCTTCTGCATAAGTATCGTGTCCACATTTGAGCTCATCTCTATCTCGCCAAGGTTTGAATAACAGTATTAATGTGTAAAAATAAGATTCCGGGTGTGTTTCAATATTACAATGATAATGATCAACTAAACAACCACGTAAACGTTTCTTTAAATAGAAGTTATCATCGGTCTTATAACATTCCACTTTTTTAACGGGTTTGTCTTTTACACGATCATACCATTTAACAAAATCATATAAACATAAACATTCCAATGCTTTAGGTCGGGTTGGATAATAGTAATCAACCATAGAATGGCAAAATATATCTGTAGAATCAGGATTTAATGATTCAATTTCTTTTTTCGACTTCAGTTTTCTGCTACTTATCATATTAACATCTACCCATCTAATAGTAGTATCTGGATCAGTAATAAATAATGGAATTCCTAAAAGATTATCTGCAGCTTCTAACGCGCCGCATTCTCTATGGTTCAACATTCTCATTCCAATATTCCATAAATTACTACATAAAGATTTAGTAGAATTTATGACTTCAAACGCATCTTGTATATTACTTTTTTCAGATTTAGAGACATATTTCGTTGTATACCATGTTAACAGAGTAGACTTTTCTCCAACGAATTGAATATCGATATTTCCCTCCCATGCACATAGAATTGAGGGATTGTAATCATTAATATTAATTTCATCCTGTGATCGAGGTAAATCATAAAGCCTACTCTTTGTTTTTAGTTTTTTTCTACGTGCCATGGAGACAGCTACGTCTCTTATTAATAGCGTTTCTGTTATTGGTCGAGAAAAACCAAATCTACAAATTTTATTAGTTTTGTTATTGGTCTTTTTAGTACGTAAACAATAACTATTATGTTTGTGTCGTTGATGTGTATCGACGCGTCTATGTAATTCAGGAGAAATCATTTTTGAAGGTATTCTACAAGTAACATACTTTAAGATAAAAGCTGCTACATCTTCGGTAGACGATTCATTAATTATTGGAGCATCTTTTATCCAAATTAACATATGAAAGTGTTGAGTACCTCTACCTTGATACTCTCTACGTACAAAATAGTGTGAAACTTCTCCAATGGGATTGTCGGGTGAAGTTATAAAATCAATAATTGCTTCAAACTTATTTTTAATAAATCTAGATACCGATACAGGATCTGAAGCAATAAGTTCATTTGGTGACATATTTTTAGATTTCGGATGTATTTCACGAAGATACTCAATCATATCCGTCCAAAGCCATTCACTGGGACTAAGTGTCAAAAACCACGTAGCAGGTCCGTAATTACGAATCATACATTTTAACATACATCTTGGTCTAATCCAATATTGCGGTGTATTACGTAGTCTGGCAAATATAGTATTTAAATTAGTTTCAAGTTGATGCTTGGATAACTTTTCTAAATAACTACCAGCTGTATACTTTTCACGAGGATTTGTGATATTTAATTTATGATAAATACCAGCATTAATATTCCGAATGTTAGAGTCATGTAATAAATAAAATAAGTACTGTATGTTTAAACGAAATCGTGAATGTTTAGACATTAATCTTGATTTAATAAATTCAAAATTTGTAAAACGAACATTTCTGTTTTCGTGTTGTCCATTTATCCCGTATGAATATAAATCTGGAAAGCATTTTAAGTCTAAGTCTTTATAATCGAAATTTAAAGGACAATCATGAACTTTGAGCATTTGATAAAGTTCAGTAGCTGATTCATTGCTTCTCCCTTCATACATAGGATAAATTGTATACTGGTCGTAATAAGAATCAGATTGCGACTTTTGTGTTAATAAAGCTTTATTTTCCTTATTTTCATTATTTATCTTTTCAAATATTTCATCGTCTTCTCTCAAATCATTATCTATTTGGAATTCAGTGTCTTGTAAATTAGAATGCAATAACAAGCCATCAGAAGACGTAGGTAATACTATTTCTGAATACAAGGGATTATTTTCTCTTTCAGCCACAATAAAGCGTTCCATACTTTATTTACATCCACTAAGTTTTCCCACACTACATTTGATTTAGTGGGAACTCCTCTTACTAATATGTACAATTCATGATTTACATTTATTGGTATATGCGAAGGACAGATTTTTTTTAATGTTTCTTCCAGTGGTAAAGGCAGATGGAATGTCCTACCTTTAACTTTAGGAATCATAAACCTATGTGGTATATTTTTATTCATAACAGTTCCCATTCGCAAAACAATTTGAAATGCTTTAGCTCTTTGAATCAAGATTCGTTCATAATCATTTAAGTTGTCTATTTCTTCTGGTACGTTCCGTGCATCCAAATTGTTCAAGATACACGTAGGTGGCATAATATTAAAACGAATTTTACTTTTACAGTATTGACAAATATAAGCAGTATCATTCTCTTTATAATCTAAATGCTGCAACAACCTGCTCCAAAGTTTCGAGCCATACGTTTTGTTGCAAATTTTTATTCTCTTTACATTTCTCTCGAAACATAACTTTTCGCAAGAAATGCATGGCCATTTTGGTATATCAATAGAACGTTTTGTAAAAGCTTTGAAGGCAAGAAAATATTGAGATTTTATGTCATCTTCATTTAAATTAATTTCTGTAAACTTTTCTTTATGTGCTGCAGCATTTTCTTGAGCTTCCTTCGATATCTCTTGAAGTACATTGACGTCATTTTCATTCAAAGCTTTGTCCAAATTATTAAGTTTTGCATCTAAAGCTATCAAATCGTATAACAATCTTTTAATGTACCTCACTTCAGGAAAATGAGAAGACAATATTTGTGTTGCTATAAACTTTGATCTACAAAGCTTATAATTTATATAACAACCATGTGAATGGCCGAGTTTGTTATAATTTACTTTATTAGAACAACTGTTTACATCTGTTATAAATTTGTGTAATTTTTTTAAGGTACATTGTAACAAATTTTCATAAAATTCTTTTAAATCATTTATTAAATTGGCATCTTTAATTTTACAAAGAAAATTACAATGCCATGTCTTCTTAGTTTTATTTTTTGATTCCAAAAGAGGCATGATATTAATACATTTACCCTCAGAATTCATTACAATTTTAGTAATATTTCTTTCTAAATCTCTTCTAGTAGTAGGAAAATCTTCCCCTGTGCTCACAGAGAAATCTAAATTTGCTTCAAGAATTTCACTCATTGCATAATAAGAAGTTTCATAGAAATATTGTTCCGAGGAAGCAATATGCTTCGACAATCCACATAAAGAATTTACTTTATTCATAATATCTATAGAAGTACATTGTTTAGACCGAGTTACAGAAACTTCGGCCTTTTGTTTAATTTCTTTTAAATATTTCTTCATGCTCATAATATACGAATTTCGAGTATATAAACACCATTTTATTATGCGTTCAGCTTCCATTCTACTTTCTGTTAGTGAAGGAATGCCGAGAGTTTTTGTTAAATTTTGTACGTACCTTTCAGCAGTAAACTTTAACGCTATATTATTGTTTTGTCTATTAATATGATTGTATTTCTTAATAATTTTCTTTGCGGTATAAAGTTTTACTGATTTATTAGTTTGGTAGTATATTTTTTTTCTTTTCAGTATGGTTTCTTTATTTGATTTGTATGAATTTTGTCTCTTTTCTAATAAAGCTTCTCTATTAATATCATATGATAGTTTCATTTTTTTTATTTTAGCTTCTTTATGTATTTCATCTGATATTTTCTGTTTCTTTAATTTAGCTTCTTTATTCGATTGATACGATAATTTCTGTTGCTTCAATTTAGCTTCTTTATTTGATTCATAAAATCTTTTTCGTTTTCCTAATATATCTTTTTTATTTAATTCATAATATAAACGTTTTGAAATTAATACATTACTTCGTTCATCATTATAATTAGGTGAATAATTATTATGTTTAAACTGTTTCGGATCTGACAAAATTTCGTATTCACAAATATTTGTCAAAGCGTGTTTATTAGATGTAAAATTTAAATTTGAAATATTTTTAAATACACCAATTTGTGTATTTTCGGAATTCAAAGTGAACTAATTTGATTCTTTCTGTACGTCGATTTCTATACCATTAGTATTTTCATGCATGTTATCTACATTTGCAACTTTCTTGTTTTTATTATTTTGTAAATATTTAATGTTGGCTTCTTGCTCATTTTTATAAATATTACTTGTTTCTTTTTCTCGAAACAGAACTTCATCATTATTAATTACTAAAATACTGTGGTCTGTTTTAATACTTAAATGTATTTTCAAATTACTTTTATTATCACAAACGTTTTTACTAACATTAATATCTTTGTTTTCTTTATCACTTTTTCGCTTTTCTTTGATATAAGTTGAAGCTTTTTTCAACCGATCTAAACGTTGTTCTTCACTTTCCCTTTTTCTTAATTCTCTCTTTCGAGAAGCTGCTTTATGACGATTTTGTAATACGTCAAAAGTAACAATTTTAACTTTTTCATTTTGTTTCGATATAATCGGAAAATGGTCTAAGCGATTTAATTTTAAAATCTGTATTAAATGTTGACGCATTAACTTTTGATCATATAAAACCTCATTTGGCTTAATATTGTATAAAAGAGACGTTGCGAATGCTATAGCAAACACTCCACAATCATTTCCGTTTCTTTGCGATTGCACTACTGGAAATATAACTGATTCATTGTTAATATTATAAAATGGGAACAATTTTTTCAGAAATAATTCATGATGGGCATGCAACCTTTTCCTATTCAATGAATCATAAATATATATTGATTTACCATCATAATAAGAGCAAACCCAATGACCACCTTGATTAGATTTAAAATCATCACAGCTTTGTAATATCTGAATATGTTTTACATTTTTTCGTACACTTTCAATATTATCAGGAATCTGAACTAATAGTGTACTTCGAGGATTATAATTAGAACACAATTTTAGTATATGAAAAAAAAATGATCCATGTGCTCATCCTCTAACAACTGGCCATTTTTAATGATTTCTTCATTTCTAGCGCAAAGCTTCATGGTGGCTGTTATCAATAATTTGTATATTATACCAGTAAATATACAAAGGTTAAATTGATGACAATATTTAATATTAGTAAAAAATACGTAATATTATAAATTTTTAATTGGCGCTTTTTAGCCGACCAATTCGTGCTTTTTAGCAAGTATATGGCCGCTTTTCAGCAGGCGTATGGCCGCTTTTCAGCAGGCGTATGGCCGCTTTACAGCAGGCGTAATAAGAAAGAGAGAGAGAGAGAGAAAGAGAAAGAAAGAAAGCGAAAGAAGGAAAAAGAAAAAAAAGATACCTTCCCCAAAATTGTCTGAGGATCTGAAAGAAAGTACAAAAGGATACTTGATTAAAGTAGTGGTAGCTAGGGGGTTCCTGTGACACGGTGGTGAGGGGAGTGCGGGTGTGCGGGGGGAAGTGTCTTGGGTTCCTGTGACATGGTGGTGAGGGGGGTGCGGGTGTGCGGGGGGAAGTGTCTTAAGAGAGCTGGGGTATATTGGGTGATGAGGGGGGTGAGGGTGTGCGGGGGAAGTGTCTTCTTAAGAGCTAGGGTTAATTGGGTGGTGAGGAGGGTGCGGGTGTGCGGAGGAAATGCTTTGGTTATGGGGAGTGAGAGAGAGAGAGATCCCTCTCACCCTCTCTTTCTCTCTTAGAGTCTCTCACCCCTCTCCCATCAGCCTAGGGCCCGGATGGTTAATTATCCTACGGGTCCACTAGTTCTCTAAGGCTTACCCCCTCTCCCATGTCACTAGGGTCCGGATGGTTAGTTATCCTACGGGTCCACTAGTTCCCTAAGGGTTACCCCTCTCCCATCACCCTAGGGCCCGGATGGTTAGTTATCCTGACAGTTACCCAGAGAACTTTTTTTTGTATTTTAGTTAGTGGAGGAAAAAGTTCCAATTTTCTCCACTAGGTGGCGATCACGAAAATTACGGGGAACAGCTACACCGCTAGGGGGGTCCTCAGCATCTTACGGAGTGCCATTTTTTTTTCTTAGACCTGCCCTCGGAGGCTCTTTTCTCCCCCCACATACTTATCTTAGACCCTCCCACTATTTTCCTACTATAGACCCGCCATTTAACTTGATTTCACATTTTTCCTTAAACAATGAGCACTAGGTAGATTTTTTTCTTTTATGAGTTAGTAACAATTATAAAGTGCTTTTTTCATTTTTTTCTTTTTTCTTTTTTCTTTTACGGATTAAATTAAGGGAAATAGGAGTAGGGGAAAAGAAAGAGACTATTAAATAACATTTATCATATAATTAAAAACGAACATTAAACTTATATAAAAAACTAATACAATTGAAACTTATATAAAAACGAATATACAATAATATTTAGCCCATTCAGCTAATAACAGCTTCTGAAACATAAAAAAATTTATTAATATCAAGTAAATTGCGAACTTAATTTTTAATATTTACCTTTTATTTGTTTCCGCACCCACTTTGCGAAAACATCTACCTCCTGTTTCACACAGTGGATAGGCTTTTGTGTTTTTCGCGTAATTTTAATTTTATGCAGCTCACAAGGAATAATGTCTGTTTTTATATATTCAATTAAGCAATCGAATTTTGGACAATTAAAATTTTCTAAATTGACATTATTAATATTCATTATATTTAATAAGTCACGTTCGAAGTGTCCACCTTTATATGCAACCACTGGTTGCACACTGTCACATTCAATGATTTTTAGAAAATCATATATTTCATTTTGTGAATATCTTTCATTTCCCGTATTTCCATATGCAATTCCGTGCACATTATTAAACACAAAAGATGCAGTTTTCCGGTCAGCAATACTTAAAGTGTTCATTGATCCACAAACTTTAAACGCACCATAATGTGTTAAGTTAGAGTATATATTTTTAATAGCCACTTCTTTGTACACTATCTTCTTATTAACGATAAATCCATCCACATCTATTATGTGCGTGATATCTCTTAAATGATGCATAATGTCAGAGTACCTGAAGATTCTGTGACTAAAACTGAGCTGAAGATTGTGTGGCTTAAACTGAACTGAAGACTACCCTACACGCTTCTCAAGATTTTTTAAATGCTGTAAGGGATGTGAAAAATTTGATCTGTGGTGGGAGGTGACTAACCAGACACTCTTAGATACACCATTGGTCCAAAGAGTGAATAGTTAAGGATAGTGGGAGAATTGAAATACTTGGTTTGAAGAGAAGGGGAAAACTTTAGAGAAACAAAAAAAGAATATATTTAAAATAACGGCAAAGTGTAATAAATTTAGTATTAAAAACGCTAACATGATGATCCCAACGTTCGTCGATTTTCAAGGATTCCATTTAATGGATAAGTCATTTATAGTTAAAGAATTTGAGTAGATAGGCTAGGATGGTTCTATGACCGCGTGGCGAGGGGGTCGGGGTCCCGCGGGGACAAGGGAAGTAGGGGAATTGCCCCCTCTCCTCGTGCGCGGTTGTGCGCATGCGCATCGTCCTCCCCCGACGTTAAACTCGTAGGGTACACACGTGACCTCCCCCCCTCTAATGTTAAGCAGTGGACGCCTGAGAGAGAGAGAGAGAGAGAGAGAGAGAGAGAGAGAGATTCCAGCAGAATAAACTCGTAGGGTACACACGTGGTCCCCCTTACGTTTATCCGTACAAGAGAGAGAGCCCCCCCCCCCCCATCCCCCTTACGTTAAGCCATACAAGAGAGAGAGAGAGAGTAGTGCGATGATGCGACCTCCCCCCTCTTACGTTAAGCAGTGTACGTCTAAGAGAGAGAGAGAGAGAGAGATTCCATCTTTGTTCCTCTGTAGCTGATTCTTTGCAATATTTCTAGTACGGGATACAGTGGATTGGTGGAGAGGTAATGTAATAGAAAAAAAACATAAATTTAAGGGAAAAAGCCTTTCGGCATAAAAAACCCTCTTTATTTAAATACATATGAAATATATATATATAGGTACCGCAATAAAAACAGCAACAGCATCTATAATTAAAAAGAAAAATTATTTATATTTATTATTAATATTTATTATTATTATTTTTTTGTATTAACTCTTACCGATTTGGTGGGGACTGCCTGTCACACACACACAACCTAGCAGCTCACATAGGCTACATATTAGGTAAACGTAATATTAATTACAGCCTACGCGAGACTGCAGGTTGCTCCGCTGCAGACTGCTCCGCTGCAGGTTGCTCCGCTGCAGACTGCTCCGCTGCAGGCTGCTCCGCTGCATGCAGCATCCGCAGGGCTATGGGCAGCGAATGTGGCCGCCGCAGTGGCTGCTGCTGTTCGGGTATCGTGCGATACCCTCTTCGCACTGACTGCTGCTGCTGCTGCCTCACAATTGGCCTCACTATTGCCACTGGTTTGGAGGAATGTTTTAGATCCTCCAGCGTCACTTTCTTGTCCGGTAAACTAACTTTCCTTGTGGAACTCATGATGGTTCACTGAAGACTGATTTGAAGAATGCTCTCCTCTACGTGTTCAAATTTTCTCTCTCTCTCTCTCTCTCTCTCTATACTCCAGATGAAGTTTATACATCTTTAACAATACATATTAGCCTTCTCTCCACTTCAGATCAAGTTTACATATTAGCCTTCTCTCCACTTCAGATCAAGTTTACATCTCATTGTCAATGCGGAGAGAAGTTTATATTCAATTATCAATACGTATTAGGTTTCGCGATCGACTTCTTTTAAGGCGAATAGTCCATCGTCGTAGATACTTATCATCCGCTCTGTAATTTGAGCGGAGCCTACGTGACCTTACCTAAAGAGAAGTGGTTGGGACGTATTTGAAACACTTGAAAAGATTTAGGAGCAGTGTTCAAGGGTTCTATTGGTGTGAAAATGGCTCTCAAGGCAATATAACTGGAAAATGGTTGCTGGCTTGCGAGTACCGTTATTTTTTAAAAAAAAAAAAAAAAAAACCTTATGGATAAAGAATTTTTAAAATGTAAATATTTTTCTTAATAAAAATTTTATAGGTATTTGAGCGATATAATTCCCATTTTGTTATTATTCAATAAAAAGGGAAATTGTTATGGATTGATGGAGAGGTAATTAAATAAAAAAAAAAAAATTGAAGGGAAAAAGCCTTTCGGCATAAAAAACCCTCTTTATTGAAATACATTATTGACTGATGATATATATGTATTTGCTTGCTTCCACCGTGACGAAGTAAGTTGTACCTCAGGCTCGTAACTTGTGTTCCCCCGTGACGAAAGTCTCAGATTGCGCAGCCTCCAAAATTTCTCTCTTCAAAAACATATTTGAATTAATGTTGTTCTTCGTTTTCCTCCTCCTCATCTTCCTCCTCCTGCTCTTGCTCCGCTTGCTCTAGCCCTTCTTGTATTCGATTTCTGAGCTCCACTAGTTTTTCAACAATTACTATCAAATCTTCTTCCTCTTGCACTGCTTCCTCCATTTCACCCATTATCTCCACAAGTTCTTCAACCAAGGCGCTAAATTCAGGAATATCCTCCGGATTCCTCAACAAATCTTCGTCCTCTTCCTCTATTTGTTCCTCTATTTCACTTATTATCCCCACAAGCACTTCAATCAAGGCATCAAAATCAGGATTATCCTTAAAAATGTCTCGTTTTTTAGATGTAGCACGGAACATTGTCACTGTCGTTGCTAGCGTTAAAATGATCTCAAGATTTTTCGTCACTAGTCGCTCAGATGCAAAACGATCTCCCAATGAAATATGAACTGACCGATTACGCACGTACATTTTAGTTAGTCAGATACCTTTCTTTATCAATACATATTAGTTAACTCTTTATCAAAACATATTAGCCTCCTATCCGAGAAGCGGAACGCAGTCAAAGAGAATTTCAATAGAGACCTGATACGACGAACGTTAATAATAATAATAATAATAATAGAAGGAGAAGGAGAAATAGAATTTTGAGGTTGTGAAATGAACGATATTTTTTTGTTATTTTAATTAAAATTTATAAATATATTTTTAATAACATACATAAAAAAAAAGTTATAATTGAATTTAATAATAATAAAATATTATAAAAATGAAGTGGTAGTGAGAGTAGCAGTAGTAGGAGCGGTATCATCTACGAGAAAAAAAAAATTAGGAAAAATTATACTACTTATCCAAGCACTTGATAGTTTTTTTTTTTTCATCGATTCTTACCGATTGTTGGAGAACGTCATTATCCTCGTCGAACCGTATTACATTTTCTGGAGAAATTTATTCCCAAATTTCTGGCTCCCACTCTACTTCACTACTATAATCTAATAGATTAGCCTCATCATCATCATCATCATCATCATCATCATCATCAATATTTGATGTTGATTTTTGCCGCTGAAGCTTCTTCCTCAACATTCTGACAATCGCGGTCAACGCGTTGTTATTCACTTCACCCCAATCTCCTTCCAAATCTACTTCTTCTTCTTCCTCCACAAATTCATCCATATTCTGAATGTTTTCAATATTTTGTTCAATATTTTGTTCAGTAGTTAATCTGTACAATTTAATTGCACCCATTTTTTTTTTCTTGTTGAAACTGTCACGTCAAGCAAACTCGGTAGACTGAGAATGGTAGAGATGTAAGCTCAATACGAAATGTATAATTATTATTATTTTCTCTATCAATACGTATTAGATTTCTCCACTTCACAATAGCTATTAACAGCCTCCTCCTCCTCTTCTACTACCTCGTCCATACTTTGGATGATAACGTTTTTCACGTGAATTCAAGGTTGAGGAGCAGGGGTTTGCTAGTTGAACAATCGTTGTAGTTTTTTAAATAAAATTAATATATATTTTTAATAATATTTCTACAATAATTTTTAAACTATTCTATAAAAATTTAATAATAAAAGAAAAAGAAATTTGGTGATTCATCTTCCTTCTTAGTCTGCTTTGACACATTATCTTTTTCCTCCTCCTCTATTTTTTTCTCCTCTTCCTTCTTCATCTCCTTTGACTCAATATCTTCCCCGGTCTGTTTCTCTTCGTCTTTCTTCACTTTAATTTAAAAATACAAACATGTAATAATTATGAAAAGGTAAAAAAGATAAAGTTAATACTTACATTCTTCCTCCTCCTCTATTTTTTTCTCCTCTTTATCTTCTTCTTCTTCCTTCTTCGACTCAATATCTTTTTCCTCCTCCTCTATTTTTTTCTCCTCTTTATCTTCTTCCTTCTTCGTCTCCTTTGACTCAATATCTTTTTCCTCAGTCTCTTCGTCTTTCTTCACTTTATTTTTTGAAGAAAAAAAAATACAAACAAATAATAAATATAAAAATATTAAATAAATACTTACAGTTTTTATGCAAATAATGGTGCAGTTTCCGTTCATACTCTTCGAAGTAACGATTGAAGAAATCGTTAATTCGATTGACGTATTCCTCTGTCAATTCTCTGGGAAGAGTGGGTGAAAGAGGAACAATATCCTCTTGAATCATGATTAATTTACACTTTTCGCAGCTCATTTTTTCTTACTGTCACCGACGATGTTGTAACATTGAATGAGGCTGCGAGGACTTGTTTTCCCCTCTTTATTCCTCCGATGAATTTTAAAGAGTCACATTTTTGATTGTATCCACTTGGCAAAAACTGACACCTCCTCGTACGGGCAGTGGATACGTTCATTGTTCAAGTTCTTCTCTCGAACGTGTAAATTGCACGGTGTTTTTTCAAAATCATATAATTCAATTAAATCCTTAAACTTAGGGCAACCATACACTTCTAAATTAATATTATCCACATTCATCCTATTCAATAGATTTTTTTCAATGTTCCCTCCCTTGTAGGCTACTACGGGATTCTCGCACGTTAGGCAACCTCTAATAAAATCTTCCACATCCTCCTGCTCGTATTTCTCGAATCCCGTATCACTGTATTTTATACCATGCACCATATTTAGCAAAAACCACACAGTTTTTTTGTCTTTTTCACTAAGGTTTTTCATACTGTCACGCAAACGAAAAGATGCGTAAGAAATTTGATTACTTTTTAAATCAATTATAGCTATATCTTTATATTTAAGTTCTTTTTTATAAACTAAGAAACCTTCTATATCCATTATGTGAGTTATTCTATGCATTGTTGCGCTATTCTCGACGAAGATAAAAACTGAAATGAAGCATCTCCGAAGAAATATCTCCGTAGAGAGAGAAAGATTTTTTAAAAATATAAAGTTACATTCGATAAGGAGTCCATTGTTTCTTAATCTCTGGAAGATATTTTTTTTTTCCGAAGAAACTAACAATGGGAAAAAAATACATTCGATAAGGAGTCTTAATCTCTGGAAGATATTTTTTTCCGAAGAAACTAACAATGGGAAAAAAATTCTTAGAAAATATCCCCTCCTAAAAAAAACATTAAACTTTCTTAAATGTAACAAAAAAAAAAAAAAAAGATCGTTCAGTATTGCATCGAGCGACTGACGATAATGACACCGACATTCGTTGATTTTCAAGGTTTTGTATTGACCGACAAGAGTTTTATAGTTAAAGAATTTGCGGTGTTGCGTGATAATGAAGTGTATCACAATGTATTTTCACCACCATTTCAAGAAGCTTGGTTGAGCGATCTCGAGAGAGAACAGAATGAGTAAGTATTTTTTTTTTTTTAAATGTAATGTTTTGTATATAATTTTTTTTCTTTTTTAAAGTTGGCTTTATTTTAATCGACATGGATTCAATTGGACCGACGGTCATTCACCTTATTACAAGCATAAAGATGTAATAAGAAAGTATGTAACGTCGTACGAGGGAGAGGATTGGATTTTCGTGAAAGGACGGGAGAAATATGATTGGTTGAGAAAAATTTGCAACTTAGAAAATATATACAATGCGAAGGAGTGTGAGTGGGGTAAATTTTGTCTTGGATGGAGTAAAAATTTCGAACCACCGTTACCCAAGTGTATGAATCATTATGGTATATGTTCACTGCAAAATGTCTACTATATGAAATCTGTATATGATCAATATATAAAGGAATAAAAGACTTCTGAAAAAAACAATGTATATCAATGTTAGTATGCATCTCAGACGAAACAATGGGATGTGTAGATACCCCTACTTCCATTCTCTATTCGATATATATATAAGCGTTACTCTTCGCGAGAGACGCATTCGCAATTATTAATTTATTGTTGTTGTTGTTCACCGTATGACATAGTCATTTCTTTAAGAAACACACAAAATGTCGACGGAATTGCGAAGAAAATTTTTTACAATTAATAGTGCGAATGAGTACGACGCGTGGGTACTGGAATGTCGCGAGCATATTCGACGATTGAGCAGCGCGGATCGAGCTTTACCCGTTGGAACGCGTCAGAAGAATTTCGCCGAAATCGCGTGTATAAAGTGTCTGTTGCTACGAGCGCAGAGAGAATTGAATTATATTAAATCAGGGGCTGGTTGTAGCAATGACGTACAAGGACTTACCTGGGAGGAGCTTGATTCGGCGTTTCGAAGTCGAATATGCAGCGGCATGGTAGTTAATAGTAATTATATAGAGCCTAAGGATTTTTTAGTAGACGCGGAAGTATTAGTGCGTACGCGTATAGATAAGGTATTTGTTAGTGCAAATAGTGTTAAGGTTAATTGTGTATTTAACGGACAATTCATCTCTAAGGACCAGAGTGATGATAAAAACATTAGTACGACTAATGCTACATTGCATAAGACTGATAATTTTAGTGATTGGTATAGGAAAAACATTTTAGACGTTATTATACAAAAATTAAGTGAATTTCAAGAGCGTGATAGTGGATGGACTTTGCACAAAATTCATTATTTACTAGTTAACATTAATCGTTTTAACCCGTTCCACGCGGGTTGTAAAATTAATCTACCATCCGCTATCACGAGTAGGAAAGCTCTGATAAATTTAGAAACCAGTGATAATGCATGTTTCGCGTGGTCCGTGACGGCGGCACTCTATCCGGCAAAACCTACGGCTAATCCAAAGCGCACGTCCTCTTATCCACATTTTCGGACGGTTTTAGACGTCGGTAGCCTAACCTTTCCGACTACGCTAAAACAGATTCCGAAATTCGAGGTGGATAACGACGTGTCGGTGAACATCTTCACCTTGGAGAATGAAGAGCAAAATAGCGACGCAAAAAGCAGAATTGTGCCTCTTCAGGTGACGAAGAAGAAGAGATCGAGGCATGCTAATCTTCTTCTCGTCAACGATGAACAGGGAGCTGCACATTTTATGTGCATAAGGAATCTCTCGAGACTGGTGCGAAGCCAATTCACCAAGAGAGAAAATGCTCATTATGTATGCGATCGGTATGTATTAATAATAATAATAATAATACTGAAAAAATACAAATATAACTGCATATGTTTTATATTAAATTTTTTAGATGTCTCCACTACTTCCGCACAGTGGAGAGGCTCGAGTCGCACGAGCAGGATTGCGCGCAGCTCAACGATAATCTCCGCTTGATGTTGCCGAGCAAAGCCGAGGATCGCTGGGTTTCCTTCAAGAACATCAAAAATGGGGAACGAGCGCCATTCGTCGTATACGCGGATCTCGAGTGCATATTATTGAAAGTTGAACAATCGAACAGTAGTAGTAGTAGTAGTGATATTTATCAGAGACATGAACCTATTAGTGTAGGCTATTATTTAAAAAGTGCTCGCGATGCGTCACTCTCGAGGTACGACGCTCGTCGGGGTGCCGACTGCATCGAATGGTTCGTACGCGAGCTCGAGAACATTGCGCGCATCGCGAGCGAGACGCTAAGTACTATCGTGCCCATGCATAATCTTAGTCTTAGCGAACAATTGCGTCACTATAATGACCCCAATTGTCATATATGCAAAAAGCCGTTTCTTCCGAATCAACTACGAATTCGCGATCACGATCATCTGACCGGCAGATACAGAGGACCGGCTCACAATAATTGTAATTTAAATTTCAAAGATTCGCATGTCATTCCAGTAATTTTTCACAATTTATCCGGCTATGATTCGCATTTTATCTTCGAGACGATCGCTAATTTGTACGAGGGATCGGTATATCTGCTGCCTGTACATAAGGAAAAATACATTTCATTTACCAAATATTTGCGAAAATATAATATACAGTTGAGATTTATCGATTCGTTCAAATTTATGGCCTCCAGTTTGAACAAATTGAGCTCGTACTTGGCGGAATCTCAGCTGACAAATTTGAGGTCACAATTTTCGGAATTGAGCGTCGAGCAGTTCGACTTGCTTACGAGGAAAGGTATTTTTCCTTACGACTATGTAGATAGTGCGGCTAGATTGGAAGAGACGGCTTTACCACCGCGCCAGTCGTTTCACAACAGACTGACCGACAGCGATATCAGCGAGGAAGCATACAATCATGCCGTAGAGGTATGGACCAAATTCCACATGCGCACACTTGGGGAGTACAGTGACCTGTACTTGAAGACCGATGTCCTATTGTTGGCCGATGTTTTCGAAAGTTTTCGCGATAGTTGCATGCTAAATTATGAGTTGGATCCAGCCCATTATTATACGCTACCGGGCTTCACCTGGGACGCGATGTTGAAGCATACGGGAATCAGGCTGGAGCTTTTCACGGACGTGGATATGTTGCTGTTCGTAGAGCGCGGTATACGCGGTGGTTTGAGTCAGTGCTCCCATCGTTACGAGAGGGCCAACAATCGGTACATGCGGGACTACGATCCGGCGGAACCGTCGAAATATCTCATGTATTACGACGTAAACAATCTGTATGGGTGGGCAATGTGTCAGCCGCTGCCCACCCATGGATTCCTATGGATCGAGGACGCTGCCAATCTCGATGTCTCCGCTATACCCACGGATCATCCCGAGGGTTATATTTTGGAGGTCGATTTGGAGTATCCGCGCGAGCTTCACGACAAACACGCGGACCTACCGTTCTGCATGGTGCGCGAGAAACCGCCGGGCGCTAGCCAGGAGAAGCTGCTGGCCACTTTAAACGATAAGACCCGTTACGTAATACATTATCGCGCTCTGCAACAATGTATGCGTAATGGACTGGTACTGAAGCGTATACATCGTGGTTTAAAGTTTCAACAGTCCACCTGGCTACGCGATTACATCGAGCTGAACACGCGTTTGCGCACCGCGTCCACCAATGAATTTGAGAAGAATCTCTTCAAATTGATGAACAACGCGGTTTTCGGTAAAACAATGGAGAACGTGAGGAATAGGGTTAACGTGAGGCTCGCAACCAAGTGGGAGGGAAGATACGGGGCGGAAAGCCTGATTTCCAAACCGAATTTTCACAGTCTCGCGATTTTCAAGGAGAATTTGGTCGCGATTCAATTATCGAAATTGTCCGCGAAATTTGATAAACCCATTTACGTGGGAATGAGTATTTTAGATATTTCAAAAATTTGCTTGTATGAATTTCACTATGACTATATGCTTCCTACATTCGGCGGTAAATGTAGAGCGATGTATACCGACACGGACAGTCTGATATACAGTGTCGAGTGCGACGACGTTTACTCGGTCATGAAACGCGATCTCGCGCGATTCGACACCAGCGATTATCCTGACGATAATCGGTATGACTTGCCACGCGTCAACAAAAAGATACCCGGTCTGATGAAGGACGAGAACAATGGTCGTATCATGACCGAGTTCGTAGGACTGAGGGCAAAAATGTATACTTTCAAGGTGCAGGACTGTGCGAGAATTACCAAAAAAGCCAAAGGTGTCAAAGGTTACGTTATCGATAGAAATATAACATTTGACGACTACAAGGATTGTTTGAACAATTTCACCGTACAGTCTCGCAGTCAAAATTTAATAAGATCGAAGCTGCACCGAGTTTTCTCGATCAGTCAGCGGAAGGTCGCCCTCAGTCCGTACGACGACAAGCGTTTCGTTACACCCGACACCGCGGCGACTCTACCCTGGGGACATTATAGTCTAAAATTATAATTTATTTATTGTTTTTATTTATTCGCTTTATTTAGTTATTTATGTATTTATTCTATATTTTGATACATCTTAATAAAAGTTTTTATAAAACATTGCTCTTATTTATCCAGGAATTGTGCGTACTGTCGAATCCCAGCCACTTAACGAACACTTTTTCGCCCTTTCTGCGCAATACTCTCTCCACCAGATACACATCGGGATTGATGGTTTTCGAAAGCTCGTATTCGTAAAATCCACCCAACAGTTGCGTGCCCCTGGAATCCTTGAGGAGATACGTAGCGGGATTGGTACTCTGCACTTTCGCCACCTCGAATATTTCGGTCGTCCAATTTGGCGTGTAGCCTTTGGCGAACATCTGCTTGTATTTACTGATTCGTACGAAATCGCCGACTTTGAACTTGGCACGACCTGCGACCTTGATGTTACTGTATACTGTCTTGAGTAGCTTATCTGCATGCTCGGGTTTCACATCCACGGGACGCATTCCCGTGGTACGATGCTTTCGCGCATTGTACGCGTCCACCAACTCTTGCAGCATAGCGCGCCACTTGTAATTACCGTTCAACGTAAATCGTTTCCACATTTCCGTCTTCAACGTACGATTCCAGCGCTCGACTATCGACGCTTTCATCACGCTGTAGGTCGAGTAGTGATTTATCCCGCGTTTCCTCATCAACGCCCGAAAGTCACTGTTGTAAAACTCCTTGCCGTTGTCGGTCTGTAAATTTTTCGGACATCTGCCGTCCTTCAGTAGGATTCTCGTCATTGCCGTCGTCACTTCTCCGCCGCTCTTGGTCTTCAATGCCACCGCCCAAGCGTATTTTGAGAGGGTATCGATTACAGTGAGAATGTACTGGTGACCCGCATCGACGTAATTGCGCATATCAACAAGATCGGCCTGCCAGAGATCGTCGAAGCCGCGCACGATGACTCTTCTGCGTGGAAAATTTATCCTCGCCGGTGCGTGGAGCTCCTCCACCAACTGTATCTTTTCTTTGCTCATTTTTTTTTTTTTTTCGAAATTCCTAATGAAAAGTGTTGCTAAGTATTGCTCTTTCCAGCTCTCTTTTACTCACTTTATCATCCAATTTTTCGCAAATTGTTTGAAAAATTTGGTCCATCTTTTTCTCAAATTGTTCATTATGTGTATTCAATGCCATTGTCAGATATTGCTTGAATTCAAGCAGTAAATGCTCTAAATTGGGTTCGTGTTTCCTACTCTCACCATCCAGTCCAATTCCAAATTTATTTATCGACATTTCAAATGCACTACTTTGTATTTCAAAAATCAGTCTCTTTTTCCTCGCTATTATTCCTCTTTTTGATGGCTCGTAATGTCGAGAGTAAACATTCTACGATGTATGTTAAACAAATGCAAATTTCACAACAGCAGGAATCAGACATTTAATTTTTTTTTTTTTTTACCTCGTACTACCGAAAGACGTTGATATTACACTGAGGTAAGAGTGTAACGTGCAACTTTCTTTATACGATGAGATCCTCCTCGCGCAACTCCTCGATTATCGACTGTATCTCGTTGTGATGACTCGTATTACCGGCAGCCACCGACGCGATCAAAAGTCTCAAACGTTCGATCAATTCATTCGGATCGTTCCAATGTACGTAGTTGATTGGTCCCTCGGTGACACGCATTAGTCCTTTACCCCTTTTTTTCGATGCTGTTGATGCTGCGCCTGACGGTTTACTTGCGCCCGACGGTTTACTTGCGCTAGACGGTTTACTTGCGCCCGATGTTGACGCGTCAGAAGTTGACGATTTTCTTGCGCGTGATGTTGATGGTAACCGATAAGGTGGTAAAATAGGTTTTCCCAATAGCAATGGTTTCATAATTTCTGTATATTTTGCACCTCTATTACCTTTGATTTGTTTTAGACTATCGTTTAACAGTTTATGCGCTTTAGTTTGATTGAGAATACTCTTGTATCGTTCCAAATCGTCGGGTTCTATAATGGCTCGATTGGGTTCTCTCATGAAAATTAGTTCATAAGTACCTCTTGTACCGGTGTATAACTTCTTATCGAGAATAATATCTCCCTCATGACTTATTTCAAATTTACATTTACCAAGCGTCAGTTGATCATCTTCATAACGAGGTCCAAAAGCATGATCAATCAAGTTCTCCCTATCAGTCAGAAGTAATTTAATATACTTGCCAGGGATCGGATGTAATTTAATATGTTGAAAGACATGTTGAAACAAGCCTGGTTCCTGTTTTTCATCAACATTTAATTTTTCTAGCAAACTTTTTTTTGAATCGGGCGACGGTTGATCGGTTATAGAAGACTCGTCGTCGTCGTCGTCGTCGGTCATGAAATCCAATGGATTCGTAATAGTTTCACTAATATTACTACTACTAAGATTCTTTGCTCGTTTATGCGGTGTCGATGTGAAGTAGGCTCCCCTCTTCAATTTATCGTTGTATTTGACAAACGAACTATTATTATTTGTGTTATCCTCCGTTTGCGAAACGAGTTTCTTCAATGGTTCGACTATCGGCTTGAATGTCTCGTTCAAACTGCTCTCCATTATCGCCTTCTCCGATTTCAAGGCACGATGCTTGTCGCGAATCACCTCGCTCGTCTTGGCGATCCTCTTCAGAAGCGATTTTTCATCCATCGCGATGCTGTATAAAACAGCTTTCCCCCGAATTGAACGGTTTTTAACCGACCTGTTGCGATGCTGTATTCTCCCCGAACCGACACGGGTTTTAACCGACCTGACACGGTGATCCGAACAGCCTGCGCTCCAGTATCAAACTGACACTCAAGGCCGTGATCGTGAAACCTTACCGGCATGATTATCGACATTCACAAGGCCGAAACCTTACCGGCCTGACAAGACCGTTCACTCGATCGTGGCGTACTCGTTGAAACCTTTGCGATAACGACCGTTCCTCAGAGAGCTATCCTTGTCTATTACTAGGAAACCGTAATCGCGACTCCAACAGGTCGAACACAATGTGAGAAATTTCTCATACGACATATCACTGTTGACGTGATCGTTGAAAATATGCTTCAGATTAGTTCCATCCTGCTTAAATATTATTAGCAAGTTTGCGTTATCTCGTATCAGATGCTTCGGTATTTTCGCATAAGTCTGACAGAGGTAGAAACAATCGATGTTGGAATGTCTACCCATGCAAAAGTAGTCCCTTATATTGTCCTGCTTGTCGTTGGCCACATCGTCGAATATGAAAATGGAATTCGGCTTTGCATCCGCGACGTTCACAACCTCGCAATTGTTGGAAAATTGAAAGTAACCGATTTCCTCCGTTTCCTGCAGAAGCTGCTCCAGATATCGATACTTCGGTTGCTGCAGCGATTTCGAGTAGACGTACAGGTTCTCGAATCTCACACCGTGCGGACTCTCTATGAGGCTCAGCAGCACGTTTGTCTTACCGCAATTCGACGGACCGCAAACTATGCAGCGTATCGTAGATGGTAATAGCGATCCGTGACGTTTTTTTTTTATTTGCGCGGTAGCATTGTGAGCATCCAAATTTGTCACGCGAATAGTCGGCACGTGCTTCACGAAATGCATCCTCGCTATTGACCTTCGGCAACAGCCGTATCGTTCATTTATATTTCGCGATTCACGGAACTATTCGGTCAATTGCCATTACGATGGCGTTCATGCTAGTCGTCGTCGATTCCCTGCATAACTTGACGAATCATCAGCTCGAACACATACCGAAGATCGTATTGCTCGAGTACTTTCCAGACAGTATCGCGAGTGTGTGGGAAAGATTACCTCGGCACATTCGCGCGGACTCGGATGTGCAGCAATATCAATATTGTTTGCAACACTACAATCTACCTGATACCACTCACCACGACGGACCACCGAGACGGATAAAAGACTGTTACGTTTGTCAGCAAGAGAAGCAGTTGCTCTAAATGTCTGGATCGTTCTTCAATAAAGTCTTGAAAAAATTGCCATTTGAGCTGCACGTGCCCGGTTACAATTATTGCGGACCCGGCACTCGACTTCGCGAAAGATTGGAGCGCGGCGATCGTGGTATAAATCCGCTGGACGAGGCCTGCCTCGATCACGACTTAGCATATTGGCACAACGAGGATCTACCGGAGCGTCATCAGGCCGATAAAGTGCTAGCGAGGAGAGCGCGTGAACGTATTAACGCAAGAGACGCGACCTTGGGTGAACGCGCGGTCGCCGCAGCCGTATGGGCATCGATGAATGCTAAGCGTAAACTTGGCTTGGGATTACATAATATTGTTGCGATGAAGAAAGCAGTAGCGGCTAAAAAAAAGAACAACAACAACAAGAAAAAAATTGGTATTACGAGGAAGAGAAGAATTCGAATGCCGAGGAAACGGGGTGGTATAATACCTATACTTCCACTACTAGGTGCAGTCGGAGCATTGGCAGGTGGAGCATCGGGTATAGCGAGTGCTGTAAACCGTGCAAAAGCTGAGAGAGAACGATTGCGGGAAATGCAACGTCACAATCGCGCGATGGAAGCGTCGCGCGAGAGAGGTAGAGGTCTTTATCTGAAACCGTACAAGCGAGTCGTCGGAGAGGGTATCCGTGGAAAAAAAAAAACAAAAAAAAAACGACAAAAAAACGGTCGAGGAAGAAAATGAATGAGGGAAAATTTCGTCGTGGCGATGCTCTCCCGGATTCAGGTCCTACTAGTAACGTACAATTGGCACTCATCTGCCGACGCATACCATACTTCCGTGGAGTCTTTATGCGCACATCTCTGCCGCTAGACGGGCCGCGGTGCAACGAGTGCGCGATCGTGAATCTCGACGATCAATGCGGTCCTGGTACCCACTGGGTAGCCTACGTCAAGCGTAACGACATCGTCCTATACTTTGATTCCTTCGGAAATTTGAAACCGCCGAAAGAATGTGTGCGTTACTTTGGCCCTAACGTTACAATCTACTACAATCATGATCGATATCAATCGTACGATAAAAGCAATTGCGGTCAGTTGTGCGTGAAATTCCTGCGAGAACAGATACTTTGAAAAAAAAAAATGTCTTTCACCGTGACATTATCGGATCGTAAATCAGTATTAAATTCAGATTTCTTTCCCCCCATCAATCTGCAAGACGATCGGTACGAGATCGGTCTCGTGGACATGCAAACGTACAACTCGATAGCCAATGTGGACGAGACGAATAATAAGTTCTACTACGACAACGATAAGGTACTGACGATACCCAGAGGCTGTTACGAATTGAGTGCGATAAATGAGTATTTGCAGTCTCAAATTTCTGCGAGACACGAAATTCAAGACGACATTGACAGCGTTATTCTTCTACGAGCGAATAACAATACACTGAAGAGTGAAATATTCTGTAAATATTCGATTGACTTTGGAAAACCGAATAACATTGGCTCGCTACTGGGCTTCTCGTCGAATCGCGTGATCGAGCCGAACGTCCAGGCTGAATCCGACGATACCGTGGACATTGTGAAAACAAATATTCTACGCATCGAGTGCAACATTGCGGGTGGTGCGTACACCAACGGTAGACCACGACACATTATTCACGAGTTCTTTCCCAGCGTACCACCGGGCTATAAAATCTCGGAGGCACCGAAAACCGTCATTTATCTACCGGTCATCGTCAGAGTAATCGACCGTCTCACGTTACGTATCCTCGATCAGGACGATCGTCTCGTAGACTTTGGACGTGAAGAAATTACCATAAGATTACACATTAAGAAATGTTAATTTACAAAAGTAGTAGCGAGGATTATAAAGCGGTGAAACTGGATGAAACGTTCGCTAGTCGTTCGTCCTACGTGGAGTCGAATACACCGGCTCGGAGTGAAAATCGCGACAAGAGGAGCTTCCTGCTAACGAGAAGAAATATCGAATTTTTACAATCATTGGGATTCACCGTGAAGAGATTGGGCGAAGGTAGTACATAGTGGAACAATGGCAGATCCCTTGAACGTCACCGCACCGCTGACCTACGACAATCGCATCACGAAAATGGAGATGCATGCCTATAATCCGTATGCGAACGCCTCGTTGGCGAACAGCGACGAGATTCGCATTCCCATACAGCAGCAAGATTTGATACTCCTGCCGTGCGAGAGTTATCTCTACGTCGAGGGCCAGCTGGTGGAGGGTACGCGTGACGCGAGCGCCACCAACGATGATACAGTTACGCTCGACTGCAATTCCGCGGCTTTCCTCTTCGACGAGATTCGTTATGAATTGAACGGTATCGAGATCGACCGATGCAGAAACGTCGGTATTACCAGCACTCTGAAGAATCTCGTTTCCCTGAGCACCGAGGAGAGCGCCAGTCTACGTCATTCCGGATGGTTCGTCGCTACGGCCAGAGACCGGCTCAAAAAGGAGGCGGCTGTTAAGAATTTCAGCTTTTGCGTGCCCCTGAAAATGCTGCTGGGATTCTGCGAGGATTATCGGCGAGTCGTCGTTAACGCGCGTCACGAGCTCGTTCTCATTCGCGCGCGCGACGATACAAACGCCATTTACTCGGCGGTGAAAATCACCGATTCGTCGATCAAGCTGCTACGAGTGCAATGGAGAATACCCCATGTGACTCTGAACGAAATTACGAAACTCCAATTTCTCGGTATCGTCGAGCAGGACAAGAGTCTGTCACTCGCTTTTCGCGCCTGGGAACTTTACGAGTATCCCCTTCTGCCCAAGTCGCAGCGACACACGTGGTCCGTGAAAGCGTCCACGCAATTGGAGAAGCCGCGATACGTCATTCTGGCGTTCAGAACGAACAAGAAGAGTAATCAGCACGAGGATGTGCTGAGATTTAATCATTGCAAAGTCCTCGATGTCAAACTCTATCTGAATTCCGAATCCTATCCGTACGATCGTCTCGACACTGATTTCACGAAATCCCGCTACTCCGTCCTCTACGACATGTATGTAAAGTTTTTCACCTCCTATTACGCTGGTGAGAAACTCGGGAGACCCATGCTCGACTATACGGACTTTTTGACGTACGGGCCGCTCTTCGTCATCGACTGCTCGCATCAGAACGAGTCCATAAAAACCGGCACGGTCGACGTTAAACTCGAGATCGAGTGTATGGAAATCATTCCGGATAATACTACAGCCTATTGTTTAATCATACACGATAAAATTGTACAATATAATCCTCTTACGAATATTGTTAGAAATGTAAGTTAAAAAAAAATAAGAAAACAATTTTTATTAAATAAATATATAATAAACAACAAATTTATTCATTATTTTTTGATACAAAATACCTATCAAACTTTAGACTTAAATTCCACGTTGTGATATTTTCCTCCTTTATATAACATTATTAAATTATTGGATGTTGCAGCCTTTTGTAGGTGCTGCAACTGCTCCGTATCTTCCGCCAATTTTGCCATTCTCCCTGGCAAGAATACCCAATCGGTTGTTGACAGCTTTACAATGATTTTCATTCCATATTTTGTCATAATTTTGTCCACTTCGGAAATATCGTACTCTTGATTTTCCGTCAAGCTATTTAATTTCACAAAATTTTTTGGAATGACGCTTCCCAATTCATTGATTTTATTGAAATTCATTTTTATCTCTATGAAAAAAAAAAAAAAAAAAAAAAAAAAAAAAATGATTAGTCTCATTAAAGTTAAAAACTCAATTAAATAATGCATGTACTAATCGAATGAAAAAAAAAAAAATATCCTTACCTTTTTTATGTAACAAACAAGTTTCTTTTTAATGCGTTCAAACACACACACAAACTTATTTTTTCTTAATAGTTTAAGCACGCGTGGTACGACTATGCAGCTCTCGTTTAACAGACTGACTTTTTATATGAACGATATTGTCATATATTAAGCGTATGCAATGTTTGGAAGGGGTAATTTTTGTTTATTTTTTTTCTTTTTTACTTGCGATGAATTTCCATTGTGATTGATCTATAGGTTTATCACAGTATAACACAATAGGAAAAAATATCTATGGATATCACTATACGGGGATTATTCAGAGGGTATAGTGTATCCTTCTTAATTAAGAAAGAAATAATGGAAGGGGTAATTTTTTTTTTTATTTGCGATAAATTTCCATTGTGATTGACCTGTAGGTTTATCACAGTATAACACAATAGGGAAAAATATCTATGGATATCTCTATATACGGGGAGGGTATAGTGTATCCTTTAAGAAAGAAAGAATGGACTTCTAATGTAATTTCATATTGAAAACAAACGATAAAGACTCTCTCTCTCTCTCTCTCGACGGGATTTCTTCAGAGGCTGCATTCAGTCCTCGAACGTTCATCAGTGCGGATAGTAAAGTAGAAAATTAAAGAAATGGAAAGTGAACGTTGTTTAGTGACAATAAATCTAGTAGAGGAGGTGGAGGATAAAAATCAAGCAGAATCGATGTCTGATTACATCAAAAGAATTAACGATTCTCATAATCGTTATTTTGAAGAATATGAAGCAATGCTTCATCATAATATGCACATGAACTGTAAGTACTTATTTTAATTTCTTTTAAAGAAAAAAAACCCTACCCATCCATACAGATTGTTTATTTCAATAAATAGAATCATAAAAGAATTTTACGACACATATATTTGAAAACTGTTAACAATCCCACTATTTGACCAATTTTTTTTTTTTTATTATTATTCAAAACGAAGAATTACGAAAAAAAAATTTTTTTCTTTTATTTTTTACCAGCCATTGCTTTAGAGGAGAGGGAGGAAGAAGAGGAGATGGTGGAAGAAGAGGAAGAAGAAGAAGAAGAAGAAGAAGAGTTTGTGATTTTTGTAAGTATATTTGCTTTGTTAAAATAGTTATTACAATATCAAAAAAAAAAAAAAAAAAATAACAAAATGTTTCTCAAATATGTCTCAGGTGAAAAATATGGCCACACAAACGGAGTCCATTGCTACAAGAACTGAGGCTACGCAAATGGAGCCTCAGATAGATCTCACACCACATTACTGGTGTACAAATTGTACAAAATATGGTCACCTACGCATCAATTGTTCACTACCAGAGTGGTGTAGCATTTGTCATAAATATATACATCATGCAATTGAATGTAAAAAAAATTTCTAAAAAAAAAAGCATTGTAAATAAAACCTTTTTAATACTTCAATAAATTATAATTAAAAAAAAAAAAAAAAAAAGATTCCCTTTTTTCTAACTTACGAAAAAAAAAAAAAAAAAAAAAAAAATATGGGGGAGCGATCACTGGATCGCTCTCTACGAGTATTCTCTCTCTCTCTCTCTCTTAGACGTACACTGCTTAACGTAAGAGGGGGGAGGTCGCATCATCGCACTACTCTCTCTCTCTCTCTTGTATGGCTTAACGTAAGGGGGATGGGGGGCTCTCTCTCTTGTACGGATAAACGTAAGGGGGACCACGTGTGTACCCTACGAGTTTATTCTGCTGGAATCTCTCTCTCTCTCTCTCTCTCTCTCAGGCGTCCACTGCTTAACATTAGAGGGGGGGAGGTCACGTGTGTACCCTACGAGTTTAACGTCGGGGGAGGACGATGCGCATGCGCACAACCGCGCACGAGGAGAGGGGGCAATTCCCCTACTTCCCTTGTCCCCGCGGGACCCCGACCCCCTCGCCACGCGGTCATAGAACCATCCTAGCCTATCTACTAATTTGCAGTTTTACAAGAACTAAAAGTGCATCATATTTTATTTTCACCCCCCTTTCCACATACTTGGTTAAGTGAAGAGGAGAGAAAGAAAACAGAGTAAGTATATTTTATAAAAAACAACGAATTATTATTTTCAATGAATAAGGAATTTCTTTTTCAGTTCAATCTTTTTCAATCATCATGGCTTAAATTGGATGGATGGTTTTTCACCATATTATAAATATAAAGATATTATAAAAAAATATGTATATGAGGATACGGTTTTTGTAAAAGGGGTGGAAAAGTTAAATTGGTTAAAGAGTATTTGTGATTTAGAAATTAGTAATGTAGATGAATATGTGTGGGGAAATTATAATTTAGAAGATGGTTTATATAATTCACAACTTCCTATTTGCATGAATCATGAAGGTATATGCGCACTGAGAAATGTATATTATATGAAATATATGTATGAATCAAAAATCTAGAATATATGTATATTTTAAACTTGAATGCATTCTTTTTACTTCAACGCGAAACCTGATCCGTAAAGTATTTATGTTACTGAAGTGTCTCGGAGACTGATTATTTGAAGGGTTCTCCATCTAAGATTTTTCATTAGTTTCACGCTGATCATTTAAACGGAAAGAAGTACGATGTCGCTTCTAAATAGAGTTTTAAGTAGCCAGGATGAATATCGTGAGTGGGTACGTGATTGTCGCGATTACATTAAAAAATTGAGAGTTGCTAGCCGCAATGCACGTATAGGAGCAAGGCAGAAAATATTTACGGAAATTGCTCAGATACAGTGTCGATTAATCAGAGCAGCAAGAGAAAAAAGTTATTCTTCAAATCACGCTCTTAAGAATCCCGATTTAAGAACTCAGCATGATTATCGCGAGTGGGTTTGCAAGTGTCGTGATTATATTCGAGATTTGAGAGAATCCAACCGGAATGCAACTCCAGATGCTATACAGAAAAATCTTGCAGAAATAAAATGTATTCGAAAGTTACTTCTCCATGCGGCGAAAAATAAAAATTCAATTGGAGCGGGCATTAATGCGGAAAAGCTTATTTGGAAAGATCTTGATTCATCATTTAAAAGTCGAATGTGTAGTGGTATGATAGTAAACACTAATTATGTCGAACCACATGAATTTCTATTGGCAGCATCAGAAATGCTGCAATCCTACATGAACAAAGTATTCAGTAAAGTAAGCGCTGTTAAGATAAATATGGTATTCAACGGACAATTTATTTGCAAGGAAATTAGTGATATCAAACATATTTCCACAAAAAATGTGATTTTATTCAAGACTGATACTTTTAGTGATTGGTATAAAACAAACGTCATAGATAAAATTTTAACAAAATTAGGTGAATTTCAAGAGCGTGATAGTGGGTGGGCTTTGGAAAAAATATTAAATTTAATTGTGAATATTAATCACTATAATCCACTACATGCAGGCTGTGGAATCGACCTTCCAAAATATATTAAGAACAAACATGCAGTGATAAACATACAGAGTGATGATAATACATGTTTTGCATGGGCTGTAACGGCTGCACTCTATCCGACTATTTCAACTAAAAACCCACAACGACAATCTTCATACCCCCATTTTAAATCTGTTTTCAACGTCAGAAGTATAACATTTCCAACCACATTAAGGCAGATACCTAAATTTGAAGAAGATAATGATGTGTCGATTAATGTTTTCACCATGGTGGATGAGCAAGAAGGGCAGGAGAATAAAATTATTGCACCTCTTCAACTCACAAAATGTGAGAAATCGAGACATGCGAATCTTCTTCTTCTCGAACATCAAGGTGCAGCACATTTTTTATGTATCACGAATCTTTCTCGCTTGCTAAAGAAACAACTGACTCGAAAAAAACAATCTCATCTTATTTGTAATCGGTATGTTATACTGTTTATATTTTAATATAATTTTATTTAATGTTTATATACTAATATGATTTTTCTCTTAGATGTTTACACTATTTCTTCAATGAGGATAAACTTCAATCTCATAAACGTGATTGCAGTCAGCTCAATATAAACGTCCGTATACTGCTACCTGAAGAGGACCGTTGGGTGTCCTTTAAAAATGACAAGAACAATGAGAGGACCCCATTCGTCGTATATGCAGACATTGAATGTTTATTAGAGAAAGTGAATGAAACGAGCGGTAATAGTAGTATTTATCAAAAACATTTACCCTTTAGTGTAGGATATTATTTTAAAAGCGTTCGTGATTCATCGCTCTCAACCTATAAATCATATCGTGGACTCGAGTGTATAGAATGGTTTGTGCGAGAACTCGATAAAATTGCTAGCATAGCGAGCGAAAAACTAAAGACTGTAGTGCATATGAGAACGCTAAGTATTAGCGAAAATTTTCGTCATAACAATGATCCTGACTGTCATATATGTAAAAAGCCATTTCTTCCAAATCAAATACGTGTTCGCGATCATGATCATTTAACAGGTAAATATAGAGGACCCTCTCACAACAATTGTAATTTAAACTATAAAGATTCGCACGTTATTCCAGTAATTTTTCATAATTTATCTAATTACGATGCACATTTCATCTTAAATGCGATCGCAAACATGTATGAGGGTTCAGTATACCTGCTACCTGTACATAAGGAAAAGTATATTTCATTTACAAAATACATACGGAAATATAATATTCAGCTCAGATTTATTGATTCATTTAAATTTCTTGCATCAAGTTTAGACAAATTGAGCTCATACTTGGAGAGATCTCAATTGCAAAACTTAGAGTCAGAATTTTCGAATTTAAATACGGAACAATTTAATCTACTAACAAGAAAAGGTATTTTTCCTTATGATTACGTAGATAATCTGAATCGTCTGGAAGAAAATGCTTTACCGCCTCGCAAGTTATTCTATAACAAATTAACTGACAGTGATATTAGTGAAGAGGCATATAATCATGCTAAGGAGGAATGGATCAATTTTCAAATACAAACACTTGGGGAGTACAGCGATCTCTATTTAAAAACTGACGTATTATTACTGACAGACGTTTTTGAAAATTTTCGCGATAGCTGCATGGAAAATTATAATTTGGATCCTGCACATTATTTTACACTCCCAGGCTTCACTTGGGATGCAATGCTTAAATATACTAGAATAAAATTGGAACTTTTCACTGATGTTGAAATGTTGCTTTTCGTAGAACGCGGAATACGTGGTGGTTTGAGTCAGTGCTCTCACCGCTATGAAAAAGCAAACAATCGGTATATGAATGATTATGACTCAACAAAACCAAGCAAATATTTAATGTACTATGATGTAAATATACTATACGGATGGGCAATGTGTCAAGCTCTACCTACTCATGGATTTCGCTGGATTGAAGATACTAACAACTTTGATATCTCTAGCATACCTATAGATTCATCTGAGGGTTTTATTTTAGAGGTAGACTTGGAGTATCCAAGCGTACTTCATGATAATCACTCTGACTTGCCATTTTGTCCGGTACGTGAGGCTCCGCCCGGAGCACGACAGAAGAAGCTACTTGCAACTGTCGAAAATAAGGAGCGTTATGTTATACATTATCGGGCTTTACAACAATGTATTCGTCATGGAATGGTACTGAAACGTATCCATCGCGGATTAAGATTCCAGCAATCTGCCTGGCTAAACAAATATATAGACTTAAACACACGTTTGCGAGCTGCATCTAAAAATGAGTTTGAGAAAAATCTTTTCAAACTAATGAACAATGCAGTGTTCGGTAAGACGATGGAAAATGTAAGAAATAGAGTTGATGTGAGGCTAGTTAGTAAGTGGGAAGGAAGATATGGAGCAGAAGCATTGATATCCCAACCAAATTTTCACAGTAGCGCCATATTCAACGAAAATTTGGTTGCGGTAGAATTAAAAAAATTAACGGCGAAATTTGATAAACCTATATATGTAGGTATGAGTATTCTAGATATTTCAAAAACATGTTTATACGAATTCCATTATGAATATATGCTTCCAACGTTTGGTAGTAAATGTAGAGCATTGTATACCGATACAGATAGTTTGATATACAGTATCGAATGCGATGACATTTACACGATCATGAGAGAAAATCTTTCAAGATTCGATACTAGTGATTATTCGCCTAATAACCAGTATAATTTACCTCTAGTAAATAAAAAAGTGCCTGGTTTGATGAAAGATGAGAATAACGGGAGAATTATGACTGAGTTTATTGGGCTGAGATCGAAAATGTATACATTTAAAATACAAGATAAAATTTTTAAAAAAGCTAAGGGCGTTAAGAGTTGCGTTATCGCTAGAAAAATAACGTTTGAAGATTATAGAGACTGCTTACAAAATTTTACTGTTCATATCCATAATCAAAATTTAATTCGTTCAAAATTGCATAATGTTTATTCAATTGTACAGCAAAAAATTTCTCTCAGTCCACATGATGATAAGCGCTATATTGTACAAGGTAATGTATCAACTCTACCATGGGGTCATTATAGGATAAATGAAATAGAATTAAGTGAAGTAGATTTAAATGAAGATTAAATAATTGCATCTTTATTAATAAATTGTATGTTACAAAATATTGTTTTTATTTATCCATGAATTATGTGTATTATTGAATCCTAACCACTTTACAAAGACTTTGTCCCCCTTCTTACGTAATACCTTCTCAACTAGATATACATTAGGATTAGCAGTTTTTAAAAGTTCATATTCGTAGAATCCACCATATATATCTGTACCACTAGAATCCCTTAGTAAATATGTAACAGGATTTGTTTTCTGCACTTTTATAATTTCAAATATTTCAGTTGTCCAATTTGGTGTGTAGCCTTTTGCAAATACATTCTTATATTTATTGATTCGTATAAAATCACCGACTTTGAACTTGGCACGACCAACGATCTTTATATTACTGAATACTGTTGCTAAGAGCTTATTAGCATGTTCAGGTTTCACATCGGCTGGACGCATTCCTATAGTACGATGTTTTCTTGAATTGTATTCGTCAACCAGTTGTTGTAGCATAGCTCTCCACTTGTAATTTCCATTCAACGTAAATCCTTTCCACATTTCTGTCTTCAACGTTCGATTCCAACGCTCGACTATGGTTGCTTTCAATACACTGTATGTTGAGTAATGATTTATTCCATGCTTTTTCATAAGCGATTGGAAATCACTTTTATAAAATTCCTTGCCATCGTCGGTCTGTAGATTTTTCGGACATCTCCCACTCTTCAAGATTTTCAGCAATGCAGCTGTCACTTCCTTGCCTGACTTGGTTTTCAGGGCTATTGCCCAGCCATATTTCGACAATGCATCAATAACTGTGAGAATGTAGTGGTAGCCTGCGTCTGCATAGTTTCTCATGTCTACCAGGTCCGCTTGCCAGAGGTCATCGAAGCCTCGTATTATTACCCGTCTACGTAAAAAGTTCCGTCTGGCAGGCACATGCAACTCTTCTACCAATTGTTTCTTCTCCTCACTACTCATAATTATTCCACTACGTGTTATGTTTACAGCAGGTCATCAAGCACTGGCGGTAGTATAAGTTTCTTCAAGGCATAATTTATATTGTCTTCTCTATTCTTCTCATTTGCAAAATCTTTTTTTGCCAGCTGATTAGAGAAATATTCTACAACAATTTTCAATCCAACAATCATATAATTTCGTAATTCCTTGTCTTTTCGATCCAATTTATAATCATTATGATCGACTTTATCAATCAATTGATCGATTCTTATACCAATTTCATCAATTTCATCGATTTTTTTTATTAGAGTTGTAAATTTTTCCTCAAGAATGTTACATTTTAGGTAATAGTGAGTTAGCTTCTCACTGTTTTCAAACAATTCTCTCATTAAGCTATCACGTACAGTCATCGAATTACGTAACAGAGCAGCCATATTCACCGCAAATGTCTCATCCGTAACATCACATTCTAAGTTTGAAATTATTTTCTTCTTAGCATTAAATGCATTCTTTTGTTTATCAAACTTTAACATATCATTATCAATTTTGTGGAAATAATTTCTCACTTTACCGGTATTGAAACCAGCTCCAAATTTATATATTGTCATAGTGAAGTAGTACGTTGAACTGAGAAAATCTTGAAACTGCAATCTCTTTTATATAGAATAACGCTTTCTTCTCTTATTTAGATCCTGCCAATTTGTAACTATTATGATCGATTTTATCATTCAATTTTTCGATTCTTTCATCAATTTCGTCGATACGTTTTTTCAACTGATTTGTCATTTTTTCCTCAAGAATTTCACATTTCAATGCATATTCATTCAGCTTCACACTATATTCATTCATTTCTTTTGTAAAGCTATCACGCAGTGGTGTCGAATTACTCATCAGAACACTGATATTCACCGCACTTGTCTCATCAGTAACATCAGATCCCAAGTTTGAAATTATTTTCTTCTTGGCATTAAATGCATTCTTATATTTATCAAACTTTAACGTATCATCATCAATTTTGTGAAAACAATTTCTCACTTTACCAGTATTGAAACCAGCTCCAAATTTATTTATCGTCATAGTGAAGTAGTACGTTGAACTGAGAAAATCTTGAAACTGCAATCTCTTTTATAAGATGATACCTTCTTCATGGAGCTCCTCAATTATTGACTGTATTTCATTATGGTGATTCGTATGACCAGGAGCAGATGATGCAATTAATAGTTTTAATCGCTCGACCAGTTAGTTTGGATCGTTCCAATGTACATAGCTCACTGGATTATTATTAACACGCATATATCCCTTGCCTTGTACAAGTTTTGTCTTCGGTGGAAATAATTCACTAATTATTTTCTTCCATTTATGTCCCTTATTCCCACGAAGCTTTCCTGTACTAATGTTATCTGCTCTGTGCACATTAGTTTGAGAAAGAATACTTTTATATGTGTCTAAATCATGTTTAGTATAGTCTTCAGGTTCTTTCATGAAGATCAATTCAAATAGACCTTTCGTGCCAGGATAATACTCCTTATCGATAATAATAAAATTACTGTAATCATCAACATTAAAAGCACATTTCGCAAGCCACATTTTATTCGTCACTTTATCTAACTTAACACCAAAATTACTGTCAATTTTATCCTTAGCATTATTCGCCAACAATTCTATATATTTCGATGCAATTGAACCAGACTTTATCGTACTTCGATTAGCATCTTTTACATCCTCGATGGATGTATGCACAGGTAATTCTATTTGTTTCGCTAAATCTTGCGTGCCATATTCATTAGTCTTCTTCACCTTCTCCTCCTCCTCCTTCCCCTCCCCTCCTCTTCATCATCTTCCAGAGAAAGGTACTGTGTTTCGTGCGACTGGATATTCCTGCTCATCATCCAATGAATGACCTTGAACGTTAATTCTGGAGCTGCGTATGAAATCTTTCCGCTGTGGAGTCGATGTGAGATAAGACTTTCTTCGTTTCATCGGAATTATGAAAGATTCCTCGTGTGAGAGAGATCTCTTTATAGGTTCCATTTTCATCTCATGTTTCGGTGCAACGAAAATTGCTTGATTATTTTCGGTGAGCTTCTTTAATGGTTCAACTATTGGTTTAAAAGTTTCATTTAAACTGTCTTCCATCATTACTCTGTCTGATTTGAGTGCGCGATATTTTTGACGAATTACTTCACTTGCCTCAGCAATCTTCTTTAGAAGCTTTTTCGCCTTCATTTTGTAAAGCTATTCTCTATTCAATATATAGACTTGTTCAACGTTCAAGGTTAAACTAACATTTTTGACCATTAACATCACTCTTTAATCACAGCATATTTATTGAAACCCTTTCGATATCGTCCATTTTGCATTGCACTGTCTTTATCAATTACTAAAAATCCATAATCACGCTTCCAACAATTTGAACACAATTCACAAAATTTTTCAAACGCCATATCTGTATTTACATGTTCGTTATATATATGTTTTAGGTTAGTTCCATCTTGTTTAAAAATAATTAAAAAATTTGCATTATCACGTATTAGCTGTTTTGGTATCCTTGCATAAGTCTGACAAAGATAAAAGCAATCAATCTTAGAATGTCTACCCATGGAGAATTAGTCTCTTATATTGTCTTGCTTATCGGTTGCAACATCATCAAATATGAAAATTGAATTTGGTTGTGCTTCAGCTACTTTTATAACATCACTATTATTAGAAAATTGGAAATAACTAATTTCTTGATTGTCCGATAATAGTCGCTCCAAGTATCGATATTTTGGTTGCTGCAACGATTTTGAATAAACGTATAGGTTTTCAAATCTCACACCCTGAGGGCTTTCTATAAGGCTCAGCAATATATTTGTTTTTCCACAATTTGAAGGGCCACAAACTATACAGCGTATGGTTGATGGGAGTAGAGGTCCGTGACGTCTCATGCATTTATCGGTTGTTCGGTAATCTGTTTTAGAAACACGAATACCGAGCGGCTGCTTTACGAAGTCCATGACTGAAAACTCCGTGGTCATACAACCTATTTATAGGAATGAAATGAATTGTTTGATCAGTTCTCATCATGCCGTTATTAGTGTTAGATGTGTCAAGTTTGGAGGAATTAACCGCTGAGCAGTTTGAATACATACCGAAAATTTTACTTTTAAAGTACTTTCCGCGTAGTATTCAAGAGGTTTGGAATAAATTGCCTGAACATATTCGTGCAGATCCTGAAGTACAACAATATCGCTGGTGTTTTAAACATCATAATCTACCTAATACAGATCACATTGATGGACCGCTCCCTTCAATAAAAGATTGCTGGGCTTGTAAGCAAACTCTGTGTGAGAAACAGAAAGAAAGTTCCACATGGTAAGCTACGGTTGTGGAACTTTTTTCAATAAAATACTGAATAAATTACCGTTCGAAGTACACATACCTGGCTACAATTATTGCGGACCAGGTACTCGACTTCGAGAACGGTTAGCGCGTGGTGATCCTGGTATAAATCCTCTAGACGAAGCCTGTCGTGAACACGATATCGCATATTCAATATATAAGGATCTGCCACCACGTCACCAGGCTGATAAAGTTATTGCACAGCGTGCACGAAAACGTATCACTGCTAGTGACTCATCTTTACGTGAACGAGTAGCTGCAGCAGCAGTCTGGGCATCCATGAATGTAAAACGAAAACTTGGCTTAGGCCTACAAGTGCATGAAAGAAGCATGAAGAAAAGAAAAATTCGTGTACCGAAGAAACGAGGAGGTTTATTGAGGAAAAAGCAATTTACTCAAAAAAAAAAAACGGGGGGGGGTTTATTACCTCTGCTCCCACTGTTGACTGCAGTGGGCGCATTAGCTGGGGGCGCAGCAGGTATAACAAAAGCTCTAAACGATGCGAAAGCATCCAAGAGACAATAGGAAGAGATACAGCGTCACAATCGTGTAATCGAAGGCAGGCGTGGACATGGTTTATACCTAACCCCTTACGGACGAAGGGGGGAGGGTTTGAAAAGGAGAAAAAAAACCTCGCAAAAAAAAAAAATAAGCAACCTCCCAAAATCTGGAGCTACTAGTAATATTCAATTATTACATGCATGTCAGGATATACCACATTTTCGAGGAGTCTTTATGCGCACATCTCTACCACAAACCGTACTATGCAATGAGTGTGCAATTGTGAATCTTGATGAAGATAAAGGTTCTGGTACACATTGGGTTGCCTACGTTAAACGTAATAATTACGTAAAGTATTTCGACTCCTTCGGAAATTTGAAACCTCCAATTGAACTTTTAGATTATTTTGGTCCTTCTGCTATAATCTACTACAACCACGATCAATATCAATCGTATGATACAAGCATATGCGGTCAGTTGTGTGTCAAGTTTCTACGTGAACAATGTCTTTAACGGTTACGCTGTCTGACCGCGAGTCCATATTAGAGGCAGATTTTTTCCCACCGATCAATCTTCGGGAAGAGCAATATGAACTTGGTCTCGTAGACTTTCAGAGCTTCAATTCAATCGCTAATGTTGATGAGTCGAACAATAAGTTTTACTACGATACTGAAGATCTGACTATACCTACAGGTTGTTATGAATTGAGTGCTATAAATGATCTTTTGCGTACATTGATGCATGAGGCGGATAATGAAGATGTCATTATTCTACGTGCTAATAATAATACGTTGAAAAGTGAAATAAAGTGTAAATATCTGATCGATTTTACAAAACCTAATAATATAGGATCTTTATTGGGTTTTTCGTCAGATCGAATTATTCAGCCGAACACTCTAGCCGAATCAGACCAGCCCGTAAACATTATAAGGGTCAATATTTTACGAATTGAATGTAATATTACTGCTGGTGCATATACAAACGCAAACCTCAACATGTTATACATGAATTTTTTCCAAGCGTGCCACCAGGCTATAAAATCTCGGAAACACCGAAAAACGTCATTTACTTGCCAGTCATTGTGAAAGTAATTGACCGTCTTACTTTGCGCATTCTCGATCAGGAAAACCGTCTAGTAAATTTCGGTGGGGAAGAAATTACAATTCGATTACACATTAGAAAATGCTAATTTACAAGAATACCTATAAATCACCGATACCAGATGAGCTTATCATCAGTCCAACAGTTGCTGCAGGAGCAGATACATTGGGTGGGGATTACGTTAGAAGACCGCTAACAAGAAAAAATATAACCTTTCTTCAATCACTGGGTTTCAAGGTCAGAAATAAAAATGGACCTGTTGGACGTAACTGCACAACCTGTGTACGACAATCGCATTACTAAAAAGGAAATACATGCTTACAATCCGTATGCAAATGCATCATTGGGAAATAGTGACGAAATTCGAATTCCAATACAACAGCAAGATTTAATTCTTCTACCATGTGAGAGTTACCTATACATAGAGGGAAAATTAATCGAGGGCACTCGTGCTCAGGGTGCAACAGTTCAAGATACAGTGGGACTTGACTGCAATTCCATGGCATTCTTGTTCGATGAAATTCGTTATGAATTGAATGGTATTGAGATTGACCGCAGTAAGAATGTGGGTATTACTAGTTCCATGAAGAATCTCATTTCTGTGACTGGGGAGGAGAGTACGAGTCTACACCATTCAGAGATGGTTTCTATCAGATTATAAGCCTACGAAATATTTTAATTTTTGCGTATCACTGAAAATGCTTTTGGGTTTTTGTGAAGACTATAGAAGAGTCATAATAAATGCACGTCATGAGCTCGTTCTCATTCGAGCGCGTAATGATACGAATTCGATATATTCTTCAACGAAAATCACCGACTCCAAAATTGATGTTCAAAAAGTGCAATGGAGAATTCCTCATATATCATTGAATGAATACACAAAACTTCAATTTCTACGTATTATCGACCAAAACAAAAGCCTCACCATGGCTTTTCGATCCTGGGAACTCTACGAATACCCGCTTCTACCAAAAACACAGAGGCATACGTGGGCTGTAAAAGCTGCAACACAATTGGAGAAGCCTCGATACGTTATTCTAGCATTTAGAACAAATAAGAAGAATACGCAGCATATGAAGGTGCTTGACTTGGATGATAGTTTTGTTCGTGATATTAAAGTCTATCTTAATTCTGAATTTTATCCGTATGATCGACTTGATACTGATACTGAAAAATCACGATTTTCTATAATATATGATATGTATGTTAAATTTATCCAATCCTATTATGTTGGAGAAAAACCGTCGAAACCAATGCTTGATTACAACAATTTCTTAGAATATGGCCCTCTCTTTGTCATTGATTGTTCGCATCAAAACGAATCTATTAAATCTGGCACAGTTGACGTTTAAATAGAGATCGATTGTTTTAAAAATATTGCAAGTAATACTACTGCGTATTGTTTAATTATACATGATAAAATTGTTGAATATAACCCGCTTACAAGTATTGTTAGAAATGTAAGTTAATCGTTAATAGTTAGAAATGTAAGTTAATCGCTAATAGTTAGAAATGTATGTTAATCGCTAATAGACTATAGTTAAGCTTATCATTATAATGAAGGACAAAAATAATAAATAAGATATAATAATCATTTATTTGTGTTTAAATCATTCTTTACAAATGTTTTCTAAATTAATCTTTTGAAATTTGACTAACAATTGCAAATGTCATATTATTGTAATTTCCCCCAAGATACGTGAATGTTAATATTTGATTTGAAGCTGCATCTTGAAAATTCTTGAATTGTTCTGGTTTTTCCAGTAATGCCATCATCCTCGCAGGCAAGAAGAACCATTCCTTCGTAAGCAGCTTTGCTATTATTCTCTCTCCATATTTGGTTTTAATTTTCGATAATTCAGTTATTCGGTATGACCCCCCAATCTCCAAAGTATTCAATTTTATAAAAGTTTTTGGTTCTACAGTTGCGAGTTCATTAATCTTAGTTAAATCCATTTCTATAATAATAAAATAATATTAAGAATAGAGAATAACGTAAAAAGAAAAAATAATTCTTACCTTCTAAAGATTGTCTACGACAATTACGTGACAATAAAAAGATATTCTGTCTGCAACGTGAAACTGGTACTTTGCACTGCTTGAAGCTTCAATACTGCTATTACACCACAATAAAATATTATGACTGCAGCGTTACAGACTTGAACTTTCGACTGCTTCACGCTTCTAATCGAGACTGAATGAAATTTCCTAATTGCTAGCGTGGGTGATTTTGAATAATATCCTAGGAGGGAATAAGATATACACACTTATTGGAAATTGAGAGTGGAGGGACTGTTGCAGGTGAACGACATTTTTGATGGGTTACTCACTCATGATTGTAGATTTCAAAGAGAATTCATTATTTTAAACCTGTTGATACATGTATTCTTTAGATCAAGTAGTTGTTAATTAAAATAAATAAATCCATTTAATTATATACACGTTCCTTATATAAAGTGAGATCAGTCTAGAATATAAACTTTTCATTGTTTAAAAGCAAGTCGTGAGATACACGTTCTTCAGAACAAATAACCGTCATCTAAAACAAATATATTTAATTCAAACGTGTCATAACACGTACTAGATGGTGCAGATAGTCACGTTCCTCAGATAAAGTAATGACAGTTTAAAATATAAACTTTTCATTATTTAGAAACGAGTCGTGAAATATACGTTCATTATTACTTGGGTTGGGAATACTAGCATCTTAAGGACATGTCCTGAGTGCAGCTTAAAATTTACGAGCGCATCAATGGCTTTTCGACAATTTTACGTCACACTGTGACTCTGTTTAGCACGGGGGATCATTTGTCTGCTCTGCTTGTGAGAAAAGTCTTGAGAAAAAAATAGCTAGAGACTGAATGATTTGTCTGGTCTGCTTGAGGGAGGAAAAGTCACGAAAAAATAGCTAGAGGCTGGTTTAGAGGGTAAAATATGGTCAGAAAGTATCGAGCGCATCAATGGCTTCTTGACAATCTTACTTCACACTGTGACTCTGTTTAGCACGTGGACTCATTTGTCTGACTTGTTTGTGAGAAAAGTCTCAAAAAAATAGCTAGAGACTGGTTAGAGGGTAAAATATGGGCAGAAGGTATCGGGTCAGTTTTAGAGAGCCCTGGGAAAGCTCATAGGAGGAACATTGGGTGGTCCCTAGAATTTCACTCCCCATTGTTTCGCAAAAGGAAAAATAATGTCTGGTAACTATGTGACATGTAGAGCATGCTTACAGGAAGAGGTAATGAATAATCTATTCACTTATAATATGCTTACAGTAATTTTTATTCAATATTCAAAAGATTTAACATATAATAATTTTATTCAATATATATATATATATATATAACTAAAAAGAGTCTTAACATATAATATTTTAAAATATGAAGCTATTCTTCTGCCCTTGCTACCTCCATCGTTGTCTCCTCCTCATCCTCCTTATCCTACTCAACCTCCTCCTCCTCCTGCTCCTCCTCCTCTTCCTGCGGAATTATCCTTGCCTCTATCTCAATCATTCTGATACCTCTCATCAACAGTTGTATACAGCGTGTTACTGTAAAAAATCATCAGATTTTAGAAAAATGTATGATGCAATCTCATTCATAATAACTTACTATTTTCATACTCCATTCCATGCGTCTCGATTGTTTCTTCATTTACCGCTCGTGATAAATTTTGCATAATTTCATCTATTATTCTTGTAATTATATGAATTACTGGAGAATTCTGTCTATACGCTAAATTAATAATCACTTGATAGTGCATATTTTTTCACTTTATATTTATCGACAGCTTGTATAAGAAAAAAGGAATCTGTATCCAAGGTTCAAGAAAGGTATAATGTGAAATTAAAAGAAGGACCCATAGGAGGAAAATAGTAGGTGGTTCTAGAATGGGTATGTGGAGGGAAAAAGACCCTTCAATAGCGTAGAGGTCGTTTGAGAGGGAAGAAAAATGGTTAAAGAGTATTAGAGAAGTTTTCAAGAAGAACATTGACTTTAGTTTTAAACAAAATTTTAATATATTCACTTGTTTTATTATTTACAAGTTGTAACATTATATCTCATTCAATTAAATTTTTGTTAACATATGAATCTATTCCTCTTCCTCCTCCGATCACGTATACGAATCGTCAATCGTATGTCCTCCTTCCTCAATTTCCCTGATACGTCTTAAAAACATTTGTAAGAAGCATAACACTGTTGATAAAAACAAAAAAATTAGAAGATTTTCAAAAAAAAAAAAAAAATGTATAATGTGGTCATCTATAATAACTTACCATCTATATCCAACACATCTTCTGGCTCTCGCTCACTTATTTCAAAGAAATTCAAATGAAACAATTCAAGCATTTCCTGTAATATACTGTCCGTAGGACGTCCTAAAATAATAGCAATGCTAACTTGCATATTTTTTCAATTATTACTAACTTGTATAAAAGAAAAAAATCTACCTAGTGCTCAAGGTTTAAGAAAATGTGAAATCAAATTAAATGACGGGTCTATAGTAGGAAAATAGTGGGAGGGTCTAGGATAAGTATGTGGAGGGAGAAAAGACCCTTCGAGGGCAGGTCTAAGAAAAAAAAATGGCAGTCCGTAAGATGCTCAGGACCCCTATCAGTGTAGCTGTACCCAGTAATTTTCGTGATCGCCACCTAGTGGAGATAAATGAAACTTTTTCCTCCATCAACTAAAATACAAAAAAAGTTCTCTGGGTAACTGCCAGGATAACTAACCATCCGGGCCCTAGGGTGATGGGAGAGGGGTAACCCTTAGGGAACTAGTGGACCCGTAGGATAACTAACCATCCGGGTCCTAGGGTCATGGGAGAGGGGGTAAGCCTTAGGGAACTAGTGGACCCGTAGGATAATTAACCATCCGGGCCCTAGACTGATGGGAGAGGGGTAACCCTTAGGGAACTAGTGGACCCGTAGGATAACTAACCATCCGGGTCCTAGGGTCATGGGAGAGGGGGTAAGCCTTAGGGAACTAGTGGACCCGTAGGATAATTAACCATCCGGGCCCTATACTGATGGGAGAGGGGTGAGAGACTAAGAGAGAAAGAGAGGGTGAGAGGGATCTCTCTCTCTCACTCCCCACAGCCAAAGCATTTCCTCCGCACACCCGCACCCTCCTCATCATCCCAATGAACCCTAGCTCTTAAGAAGACACTCCCCCCCCCCCGCACACCCGCACTTCCCCTCATCTCCCAATATACCCCAGCTCTCTTAAGACACTTCCACCCGCACACCCGCACCCCCCTCACCACCATGTCATAGGAACCCAAGACCTTTCCCCCCGCACACCCGCACTCCCGTCACCACCGTGTCACAGGAACCCCCTAGCTACCACTACTTATATAATATCTTACTTTAAGAATATTGGTAAAAAAATATGGTTGAAACTGATTATATTAGAATTCGTATTAATATATTGAAATTAATTATACACTACATCACTGATTCTCCTTTCCGATTTATGTAGTTCCTATTGTTTTCATAAACATATTTGTCTTCACATTGGACACTTTTTGATTTTTTCAAATTTGATATATTTATAACTTCACTTGAATTAGATTCGCAGGCAGTAGTTTCTATACTGATAGATTGTGAGAGGAGAATACTCCCTCCTTATCCTCTCCACACCGTTATCAAGGAATAGTTTTTCAGGACATATTTGCGAAATCATAACAAAGCCGAGTAAAATTTGTATCGTATGTAATAAATAAGGGGTTAAGGAGGGAGTATTCTCCTCTCACAATCTATCAGTAAAGAAACTACTGCCTGCGAATTTAATACGATTGAAGTTATAAATATGTCAAATTTGAAAAAATCAAAAAGTGTCCAATATGAAGACAAATATGTTTATGAAAACAATAGGAACTACATAAATCGGAAAGGAGAATCAGTGATGTAGTGTATAATTAATTTCATTATATTAATACGAACTCTAATATAATCAGTTTCAACCATATTTTTTTACCTATATTCTTAAAGTAAGATATTATATACTAATTTATAATTTAAATTTTATTCTGCATATGCTATATATACATATATAGATACTTAAGGTGCCGACAAAAAAACTGTGTAGGTAGAGCTCTCCTAAAAAACGGTCAATTTATTAAAAAAAAGAAACACTCGCATTCGATAGACATGGATTATGAGAAAAAAGCTATGTTTCGCGAAACTTTAATGAAAAATGTAAAAAGCAATCCTCTTAGTATGAATCAAGCTTACAATTTAGCAGCCGAAAGGTAAGTTGTTTACGCTGCAGTTAGATATGAGAAATTACTTGTGTTTTTAATTATTTCATTTACTCGAATACTTTAAATATGAATTATATATAGGGAACCAGATGGTGCTGAGCTATTAAATTATTCGCGTTGTAGACGGAACATGAATAATTGGAGGAAATGCTACAAGATCCCAAAAGTGAAAAATAGGAAACGATTGGAAGAAATTATAAACAATAAAAAATATGATGATTATTTTAAATATAACATAAATGGAAAAGAACATAAATTACAAATTTTTATAAATGAAAATAATAACGATTTTGAAATTATTTTACTGGATAAAAATTTATTAAATGTTATGGAAAAATCAAAAACTATCTCCTTTGATGGTACTTTTAAAACCGTCCCTAAGTTTGCTGATGCACAGCAATTATTGACTGTAATGGAATCCTTGAAAGGAAAAGTAATTTCTGTAAATATGAATTAAATTTTACATACATGTATTATTTATATGAAAAAAATGTAAACTAAGATTGATGCTTTCTTCGAATACTTACAGTTTATTTCATTTATTTGGGTGCTTATGTCATCGAGGCTTGAAATGTTATATTTTCATTTAATAAGTTTTATGAAGCAAATTATTGCGCCTCGATTAAATCCTGCTACTATCGTAACAGATTTTGAGAAAGGTCTTCAAAATGTGATTAAAGCACAGTTTCCACTTGCACGATTACAGGGATGTTATTTTCACTACGTGCATGTAAATAAAACAATTAAATTGTTAGCAGTGTTTAAAATTGCAGAGTATACGTATTTAATACAATTTAATATATGACTTTTATTTACAGAATTTATTAAAACGAGTTAAAAAGTTAAAAATTTTAAGTATTAATAATAAGAATGCATTAAGGCCCGAAATGATGTGTAAAATTAAATTTTACTTAAGAAAAATATATAATTTACCTTATCTGCCAGGACACATTATTAAAGATATATTTAATGACGTGATAGACGAAATAAGAGAAGATGAGCATTTGTTTGCAAAATTAAGGCCATTTATAAAATATTTTCAGTCATTTTGGTTACGCAGGTCAAATGTTGAAAATATTAGTATTTATAAGTCAAAGCACCCTACTAATAACCCGCAGGAAAGATATCTCCCACATTTAAATGAAATAATAGGTGCACATCCTGAAACGACCACATTTATATGTAAGAGAATATATAATAAAGCGTGGATATTTGATCGAATTACATCAAATTGTATTTTTATACAGATATTCTATATTAAATTGAATTTTTCTTGCAGCTAAGTTGATAAAAATAATAAAAATTTATTCGTTAAAGTGCAGACAGTTAATGAAAGGAACAGACGTTTCATATACAGAAAATAGAGAAACAATAGAATTTAAACAATGGATACAACAGGAATGGGAATCGTTTAACGATTTAGAAAACTGCAATGAAGAAAATAAAAAGAAAAAGCTTAAACAATTTTTAAACCTAACAGTTTTCAATAATAAAAATTTCATAAAGGAAATTCAAGAATTATATACAAAATCAAGTAAGCAAAATATATTGATCGATTATATTATTATATGACTTTATTCGTTTAAAATTATATTTAATTTTAAATTAATAATCTTTCTTTAAGCAATACACTATTGCGAAATTAATATTAATTTACAGTCTTATTATTAGAATTTCAGGTGAAACTTATCAATAAAAGATGCATAGCAGCCACAAAAGGCAGGGGGAAATGTTTAATTTATCTGAGATATGTAAAATAATTTAAATAAATTTTTAATATACAGCTAATGAGTATATTAATTTTAATACACTTTTTTTATTCGAATACATAATAGTGGATTAAGATTTAAATTTGTTACGTTGAACATATTTTACATGCTATACATATAGTAATATAAGCTTTATTGGCAGCTTTACCACTATTGTGTCTTACAATTATGTCAACTTTAAATTTTCGTTTAAAATTTTTATCTGCCAACTGTTATTCTAGTAGGTTTCCATTTTCAAGTTCTTTACTATGTAGAATCAATCAGAATTCATTCAATGGAAATAAAATAGTTGATTTATAATTATTGTAATACAAAGGTTGTTTGAAGATTACAAAAATTATTTAAATTGATGTTACCTGTAAAAAAGTGCATGCTGAGGTTGATATTAAATGGAATAATAAATACGTATTCTGTGTTAACATTATAATAGCAAGAATGCCTAATACAAATAATTTAATTTATTTCTTTGTTGTGAATATAAGATAATATACACTTCTTTTGGTCCTGATTACTCATATACATCTTAATTAAGTCTTATCTCTTATGTAAAAAAGAAATAAAATTACATATATCTCTTACAATAAAGTCAATAATTTAATTATACTAAATTAAGTAAAAATACTCTTTTGAAGAATAAATGAATATTGCATTTTAATGTAATTACAACAATGCGTTGAATAATATAAAGTCACAAAAAGATATTATAAAATTAATATTGTCAAATAGGAGATCTTGAAGTTATAATTTAGACAATTCTAGTAATATCTTATAGCTTTAAGATAACGTAATATTTACATTTCTGACAACATTAAATTATATAATAACATTTGTAACGTTATTCCCGTCAGTGTGAGGGGCCACTCACACTACGGGTTTTCTCATTACCTTCGCCCGTCCTTTTCTATCGGTATCAGGGCGCCAGTTGCTCAGTTGGGTGGCCAACAACCATACGTTATCATTTGATTCTTTCGACTCCATTCTTTATGCATCTAATACGGCCCTGCGGCCATGTATTTGGGCGGTAGCGGTAGCCAGGGTCGCTCAGTATGCTAGGTCGTGGAGAGAGGGGAGGGTTCCTTACGGAAGTCCGAGCGTCGCAGACCTACTTGCGGAGGGGCATACATTTATCCCACACCCAGGTGGTGGTGAGGAGTGCGGGAACATGCGGTATCATTTGCCAAAGCATAGAGCCTGCCAGGAGCGGACCACCACGGAGGCAATGTTCCCGGCCCGTCCAGCCATAGCGCAAGCCTATGGAATTACGGAGGGCACCGGGACACATTCCAACGTGCTATCTACGCCCCTGCACAACCCACTATGCATTGGCCGGTATCCAGTCGTGACGTACTTGCAGGCGGGCCTATAGCACACGCCTCACGTACGCGAACTGACCCATGGCTGTCTGGGTGCCGCGTCACGCGCTCACCAGCACGCACGAACACATCAGCACAGTCCCATGGTCGCGTTCCGACTGCCTGTGATGGCAGTCTGCGCACGACATTCGCGCAGCCTGCTTGACGCGCGTAACCAGCGTTCAAGCCAGACTCGATGTTCTATTTCCCCTCCTCGTGGGGACTTATAGACACTGTCATTCTTTTAGGGCTCCCCGAGGCCGCTTCTCCTGATCTCAGGTTGCCTGGGTTGTTTGGCATGGCCCTGCCTTACTTCTCAGGATAACCTGGACATCGTTTACTGGAGCGCCGGTCTTTTCATCCGGGCCTCTGCCTGTCAACGGGGTCTATCCTTGACGTTAGCTATAATCCACTCGTGAGCCTATCTCACGAGTCGGTAACGTAGGGATTAATAATATCCACTGTTCGGTAGCTTTTATACTTTTTATTCGGTATCTTGTATACGTAACGGGGAACTTCGTTACACATTTTATGGCTCATCACATTGCGCAATGCTAACTGGGAAGCCTGTGAAGGTATGATTTTATGAGTATCTTGTACGCAAACCTTAATGTAACAATTTCTGTGTTCTTTAAAATTTGGATAAGTTAAAAAACTGACGATTTGCCTTTATCAGCTCGACATTATAAAATGTGCATAACAGCTTCACACATTCTGCCAGCATTTAAACTCTCTCTTCTATAACCTACAATATATAGCAATTGTATCTATTCTAAACGCTTTTTACTTTTCCAACAACATTTATACGATTGAGGCAGGTTATACACAATAGACAACTATTTCCTTAATTATAGTCAATTTTATCCTCTTAAACTATCATTGCTCCTCTCAGTTAACCTGTAATATACAATAATATACTTTTTTACAAAGTAATTTGTACTTTCGATATTATTTTTATTGAGCAAAGATACTTATCTAATAATCCTTCAAATCAGCTTCATTGCAGTAATAATAATATCTGCATAAATCAACTTTCTTTCAAAGATAAATAAAATCATGTCATTTTCTGTCAAACTCCAGTTAATAATTTTTGTCAAGACACTGTTATTTCACACTTCGACTCACAGTAATTCAAATTTTTTGAGCAGGGTTGCCTACACTTATATCTATAGGAGTATATAATTTCATAGAAAAGAATACGCATGTGCAGAAATTTTTAGGGTATTTTCCCTACTATCATCAGCACCACGGCTACATTTAAAACGCCATTTCACTAAATAATGGCTGCAATTATTGCGCATTCGGCTGCAATTTTCCCATTAAGTAAATTATTTGAAAATTATATCATTTTCACTATAAGATACTATCATTTTCAAATAGTTTTTTACTGGGTAAAGCGCCATTTCAATTAAAATCATGTAACGAATATTTTTTTCATAAAAATATTATATCTTTCCAAAAAAAGTATTCATTACGATTTTATAAATTGTGTTCGAGATCGGGAGGAGCAAAAATGCTGAGAAGTGGATTCCACATTTTCTGCTATATCTCCCTTTCTCTCTTGCGCTCACAGTAGACGGCTAGACCGACAGCGTCTAGCCGCTCTATCTGTCTCTATCTCTCCGCGGCGCGCTTGCGCGTCTTCTGGCCCTGGCGTGTCGCGGCCGCGACAGCGACACTACTTGCGCGCTCGGCCACTAGGTGGCCAGCGTCCGCAGCAGCTCTCGCTGGCAAGTTTAGTGTCGCGCAATTACTTAGATGGGTCCTTCATAAGGACCCATCGCAGCCCAAACTCGCTCGACAGCAGCTTATAGCCGCAACAGAGCAACGAAGCAGCTTTTGACGCCTCATCGACATTATTTTTTGCGCCTTCACTGCATCACCCAGCGCCTCCACCAGCCAGCGGTACGAGCGCCTCCACCGGCGAACTCTTCTGGTGAATCACTTTGGTAAGTATCACCCAACCACTCACCGCCTACCAAGTGGGGACTACCCCTCTGCGGCACTTTCCTCCCTCCTAAGGGAGATTTCTCCGGGGACTTCCCGGGAGAAGTTAAACCCTCTCCTTCCCCTCCACACTGCCTCCGAGGACTACCTTGAGCCCAGTGTTCCAAACCTCAACTCCAGGGCTCTCGAAAGAGTCGGGTAGTGGGAGGGATAGATTCACCCTAGGGGTAGGGGTGGCTCGGAGCCACTAAAGCTCGTGGAAAAGGCGGTTGCGGGGTAAGGGGACTTCCCCTTCCCTAAAACCTCTTCTCCACCCTTGTTTCCTCCTGTGGCTGGGGATTTGTCTGTGGAATACCCCAGGGAAATTGTCCAGTCCGAGAGTTTATTACTCTGTGTTCCTTTCTCAGGAATTTTAGTTTCTAGGGTTCTTGGGAATCTTCTTCTGCAGAAATTCCCTAGGACTTGACGGGAACAGATTCCCTGGGAAGTCGATAATTTAAGTACAGCGGTTACTTTTGTATATATTTTGTACAATTTTATTTATTGAATAAATCTTCCTTTATCGTTAAACTGTCTTTGACAATTTTATTTTAAGACCAAAAAATCTTCCCCTCTGACCACAGGACTGGAAACTACTTGGGCACTGTTTCGCACAAATTGTTTTCATGTTTTATTTACTTTTAAATGTTAAAAATATTTACTTAAATGTTATAAAGTTTCTTATTTATAATTGTAAAACAAATTTAATTATTATTACGAAATATTATTATTTATATATTTTAATATATATTCCCGTTCAATAATATTAAATAAATCGAATACACATACTATCAATATGAGTTTACTACGTTTTCGTTCATTTTTTTCAATAAATATATTCCTAAGGCGACTTCGAAATATTACAAAAAGTCCTGAGATTCCCCCAAAAAACACTTTCGTGTAAAAAAAGGCGGCAAGTAATTTTGCCCTTTCTCTCCAAAAATAGTAATTCCGACAAGAAATATTATAACAGAGAATAAATAGCAACCAAAAATACCCGCAACACAAAGTGTTGAGATTATTTAGATTAGACAAGTAATTATAATTGGTCCCAATAAAAGTAACAACAAAGAAAGTTATTAAAGAAAGTAAATCTCAAACGATAATATCGGCAACACAAAAGAATTGAAATCACTTATAAATTCGACAAGTAATCAAGCGGTATCATAAAGCACTGAGATCGCATAATTTAGGCATTAAAAAAAGTGATTAAATAATTAATTATCATATAATTTTTCTATTCATACTACTTGCCGGGACGGGCCAAAAAGTGTATAGTAGTAGATATTTCAAGATGTAACTGTAATGAAGATTTAAATATACATTACACTATTTGGCCCGTCCTGGCAAGTGGTATGTATAGAAACAATTTATAATAATTAATTATTCAATCACTTTTTTCAGTTGCCTAAATTATGCGATCTCAGTGCTTTAATTTACCGCTTGATTACTTGTCCAATTTATAAGTGATTTCAATCCTTTGTGTTGCCGGTTATTTTCGTTTGAGATTTATTTTCTTTAATAACTTTCTTTGTTGTTACTTTTATTGGGACCAATTATAATTACATGTCTAACCTAAATGATCTAAACACTTTGTGTTGCCGGTATTTTTGTTTGCTATTTATTCTCTGCAATAATTTTTCTTGTTCGAATTACTATTTCTGAAGAGAAAGGGAGAAATTACTTGCCGCCTTTTTTACACGAAAGTGTTTTTTGGGGGGATAATAACAATACGAGAGGTTATGAACAGAAAATGTGACAATATTTCATTTTCCATTACCGGCAGGTCTCATAACTCCAATTAAGCGTATCTCATTTTTATTTTATTAAATTAACCAACATTGCCATTACTATTTTAACGTATTTTATTTTTATTTTATTAGGGTAAAAGCATACACTGTAATAAATATACTACCAAAATTTTTCACACACCGAAAGTATCATTGGCTTGCGCCAGCGCCTGCGCTCTGGTTTTCCTGCAATATAGGAGTTGTGAGAAGTAGGGATATTAAAGGATAGAAGATACAGTTTGTTTGAATGAGAGAGAGAAGCTCCAAAAAGACATGAAACACGGTCGGAAGAAATTGTGCGAAAATGAGTGCTTGAAAATTTCAAATTGAATATTTCATCAATACGTTAACCGATTTCAACGTTTGTGGTCTCATTCGAAAGCTTATATCCACATTATACAATAAAAATTTCATTAAAATTTTCATTAAATGAACCGATCGGAAAATATATCCATCGGAAATATCGTAATGTATAGTTTGGATCAATTTTGGCGTAAAAGTAGGTAGTGTCACGCGTCTTTTTTTTTTAAATTATTTGCCGCGTAACACTACCGTGTTACTTGATAATATGATCAAGAGACACGGTAGTGTCTCGACGGCAAGTACATATAAAAATAAATTATGACATGTCTATACCGCCGAGCACTACCGTGTAATTTATACAGCAAGTTCAGCCGTCCCAATTTTCAAACCGATTTATTTCTATGATAGATCAATTGTCATGATTTAAGTAAAGCAGTAGAGGAGCAATTCGGTTCCGATGACAGGGAGTGGGGGAAGCTGTTTTGTGGTGTGGAAGGTGGATGGGTAAGGATAAGACTCTGTTAGTATGGTAGTGGTGGGGATGAGGAAGGAAAGGGTCTTATAGTGGGATCGAATTTGGTTAGGGAGGGTGGGGGTATTTTTCACCCTATGTCACAGTTGAAAGGTCTTATAGTGGGACCGAATTTGGTTAGGTAGGGGGTATTTTTCACCCTATGTCACAGTTGGAAGGTCTTATAGTGGAACCGAGTTTGGTTAGGGAGGGGGTATTTTTCACCCTATGTCACAGTTGGAAGGTCTTATAGTGGGACCGAGTTTGGTTAGGGAGGAGGTATTTTTCACCCTATGGTACCGTTGGTTAGTTATCCTACGGGGCCCTAGTTGAGGAAAGATTTTTTCACCCTTCGAAGTCGATGGTTAGTTACCTTACGTAGCCTAACTATTTCCGACAGGATAGTAGGAGGGATGAAGAACAATTTGCTTGAAGAGAGGGGGAAATTTTCATGAAACATGCATATTTAAATAGAATTATTTTAGTATAAAAAACGTAGGCATAATGGCACCAACGTTCGTTGATTTTCAAGGATTCCGTTTGACGGATAAGTCATTTATAATCAAAGAATTTGCTGTTGTACAAAAACAAAAAGTGTTCCATATTTTATTTTCGCCTCCCTATTCATATTCATGGCTAAGTGAAGAGGAGCGAAAGCGGACAGAGTAAGTATATGAAAAAGAAAAAATATATATTATTTTTGTTTAATATAATGTTTCGTTTTAGCTGGTTCTTTCTAAATTATCACGGCTTAAATTGGGCGGATGGCTGCTCACCCTACTATAAATATAAAGATATTATAAGGAAGTATATCTATGATGATGAGGATGAGATTTTTGTGAAAGGAATTGAAAATACAAATTGGTTAAGAGATATTTGTAATTTAGAAATAACTAATGTAGATAATTTTATGTGGGGGGATTTTGATTTAGAAGATAGCTTACATAATTCACATCTTCCAGCATGTTTGAATCATGAAGGTGTATGTGCCTTAAAAAATGTCTATTATATGAAATATATGTATTAGCAAAAATCTGGAATATATGTATAACTGAAAAAATGCTTGCATCTATTTTCTAACATGCCGTTACCTGTCCTCAATGTTCTCTTACCCACTGAAGAGTTTCAGAGATCCTTTATCTAAAGAGAGCTCAGTTTCCCACCCACTTTTCCTCAGTTCCTGATTAGTCCTCTCGAAGAAAAGAACAAAAGATGTCTCTACGAAATAGAGTTTTGAAAACGCAAGAAGAATATCGCGAGTGGGTACGCGAGTGTCGTGAATATATTCATAAACTCAGAATCTCTAATCGCAACGCACCTATAGGCACGCTGCAGAAAAATGTTGCAGAAATTGCATAAATACAGTGTCTTCTACTTAGAGCAGCTAAGGATAAGAGTTATTGATTGAATCATGCTCTCAAGAATCCTGATTTAGGAAATCAGGATAATTATCATGAGTGGGTACGTAAGTGTCGTGATTATATTCGAAGTTTAAGAGATGCTAATAGATCTGCAGCTCCCGATACAGTACACAAAAATCTGACTGAAATAACAACTATCCAGCGTCTACTTCTGCATGCGGCAAAAAATAAGAAATCAATTGGAGTGAGAAAGCTTATTTGGAAATATCTCGAGTCTTCATTTAAATCTCGAATATGTAGCGGAATGGTTGTAAATTATAATTATATAGAACCACGTGATTTTCTAACAGGTGCAAAAGACTTAGTACAGACCTACACAGAAAAAGTGTTTAATAACGTGAACGCAGTTAAGATAAATTGCATCTTTAACGGACAATTTATTTGTAAAGAGATAAGTGATATTAAACATATCTCAACCCGCAATGCAGTTTTATACAAAACTGGTAGTTTTAGTGATTGGTACAATACAAATATAATAGACAAAATTCTAAAAGAATTGAGTGAGTTTCAAGAGCGTGATAGTGGATAGGCGTTGGAAAAAATTCTGAATTTAATTATAAATATAAATTATTATAACCCGCTGCATATAGGTTGTGCAATCGAGCTTCCAGAATCTATTAAGAATAAACAGGCTGTGATAAACATACACAGTGATGATAATACATGTTGTGCATGGGCTGTAACGGCTGCACTCTATCCGGCAAAACCGAATACTCATCCACAACGAAAATTTTCATATCCTCATTTTACAACTGTTTTCGACGTTAGAAGTATAACGTTTCCGACTACATTAAAACAGATTCCGAAATTTGAGGAAGATAATGATGTCTCAATTAATATTTTGCTATGGTGGAAGAGACTGAGATGAATGAGAATACAATCATAGCACCTCTACAATTAACAAAATGCAAGAGGACCAGACACGCTAATCTTCTTCTTCTTCTCGAGCATCAAGGAGCAGCAGCACATTTTATATGCATCAGGAACCTTTCCAGACTGCTAAATGGACAGCTTACTAGAGGAAAACGCTCTCATCTTATTTGTGATCGGTATGTTTTACTGTATATATATATATATATATATATATATATATAATTACTGCTTCTATATTCTAATATTACTTTTTCCCTCCTATAGTTGCTTACACTATTTCCACAATGATGAGAAACTAAAATCGCATGAACGTGATTGTGCGCAACTCAATAAAAAACATCCGAATTGTGCTACCTGACAAAGACCGTTGGGTTTCCTTCAATAACATGAAGAACAGTGAGAGGGTGCCATTTGTCATATACGCTGACATTGAATGCTTGCTTGAAAAAGTTCAGCAAACGGATGACGATATTGGTATTTATCAAAAACACATACCTTTTAGTATAGGTTATTATTTTAAAAGCGTTCGTGATTCAACGCTTTCTAATTATAAATCATATCGAGGACTTGATTGTATTGAATGGTTTCTACATGACCTTGATAAAATGGCTAGTATAGCGAGTGAAAAACTGAAAACAGTAATACCTATGCATAAATGAAGTATTAGTGAAAATTCAAGGCATTATACTGAACCCAACTGTCATATATGTAAAAAGCCGTTTCTTCCAGATCAAATACGTGTTCGCGATCATGATCATTTAACTGGTAAATATAGGGGACCTGCTCATAATAATTGTAATTTAAACTTTAAAGATTCACATATAATACCAGTAATTTTTCATAATTTATCAGGTTATGATGCACATTTTATTTTCGGTACAATCGCTAACTTGTATAAAGGTTCAGTACACTTGTTACCTGTACATTAGGAGAAGTATATTTCATTCACTAAATTCATTCGTAAATATAATATACAACTAAGGTTTATCGATTCTTTCAAATTTATGGCATCTAGTTTAGACAAATTGAGTTCATATTTAAGGAGATCACAGTTAAAAAATTTAGAGTCAGAATTCTCATATTTAAACATAGAACAATTTAACCTTCTGACAAGGAAAGGTATTTTTCCTTACGATTACAAAGATAGTCTGAACCGTCTGGAAGAAACTGCTTTACCTCAACGCGAGATATTCTATAATAGATTATCCGATAGTGATATTAGTGAGGGTGCGTATAATCACGCTAAGGAGGTATGGACCAAATTTCAAATACGAACACTTGGGGAATATAGCGATCTCTATTTGAAAACTGATGTACTATTGTTGGCTGACGTTTTCGAAAATTTTCGTGATAGCTGCATGCAAACTTATAATGTGGATCCTGCTCATTATTATACACTCCCAGGCTTCACTTGGGATGCAATGCTCAAACATACAGGAATAAGATTAGAACTTTTCACTGACGTAGAAATGCTGCTTTTCGTAGAACGAGGCATACGTGGTGGTTTAAGCCAATGCTCCCACCGCTATGAAAAGGCTAACAATCGGTACATGCAAAACTACAATCCCGAGGAACCTTCTAAGTATTTAATCTACTACGATGTAAATAATTTGTATGGGTGGGCAATGTCTCAACCGCTACCTACTCACGGATTTCGCTGTATTGAAAATGTTAATAACTTGGATATCTCTAATATACCGATAGATTCACCCGAGGGTTATATTTTAGAAGTTGACTTAGAGTATCCAAGCATGCTTCACGATAAACATTCCGACCTTCCATTTTGTCCCGTACGTGATGCACCACCGGGTACACGTCAGAAGAAGCTACTTGCAACTTTAGAAAATAAGGAGCGCTATGTTATACACTATCGTGCTTTACAGCAATGTATGCGTAATGGTGTTGTTTTAAAACACATTCATCGCGTTTTAGGATTTCAGCAGTCCACCTGGTTACGTAAATATATCGAGCTGAACACTAGTTAGCGTGCAGCGTCTAAAAATGAGTTTGAGAAAAATCTTTTCAAATTAATGAACAATGCGGTGTTCGGTAAGACTATGGAGAATGTTAGAAATAAAGTTGATGTGAGACTCGTGAGTAGGTGGGAGGGAAGATATGGTGCTGAAGCAATGATTGCTAAGCCTAATTTTCACAGACGCACTATATTCATTGAGAATTTAGTCACGATTGAATTAACAAAATTAGCAGCTAAATTCGATAAGCCTATATACGTAGGTATGAGCATTCTTGATATTTCGAAAACATGTTTGTATGATTTTCATTGTGACTATATGCTTCCTACGTTCGGTAGCAAATGTAAAGCGTTATATACCGATACGGATAGTCTAATATACAGCATTGAGTGTGATGATATTTACACTATTATGAGGGAGAATCTTGCTAGATTCGATAAAAGCGATTATTCTCCCAACAATCAGTACAATTTACCTCTAGTGAATAAAAAAGTCCCTGGGCTGATGGAAGATGAGAATAATGGGCAGATAATGACAGAGTTTATTGGACTGAGATAAAAAATGTACACATTTAAAGTACAAAATAAAATGATCCAAAAAGCTAAAGGTATTAAGACTTACGTTGTCGCTAGAAACATAACCTTTGAGGACTATAAGGACTATTTAACAAATTTTACTGTACAAGTCCGCGATCAAAATTTAATTCGCTCAAAATTGCATAATGTTTATTCGATTACGCAACGGAAAGTAGCTCTCAGCCCATACGATGATAAGCGTTATATCGTGCACGGAACTGTATCGACTCTACCATGGGGTCATTATAGAATAAATTAATTATATTTAAATTGAATAATTTTATTAATAAATATTGTTTTTACAAAATATTATCTTTATTTATCCATGAATTATGTTTATTATCGAATCCTAACCACTTCACAAAGACCTTATCATCCTTCTTACGTAATACCTTCTCCACTAAATATACATTAGGATTAGCAGTTTTTAAAAGTTCATATTCGTAGAATCCTCCGTATATATCAGTACCACTAGTCTCTAAGTAAATATGTAACAGGATTTGCTTTCTGCACTTTTATATTTTCAAATATTTCAGTTGTCCAATTTGGTGTGTATCCCTTTGCGAATACATTCTTGTATTTACTGATTTGTACAAAATCACCTACTTTGAACTTGGCACGGACAACAATCTTTATATTATTGTATACTGTAGTCAGGAGCATATTGACATGATCTGGCGTTACATCAACTGGTCGCATTCCTATAGTACGATGTTTTCTTGCGTTGTAGTCTTCAACTAGTCGCTGCAGTATGCCTCGCCACTTATAATTTCCATTTAACGTAAATCGTTTCCACATTTCAGTCTTCAGCGTGCGATTCCAGCGCTCAACTATCCTAGCTTTCAATACGCTATATGTTGATGTACGTGAAGTTAGCCCCACCATTTTTAAAAATCAATATTTTTTGTGTTGTACCAATTTGTACCCACTTTGTACCATATTGTACCGTTAAAAATAATCGAATCGCACCGCTAGATTTTGAGATAATCGAAAAAAATGATTTTTTGGCGAGCCCCGCCATTTTTAAATTTTTCTCATTTTAGGATTGTACTGCACTGTACTCGCTTTGTACTACATTGTACCGTTTGAAAAAATTCGGTCGAATCGTCAGTTTTCGAAAAAAATCACAAAAAACGATCTTCCGTCAACCCCGCCATTTTAGATTTTTATACTTTTAGCATGGCATTGTAAAACATTTAACTTGTACTGTTCTGTACCGTTTCGTAAACTTTGATAATTTCAATAGTTTTTGAGAAAATTAATTAACAAAAGCCGCACCAAAAATATAGTTTTTCTTCGATATTCCGCCAAAAAATCACTGGATCGTTTTGAAATCTTGCATGAACAGGAATATAAATTAGTACAAGCAGCAACTAGAATATGAATGATGGTGAAATTTAAACAGGGGTACTTTATCTTACCACATGATAGTGAAAAGTCCCTTTTTTTGCAATAAAATCGAGAAGCAGTTTGTACCAAACCTGAAATTCCAAATCCAGACACATATTTGCGAGTACAAAAAAGTACCTAAGTAGTATCGCTGGTACAAGTCAGGAAAGGGTAGTTTACTCTTGATGGGACCTCCAGAAATTAATTTTATTGCAATAAAATCCAGACTCAGCATATATCTGACCTGAAATTTCCTGTCTAAGCTCACATTTGCGAGTAAAACACTATACACAAGTAGCAGTACTGGTAAAAGTCAGGAAGGGATAGTAGTTAACATTGCCAGCGTATTAATTAACGTGTTTAATTTTTTTTTTATTTACTTACTATATTTGAAAAAATGGACAAGTTTTATAATGTTATATAAATGCATAAATGTGGGTGTATAAATTTATTTCCTTTTAGTGGTTGGGGTTTCTTCTTAAAATCATCAATCTCCAAATATTTTTCCTGGTTCTTTATTATTGCTGTGTAATGTCCGATTGTTGTGGCCCAGATTCCTCCATAATAATTAACGTATCCAACAAGTGTGTATTCTTTATCTTCTAACAAAAGTTTAGCTGGCATATCATTTAAGGCAGCTGCGTATCGTATCCCAAATTCCGTGCATTCAATGAAAAGAATATTATTATATTCAATAGATATTTCAGCTGGAACTTCACAACATCGTAGATTTGTTGGTCTACCAGCTTTTATCGCCATATTTAAGTTTGACAAACCTATAGCAGAAGTTAGTTTGTATTTTTAATATACCAATGTATACTCACACATCTACTCAAATATGTTAAGTTAAATAGAAAATGTTAAAAGAAATATCATTCAATCAAAAATAATGCTAAAGTAAGACAGTATTACGAGAAATCAGATGATACTAATAAAATCAATCAGAATTTCCCTGTGAAAATTTGTTTATGTCGCCTGTTGCAAGTAAACTCCTTCGCTTGTCCTTTTACTATTGTGTCATCTAATTTCCCGCATCATTGATATGAATAGAATTTTATAAGAGAAAAATTGCTAAGTTAAGAGCTTGAAAATACCTAAGGATGATATAACATTTAAATCTAAGGGAAGTATAGTGCCGGATCTCTTAGTAATTTTATTGCATTTAGCGCACTTCTTGGTCTCTGTATAACTAGGATTACTCGGGAAAAGGTATGTACATAAATTTGAAATGTTTGAAACGCAGTCAATTGTTGTAATGCTTTCTGTTTCTGTTATCTTCAACTGTGAAATTTTTCGTAGAATCTGTGCTCGCTTTTTATATAAATTAACACAGGGACCTAATTTTATGAAAGTCTTTACGAAATCTAAACTTTCAGATGTGGATTTTTCAATTATCATTTTAAAATTTTCGTAGATGCATGCTGAAGCCAAAATATGCATCACGCTATCAAAACCACATGTATTTTTTACAATTACTTTTTTTTTATTTATATTAAGAATAGAGCATACGTTTCCATTCATCATAACTCCTACTGATAGCTTTTGATTTTGTACATTTTCCAAGTCCCATCCTGGATATGCGCTAAGGTAAGTCCGTTGTTTTTTAGTATCGTTCTTTTGCCTCCAATTGTGTTCTGAATTTAATTCTTTTATTTCAGAATCAAAACCACAATTATAGAGATTTTTAATATCATCTGAAATCACTATTTTTCCTTCTGGCTCAGTGTAAGATTTTATTTCGTGACCAAAACCAGGATCATCGAGATATACACTGCAATCTTCACTCTTTACATTTCTTTCTGGCTGATTATGAGTTTCTATTTCATGACCAAAACCAGGATCATCGAGATTGAAGCTGTCGTCTTCACTCTCTACTTTTAAGTCAAGTGTAGCTTGAACTTCATTGGTTTTTGAGTCAAATTTAATATTGGCGTGAGGAGACAATTTAGACGACATAATTTTAGTATCATTATGTGAAAAATCAGATTTTGAATTCGCAATGGCTAATTTTAAACGTCCAGCAAATGACTGAATGTGCGCAGAAATAAATTTATCAACTCTTAAGGGCTTTGAAAATTTTTTTAAAAATCTGTTTTTCAAATCGTTAAATTCCCCTTCGACTGAAGCAGATGAAGCACGTAATGTACCATATTTATAACCAGTGATCATTACACCCGTATATAAAGGAAAATAAATTAAAATACTTTTTAATTTTTTACTGACATCAGCAGAATAATATGGATTTAAAAGTTGTCCATTTACAGCAGCATATACTTCGTTCAAACACATTTTATAAAATTCGTCTGCCCAAATAGATATTTCGGAACTCTTTATCTCTTCAGAAGATAATAAATCAAAGAAATTGTCGTTTTCTTCAGTTTCTTCTAAAGATTCGAGCTGATGTAAACCTTTGATTTTATCTTTTAAAAAACCATATGATTCTTCTGCAAGAGATCTGTGTCCATTTTCCGTATTCCCATAAAACTCACTATTACATAAAATGAATAGTGATCTTAAAACATTTTTCAATTGAGAAAAGTCAATTTCATCAGATAATTGACTTAAAACAATTTTGTAAAATTGACGAACTTGTGGATTTGATAGCTTTTTCAAAGCGTTCCAGCGACATATGTTATTTACGTAATGACAAATATCGAGACGTAAAAATGATGAAGGCAATAACGATGTTTCGCCTATTAAAACTTGGTAGCAGCAATCAAGATAATGTTTTAAATCATTGCACCGTGCAAATGTTCTTGATATTGCTCCTAACAATGCTTTATCAAAATCACATACCACTTCTCGAGGATTTGGAAAGGTTGTGGAATGAATCCTACCAATACGTAGTATTTCGTTTAGCCAGTATCCTATGGCATTACTATTTTGTACAGCGCTGATCATTTGAAAAACTGGTAAAGTAACTTCTTTATTTACACAAACAATTTGATAAAGATATATGTGCGATGAAAGTTCGTCATTAGGTTTTTTAACCTTTTTAACAATTGATCCGGTTGCATCTATACAAACCAGAGAGGGCCATTGCATATAAAATGCAAGCTGCTCAGTAGTCCAATAATGAACGAAAAAGGGATCTAATCCAATAGAATGAATATATCCTTGATATGCAGAATATTTTAAGTTAAAAATACTTAAGAAAGGATTTTTTTCGGTAATATTCAATAACGTATTTGATTGCTCTTCTTTAGCTTTTCTTAAAACCGCTGTGTTAGGTAAATGTGCAGGCTCTCTATCACCAAAAAGCATTAATTTATCAGCCTCTGCACGCCTATAAATGCCCGCGTAAAAAAATGGAGTGTGGCAACTGGTTTGGGCTAAACGTTCGAAAGACTTCAAAAGACGTCTTGGCAATACGTCTGTCCAGAGGCACAATCCAGGACGCTCAGCCAATACCATGGGCCATACCTTTTTAGAAAAATTTTTGGAAACATTTTTGAGCAATACTACAGCCCATACGCCTATGCAATTCCATATGCGAGATGTTTTTTTTTAAGATTTCTGGACCAGACAGTTAACCATACGTGCTACCCTTTTAATTTGAATGAGTAAAAGCACGATTTGAGTTATATGGCAAGATTATTGAAATATTAATTAAATGTTAATTCAATTTGGTTTAAAAGATGTTTATTTAATTAAATATTGCACCACTTGCACCATGTACAGTTAAGATAAATATCAGTAATTTATAATAAAAACATGCAGTAATCTTCTTAAAGTAATAAGACTTACATTGTTATTTAAATATTATAATATGACCAAGGGATTTAAATCAATTGTAAAGGGTTAACATTACATCGACTCGCAAAACATCGTTCGTAGGACAATTTGATATTAATAACGTGAAGGGAGCTCTTTAATAATTAGGATAGCAGGAGTTTATATAAAACATAATTTTCAGAGTGTGAGGTATCGAATTTTTTAACATTAAATTAATCGCAACACTCGCTGATGAGAATCAGGCAGGAAAAGTGAATCGGGATGGGTGACGGGTGACGATGCCAGGGGCCAATATGAATGTGTGTCTCCTACATTGACGCTGGCCACACAGAGATATGATTGTAAATTATCCTTATCCAATGACGAGATGAAGAATACTGTGAGAATCCTCGGAAGCAATAGGAGATGTGTAGCCAAATATGAGAAAAAACAAATTAATCCTATGAATATGGGCTGAAACCTTAAACAATCACGGCAGTAATTCTAGAACGCAATGGGCATTAAAATTTAGACCTTATAATCGATAAAATCACTATAATAAACCTGATTTGTTGTTTTTTTTTTTTCATTTTAATCAATAGTCCAACCTTTAATCATTTTTACAATACATATCTATTTTTTTATTTGTCGAGCATTTCAAACAATTGCATAAAGATATCCTTTTCCATCAGTCAATCTGCAAGTAATTGATTTATAGATTAGGAAATAAATTTTTTTAAATACAAACTGTTATTAGTTTCTTTCTATTTTTAATACCATACTAGGGCTTACACGTCCTTTTTCCCGTCTCGGATTCCGTAAAGTGCAACAGCACAAATTCACCACGCGGGTAATCTCGCTTCTTTTTAATGGGAAAGATGCATGTTTCCTTACATACCCTAAAAGCAAAATTCCGTACACAAAGATTAAAACTGTTTGTTATTCATTATGAGAAGATCTTACATTAGGTAATACAATTAAAATTGCTAAAATCAATTTCATATTTCAATGCTTTGAGATGTTTCAAGTGACGGAACTTGTATATATATATATATATATATGTGTCATCATAAAAAAATCAAATTTAAATTAAAGGTTATAATAAAATAGAATACTTGCATTCTATAGCATTCAAAATATTCGTTGGTATTCCCTCCTTTGTACCCTTTCCTCTGGCGCTACAATTTTTTAACTTTTCGATGTCAACAGTTAATTTTAAAAGTCGTCTAATCATCTCGTTCGGTTTGTTGCTCCATATTTTTAAATAAGACAGCTCTGCAGAGCTCACGTACACTCCAGAGCCTGGCTGCACTTCTACCTAATATATAATTTCTGTCAATTTTAATTTTAAAAACTTACGATTACAAAAGCGTATTGATGCAACAATAAATGGCTAAAGTACGTTATTATTCATGTACTGTAAGATCAGATTAAAATACCTTGTCATCATCTATTTCGTCGTTTTCCTTTATTCCCCGTGTCAAAAAATCCACTTCATTTATAAGCTAAACGGTCAAAATTTAAAAAGCACATTTTGAGAAATGATGGTAAAAGGTTAAAAATGATTCTTACATAATACACGATATAATACCTTAATAAGATGTGTTGATTTTCTACTGCATTCTGCATTGAAATAATGGAGCATTTTCTGTATTTTATTTGACAGAATGAAATACTTTTTTTTATAATCATTTGGATTTATTTTCAATTGTTTTCCTGATGCTAAAAACAAATTTGAAAAATTAATCATTTGAAAGTAACAGCATAATTATGCAGTGTACAAGGTCCTCCGTTAACTCAAGTCAAATTGATAAAATTATACATATTCGTATAGTGTGTGAATGATTTTAAGATCAAAACCCTTATGCTCTTTTTATGTAGCTTTTAATTAAGAAGTTGTTAACAGATTAAAATTGTTTTGATTATAGAATTTTTTGGCATTCAGGAACTATCAGGTAAACCTTCTTCTAAACTTGTTAAAGAATTGCCAAACCAGTTATTTCATTAACAATAAGAGCATGAGAATGTTATCCTTAAAATTAGTTTCATTCATGAAACTTATCACACAGACATTTGCAGTTAATTGATACCTTGTATGTTAGGTTTGGTATATTTCATTGAATTTATTTACTTGGAATGTTTTCAATGGTAGGTGATGTATTAGAGGTGGAAGGAATCACCTCTTCTTCCTCGCTAAAATCAGCTATTATTGCAGGAGACGTTTGCTCTTTGCTGACTGCTATTTCGAAAAACATATGTTATTATTAGCAATTTTTCTTAAATCAATGTTTCTGGAGAAAATATGTTAACATGAATTATAAGTAGAATGTGGAATTAAAGAACGTGGGGTAATACATCTTAGAAGAGATCAAATATTTAAAAAAATATTGTGCAGCGTAAGTGAAAGATTCCTCTCTACATTTGCACAAAACAAATACAGTTGTACTTCAATTAAAAGCAACCATTTAAATATTATTGCTTAATCTTTTCTAAATATTTAGAAGTTTAAGATTTTTTCTCATCTTGTATGTATTTACACTTACTGTGATCTTCGTCATCACTGGAATGAACGGGTGTAACATTTACTTGCGTTTGGTTGGCTGCTATTAAAAAATTAATATATGTTGTGTTATTAGTACTTTTCTACTTAAATAAATTTATTGGGGAAAACTATCTTAAGATGCGATATGAGCAATGAACTTCTTTGTGTAAGAAAATAATTTCGCAGGGATAGTATTTGGATCCACTCAAATAATAAAATGTAAGTAGTATATTGACAATGAGTTGACCAGGACTTAATATGTAGCCTTCAGATCTGCTAGTTGTAAACTTTAAAAGGATGAAGCTCATTGCTCACATACACATGTCTCATTTTTTCCCCCAATCCTACAAAATATTATTTTAATCTTTTATTCACCTCTTTCGTTAACAATTGGTTTTAAATTAAAAATTTCTTCATTTAATTTGTCATTTTCTTTCATTTTTAAACTCCTTCTATACATTTTCAGGCTCAGTCGCTTTGCAGGTTTCTTCAGTTTCTTTTTGGCACATTTTATTAGTTTTTGGTTATATATTTTACCATCTAAAGTAACTCCCAATGTTTTTAAATAACGTCTATTGTCTACAAAGATGAGGAAAATCATTAGAGCATCATAACCCTATATTACTTTATTTCGTAAGTTTTCATGCAACATTAACCTAATCATTGAAGGTTCTTAGTTGTAATACTAGAACTAGATTAGAACGATAAAAACATTACTCACTACTTATTTTCAGGACGATACCCTTACATACTTCTTCATCGTATTTTATAAAAACTTCAGCGCCTTCTATCATTTTGTTCTCCACAGAAAAATGTTTCTCACTTAAAATGGTTACTTGCTTGCCAATGACCCATTGTACTAAAGCGTACCTCATTTTTAGGCTATTTCAATATCAAATATATCTGAAATTATTTTAGCACCGAAAGCGATATGGCATCGGGAAAAAACATGTGATCATATCTGACAGCTAACAGCTGAAGTTAATCACAGGAAAATGCAAACAGTGATTTCTGAAATCACCCCACTCCACATATACTTGATGTTAGCCGCTATTCAGCAGCACTAAGGTCCATTGTAAACTGAAAAATCAGGTATCTTATAACAGAGCCAGCAAAAATCTAAAAAGTTTATATAGAATTGGCTGAAAAATAAAAAATTGTCCCATTTAATAGTAAATACGAATTCCATCGATCTATATTTCGGGGTTACAAATTTATTTCGGACAACTAATGTTATCTCAATGGACAAAAACATCAGAATTTGACAGAAAATCTTACAATGATATTACGGAGCGGTTTGCCATTTCAAAGAAATAGATCGTGATTCTTGACCGACCTTCAACTATAGATACACTTTTGAAAACCCCAGAAGATGCTCTAATGACGTGCAATGGCCAAATTTCGAATTGCATTATGATGTTTTCCAAATATCTTTTTCTATATAATTCGCAAATTTTGCCAGTGTACACTGACCGGCATGTACGGCGTCCTCAATGCATTTAGGAACCGTGTTTTACGGCCCTTCATCATCAGTAACTTAAAGCGGAAAGCGCGAGTTAACATTCATTTTTTATTTATAATACTTTAAACTGTATTAATTAGTTTTTTAAATCTAAAACGTATACTAATTCACGCTTTCCGTTTTGAGTTAGTGATAGTGAGAGGCTCTAAAACGCGGTTCCTAAATACATCAAGAGACATCATATATGCCGGTCATTGTACATTGCTTGAAAATCTTCTGGCTTTTCGAAAAATGTATTTATAACTGAATATTGATAAACAAAAATGGCGTCTCTCTTTTGAAATGGCAAATCGCCTGTAATGTCAGTATACGGTTTTCCGTTAATGATGTTCTCAACTATCGATTTTAAAAACAAAGTTCTTTATTGCAGGAAGTGAAAAAAATGTTATATTTTTTAGTGATCTGCTCCCTGATTATCAATATATCATTTGGGCCTGAGGGTAACTTCGAAACGTACTACTAATGCTTTTGTGATATTTGCGCTATAAGGCTCATTTTCATCGTTTCTTATAAATTGCAGACAAAGAGTTCAAGAAAGAATAGATTTCAAGCAAATGCAAATAAAGGGATATTTATTTATATAATTATTTTACTTTAGATAAATATACACACAGATAAAGAACACTAAAATTATTCGTTTTCAACATTATTTAAGCGTTCTATAATATATGACTTATTTATATCTTGAACATTAATGTAGTAGCACACAAATAATAAATTTTTAACATTAACAGCAGTGCTATCTGATTTCCTAATTATTAAATTTATATAGTCAGTACAAAATGCAGGAATAACTTCCAATTTTTGTACGATCATGACAGTATTTTCGCCACAAGTACAATGTCGTTCGCATGTACAGTTGGAAATTTTGATAAAATTTTGTATTTGGCCGAATTCTTTCTTTTTATCGTGTGAAATGTATGTACAGTAGGAGGATTCGCTCTTAATTTTTCTTTTATTATCATTCGCCACAAAAGTATTATTTTGATGTAATAATTTTTTAAATGTGCAATAATGATTTCCTGAAATATTGAAATTTTGAAAAAGTGTTTGTTCCGAATGAGTAAGCTTATATTTTTTAATGGTTCCTATAATAAAAATTTTACTTGATAATTTAGTTAACTTTTGTCGAGCTGTTTTATAATTAAGATTTGTGTAAAATGTTGAGAGTTCATTGGATTTATCACTGTTATTTTTTAAAAACATAAATAATTTAGAGTATTCAAATATTTTATTGCAAATTTGTATTTGTGGCTCCTTACTGCCATGTATCAATCTTTTCAGCTTTCCATTTATATCTTCCATAGGAAAACACGAAGTTACCCACAACGGACCAAAATCTATAACACACTGTGGAAGGTGTAGTAAAGAGTGTACATTACAAGTCATAAATTTTTTTCCGTATAATTGTTCATATTCCTTAACAAATTTTTTTAATTTTGAAATCGAAATATTAATATTTTCCTCTGTTATCTGACTTTTCATTAATAATGATATACTGAATACTAATAATTTAAAGTGGTTAAAATATCGAGAGTCCAATATATCTTCCAAAATAGGTAAAGAATAAAAAAAGAAAAAATTTTTGAGTTCATTAGCCTTCCAATATTTTAAATGTAATAACTTTCTGGGATATCGTTGAACAAAATTTGGTGGTTTAATATTAAGAAGTCTTTCATCAATCATTTTTAATTTATTATGTATCGAAAATTGTTCACAATGAAATTTTGAATCCAGCCAAAAGTGTAATAAACTCTTTACTACACCTTCAAAAACACAGTGCATAGAATCAACAGTGGTTGTTCGTATGTACTTGTACGTAAAGGATGAAATGATTGTGGGCCCTTTAACCCCATATACTGGAAATTTTGAAATCATTGATTGCTTAACATGCATTAAAGTTTCTTTTTCACCTCTTACTTTAAAATTTTCAAATGGATAGACCTGGACATTTAAGTATCGTTCTCCTTTTTGATAACATTTCTGACAACCAAATTTACCGTTATACTGAATCATATTTAAGAATAATGCTTTCGCTGGCAAGTCACACATTCCGCAAATAACAATGCCTTTTACTATTACAGGAAATTTTGAATTATTTAAATACACAGAAATACCATTACTTAAAGTTTGTAAACTATTGTATAAATTTCGAAGAAATAAATTTGGTACCGGCTTAGTCTCTCCAAACCATAATCCACATAATAATAAATTTTGAGGAGAATACCGTTTTGAATATTCTAATTCGTTAATTACGAAAAAGAATGGCCAAATAGATGATTTTGATGATTTAAATGGAGAAATGCCGTCGGTATACCAAGTAAGCGAGAAATTTAATTTATTTTTAAGAATACCGTCATTTTTACAAAGCTCCTTGTATATATTTCCGTCGTATATGTCAGATAAATTTGTTGATTCATTTCTGTAAAATCTATGTTCTAAATTTTGAATGAAATTAGGTTGGCTAAATAATGTTTGTATTTGCGGTAGTAATGGTATTTCAATAAAGTACTTCCAACTATTTTTCTCATGACATTGTGGGCATTCTTCGTGTTTTCCTACAGAAATCTTGCATTTGTCACAAAAAAAATGCTTATTTATATCAGACTTTTGACATTTAAAAAAGCTTTTTAATTGGTATACCGTATTGAAACAGAAATTTGGAGTTACGCAGTGAAGAGCGATTAATTTAAGGATGTCTGATAGCAGCGCACTAGTAATATTATGGCGAAGTGCTAGACCCAAAATCGCAATACCACTTTCTTCTTTTGTGATGGGAGAATTGAGAAATAATGGAACATTTCCTTCTGCTTTTTCTTCATAATTTAAATCCTCGTCATCTTCTGACATCCATTCTTCACATTCATAAAACAATTCATCATCTTCATCTAATTCATCTAAAAAATCATATGTAATGAGAAGTAGATTTTGGTAAACAATTCCTACTCGCGGGAAATATAAAAATGAATACAGTATTTCGGATCATCTGTGTGTGAAGTTCATGCTCAGATAGAGTTTTCCATTTATGAATTGAATAGCATTTTACTGTATTCGTAAAGTAACTATACGTGAGTGAAGTGCAATAATATACTTTTCATATGTGGTAATTTTTACTGAACATACGGATACAGTCGATCAAAATTTATAGAAAAAAAGTATATTATCATTAAGCTACGGGTAAAAATATTGCAAGTAGGGATAAAATTACCTTCTATATTATCAAATTCGTTATTTATTATGTTTTCTTCAATAGTAGTATCATTATATACACTTATTGCATCATTTGATAACATAATTTCCTCAACATATTCATGGTTTCTAATTTGATCTCTCCCACTGTATAATATAGAAAATTTAAACTTAATTTTGAATAATTCAGGCAAAATCGTTAAACTACATATAAATTATATTACTCTTGTGTTTCTTCCTGTGCTGCATCCTTATCTTCAATTAAATTTTGCAACTTTTTGTGCCACCTTTTCTTGGTACGTGGAGCACATTCACTAAAACAGAACGGACGTTTCTTTTTTTCCATAATTAACAACCAGAAAAATATCTCCCACTTTCTTTTCTACTGTGCGATTCCGATTCAAGAGTATAGACGAAAATTGCAATATCCTGTACCAAATTAAACAGCGAAAAAATGACGTTTGACATTTAGCTGCTGACATAAAACCTTAGTAACAGTTAACAGCTGAAACTTAATGAGAAACAGATGAGTATAATTGATATAAACCTAAAGGTGAGTACAGAAAAATGAATGCCTTCTTTGGTCTGTTTATTTAACTATTTCAATTTTCTGCTGAATAGCGGCTAACATCAAGTATATGTGGAGTGGGGTGATTTCAGAAATCACTGTTTGCATTTTCCTGTGATTAACTTCAGCTGTTAGCTGTCAGATATGATCACATGTTTTTTCCCGATGCCATATCGCTTTCGGTGCTAAAATAATTTCAGATATATTTGATATTGAAATAGCCTAAAAATGAGGTACGCTTTAGTACAATGGGTCATTGGCAAGCAAGTAACCATTTTAAGTGAGAAACATTTTTCTGTGGAGAACAAAATGATAGAAGGCGCTGAAGTTTTTATAAAATACGATGAAGAAGTATGTAAGGGTATCGTCCTGAAAATAAGTAGTGAGTAATGTTTTTATCGTTCTAATCTAGTTCTAGTATTACAACTAAGAACCTTCAATGATTAGGTTAATGTTGCATGAAAACTTACGAAATAAAGTAATATAGGGTTATGATGCTCTAATGATTTTCCTCATCTTTGTAGACAATAGACGTTATTTAAAAACATTGGGAGTTACTTTAGATGGTAAAATATATAACCAAAAACTAATAAAATGTGCCAAAAAGAAACTGAAGAAACCTGCAAAGCGACTGAGCCTGAAAATGTATAGAAGGAGTTTAAAAATGAAAGAAAATGACAAATTAAATGAAGAAATTTTTAATTTAAAACCAATTGTTAACGAAAGAGGTGAATAAAAGATTAAAATAATATTTTGTAGGATTGGGGGAAAAAATGAGACATGTGTATGTGAGCAATGAGCTTCATCCTTTTAAAGTTTACAACTAGCAGATCTGAAGGCTACATATTAAGTCCTGGTCAACTCATTGTCAATATACTACTTACATTTTATTATTTGAGTGGATCCAAATACTATCCCTGCGAAATTATTTTCTTACACAAAGAAGTTCATTGCTCATATCGCATCTTAAGATAGTTTTCCCCAATAAATTTATTTAAGTAGAAAAGTACTAATAACACAACATATATTAATTTTTTAATAGCAGCCAACCAAACGCAAGTAAATGTTACACCCGTTCATTCCAGTGATGACGAAGATCACAGTAAGTGTAAATACATACAAGATGAGAAAAAATCTTAAACTTCTAAATATTTAGAAAAGATTAAGCAATAATATTTAAATGGTTGCTTTTAATTGAAGTACAACTGTATTTGTTTTGTGCAAATGTAGAGAGGAATCTTTCACTTACGCTGCACAATATTTTTTTAAATATTTGATCTCTTCTAAGATGTATTACCCCACGTTCTTTAATTCCACATTCTACTTATAATTCATGTTAACATATTTTCTCCAGAAACATTGATTTAAGAAAAATTGCTAATAATAACATATGTTTTTCGAAATAGCAGTCAGCAAAGAGCAAACGTCTCCTGCAATAATAGCTGATTTTAGCGAGGAAGAAGAGGTGATTCCTTCCACCTCTAATACATCACCTACCATTGAAAACATTCCAAGTAAATAAATTCAATGAAATATACCAAACCTAACATACAAGGTATCAATTAACTGCAAATGTCTGTGTGATAAGTTTCATGAATGAAACTAATTTTAAGGATAACATTCTCATGCTCTTATTGTTAATGAAATAACTGGTTTGGCAATTCTTTAACAAGTTTAGAAGAAGGTTTACCTGATAGTTCCTGAATGCCAAAAAATTCTATAATCAAAACAATTTTAATCTGTTAACAACTTCTTAATTAAAAGCTACATAAAAAGAGCATAAGGGTTTTGATCTTAAAATCATTCACACACTATACGAATATGTATAATTTTATCAATTTGACTTGAGTTAACGGAGGACCTTGTACACTGCATAATTATGCTGTTACTTTCAAATGATTAATTTTTCAAATTTGTTTTTAGCATCAGGAAAACAATTGAAAATAAATCCAAATGATTATAAAAAAAAGTATTTCATTCTGTCAAATAAAATACAGAAAATGCTCCATTATTTCAATGCAGAATGCAGTAGAAAATCAACACATCTTATTAAGGTATTATATCGTGTATTATGTAAGAATCATTTTTAACCTTTTACCATCATTTCTCAAAATGTGCTTTTTAAATTTTGACCGTTTAGCTTATAAATGAAGTGGATTTTTTGACACGGGGAATAAAGGAAAACGACGAAATAGATGATGACAAGGTATTTTAATCTGATCTTACAGTACATGAATAATAACGTACTTTAGCCATTTATTGTTGCATCAATACGCTTTTGTAATCGTAAGTTTTTAAAATTAAAATTGACAGAAATTATATATTAGGTAGAAGTGCAGCCAGGCTCTGGAGTGTACGTGAGCTCTGCAGAGCTGTCTTATTTAAAAATATGGAGCAACAAACCGAACGAGATGATTAGACGACTTTTAAAATTAACTGTTGACATCGAAAAGTTAAAAAATTGTAGCGCCAGAGGAAAGGGTACAAAGGAGGGAATACCAACGAATATTTTGAATGCTATAGAATGCAAGTATTCTATTTTATTATAACCTTTAATTTAAATTTGATTTTTTTATGATGACACATATATATATATATATATATACAAGTTCCGTCACTTGAAACATCTCAAAGCATTGAAATATGAAATTGATTTTAGCAATTTTAATTGTATTACCTAATGTAAGATCTTCTCATAATGAATAACAAACAGTTTTAATCTTTGTGTACGGAATTTTGCTTTTAGGGTATGTAAGGAAACATGCATCTTTCCCATTAAAAAGAAGCGAGATTACCCGCGTGGTGAATTTGTGCTGTTGCACTTTACGGAATCCGAGACGGGAAAAAGGACGTGTAAGCCCTAGTATGGTATTAAAAATAGAAAGAAACTAATAACAGTTTGTATTTAAAAAAATTTATTTCCTAATCTATAAATCAATTACTTGCAGATTGACTGATGGAAAAGGATATCTTTATGCAATTGTTTGAAATGCTCGACAAATAAAAAAATAGATATGTATTGTAAAAATGATTAAAGGTTGGACTATTGATTAAAATGAAAAAAAAAAAACAACAAATCAGGTTTATTATAGTGATTTTATCGATTATAAGGTCTAAATTTTAATGCCCATTGCGTTCTAGAATTACTGCCGTGATTGTTTAAGGTTTCAGCCCATATTCATAGGATTAATTTGTTTTTTCTCATATTTGGCTACACATCTCCTATTGCTTCCGAGGATTCTCACAGTATTCTTCATCTCGTCATTGGATAAGGATAATTTACAATCATATCTCTGTGTGGCCAGCGTCAATGTAGGAGACACACATTCATATTGGCCCCTGGCATCGTCACCCGTCACCCATCCCGATTCACTTTTCCTGCCTGATTCTCATCAGCGAGTGTTGCGATTAATTTAATGTTAAAAAATTCGATACCTCACACTCTGAAAATTATGTTTTATATAAACTCCTGCTATCCTAATTATTAAAGAGCTCCCTTCACGTTATTAATATCAAATTGTCCTACGAACGATGTTTTGCGAGTCGATGTAATGTTAACCCTTTACAATTGATTTAAATCCCTTGGTCATATTATAATATTTAAATAACAATGTAAGTCTTATTACTTTAAGAAGATTACTGCATGTTTTTATTATAAATTACTGATATTTATCTTAACTGTACATGGTGCAAGTGGTGCAATATTTAATTAAATAAACATCTTTTAAACCAAATTGAATTAACATTTAATTAATATTTCAATAATCTTGCCATATAACTCAAATCGTGCTTTTACTCATTCAAATTAAAAGGGTAGCACGTATGGTTAACTGTCTGGTCCAGAAATCTTAAAAAAAAACATCTCGCATATGGAATTGCATAGGCGTATGGGCTGTAGTATTGCTCAAAAATGTTTCCAAAAATTTTTCTAAAAAGGTATGGCCCATGGTATTGGCTGAGCGTCCTGGATTGTGCCTCTGGACAGACGTATTGCCAAGACGTCTTTTGAAGTCTTTCGAACGTTTAGCCCAAACCAGTTGCCACACTCCATTTTTTTACGCGGGTGCATGATAATTTATTACCTTCGACTAATTTTTTTGCGATTTCTTTACGTCGATGTCCTTTTAATTGACGTTTCTTGTTATGATCCTTTTCAAAATCAAAATTTCGTAGCTCACATTGCATACGCACGTTATTATCAACCAGAGGCTTATTAATTATATTACCAGTAAATGTACACTGACAATCAGAACAATAAGCTAAAACTGTAGCATAAATGCCGACATTAGAAAATTTACACCTTTTAAAAGAAAGTGCGCAAGGAAGTTTTGTTTCTTTGTATATCAAATCGTATAAGATATCGGTCCATTTATAACAAGAAAACATGCCATAATGTCGACTAGAGGATGTTCTATCTTTTGCTGAATATAACAGAAGTTGTGGTTTTATTTTAAGCCATGTTTCAGTAGAAATGGTTAAAATGAAGCAAATTGAATGTATATTGCTTCTCTCAATCGTGCTATTGAGCGAAGAATCTTGAAAAGATTTATCATAAACAATATTGAAAAACTTACGAATTTTGCTGGTTACGTCATAACGATTTTGTTTTAAAATAACATAAATATATTTCGGCTTTTTAAGATGTCCCAGTGCTTTAAGTTCTTGGCTCAATGATTTGTAGAAGTTTGAGCTTGGAGGTGCAGGACATCCTTTACTGTCCAAAAGATTTCTGTACTTTTCATTTTGAAGAATAGACACTAAACTTTCCACAATGTCCATTTTGATCTTTATAAGATTACTAAAAATAATGTGGAAAATATATTTGGTAACGTTTTACACTATTAAAATGATTTTATATTCAGAACTGTGCATTCAACACTGGACAAGAGTTTATCAACGACTGAGCTTTCAAACCGACACTTCATTGCTATAGATATTGGCGGTCATAAAATACTCAAAAAAAGTCGGCATTGATCTAACATTTTCAGATCAGCACCGAACAGATGCGGTATCAAAAGAGTATTGTCGCTATTCCTTTGACGGTACTTAACACTCCGCGCGCCGTTATATTCGCATGTCGTTTGAACAAAGCCGACATTTTCGACAAGAAAACATTTCGAATAGTTAAAACGTATACATAGTATAGCTAGATCATTAAAAAATAATGACGATAAGAATTATTTTCACTAGTGTAAAATCTTACTACCCTCTTTAAGGATGCAACTATTTCAGTTTTACTGAAAAAAAACGAAGCTAAAATTAACAGTCTATTTTTAGCAACCGATGAAACAATCGTTGCCACAACTGTATACGTACCTAATCGTACATTTAAGTAGATAAGTCTAATCCACGCTAGCACATCGTATGTAGTAAGACCGACTCGATACAAATCTTTTAAATACGCTCAATGCATTTAACTTCTATAGTATCTCAAAGAAGCGCGATTTAAATTTAAAAAATATACATCATCTCTTTTATTTCATAACGAAGAGATCTATCAACATGTCAAACTGAAAACGCTAATAGGAAATGTTTAACAAAATTAAAGAAACTTATTTTTTATCGTACATTCACTATTAAATATTTGCAAGTTAGAGGTAATTTGTTAGTCCCATTAAAAAATATGCATTGGTTCTTATTTAATAAGGAAATAGATACATATTTATTTAAAATTATGTTTCGCATTTTCTTTGTATATTAGTGAGTTAAACCGCGTTCAGCGTATCGAGCAGATTCATATAGAGTTGGTCTGACTACATATGCCATGCCAGCGAGGAATAGAATTATCTACTTAAATATATAACTAAGTATATGCGTGTATAGTTATAACAACGATTATTCCATTGGACACTCGCTCCAACTACCTTCGAAAAAAAAAAAAGATTTAAACCATCTTATCAAGAGTAAACTACCCTTTCCTGACTTGTACCAGCGATACTACTTAGGTACTTTTTTGTACTCGCAAATATGTGTCTGGATTTGGAATTTCAGGTTTGGTACAAACTGCTTCTCGATTTTATTGCAAAAAAAGGGACTTTTCACTATCATGTGGTAAGATAAAGTACCCCTGTTTAAATTTCACCATCATTCATATTCTAGTTGCTGCTTGTACTAATTTATATTCCTGTTCATGCAAGATTTCAAAACGATCCAGTGATTTTTTGGCGGAATATCGAAGAAAAACTATATTTTTGGTGCGGCTTTTGTTAATTAATTTTCTCAAAAACTATTGAAATTATCAAAGTTTACGAAACGGTACAGAACAGTACAAGTTAAATGTTTTACAATGCCATGCTAAAAGTATAAAAATCGAAAATGGCGGGGTTGACGGAAGATCGTTTTTTGTGATTTTTTTCGAAATCTGACGATTCGACCGAATTTTTTCAAACGGTACAATGTAGTACAAAGCGAGTACAGTGCAGTACAATCCTAAAATGAGAAAAATTTAAAAATGGCGGGGCTCGCCAAAAAATCATTTTTTTCGATTATCTCAAAATCTAGCGGTGCGATTCGATTATTTTTAACGGTACAATATGGTACAAAGTGGGTACAAATTGGTACAACACAAAAAATATTGATTTTTAAAAATGGTGGGGCTAACTTCACGTACATTGTATGTTGTGTAATGATTTATTCTACGTTTTTTTATAAGCGATTTTAAAATCACTATTATAAAACTCCTTGCCATCATCTGTCTGCAAATTTTTGGGACATCTCCCACTTTTCAGAATCTTCGTAAATGCGTCTGTCATTTCCTTGCAAGTTTTGGTTTTTAGTGCTACTGCCCATCCAAATTTCGACAATGCATCAATAACTGTGAGAATATAGTGGTAACCTCCGTCAGTATAATTCTTCATATCAACCAGATCTGCTTGCCAGAGGGCATCGAAGCCTCGTATTATAACTCTTCTACGTTGAAAATTCCGTCTTGCAGGTACATTCAGTTCTTCGACCAATTTTTTCTTTTCTCCACTATCCATAACTCCTCAGGTATGTGTTGGGTTTAAAAGGGTACAACGAGCACTGATGGTAGTAAAAGGTTCTTTTTCCTAATAAAACTCTTTGTCGAATTATTTCAAGAAGAATTCTCCTTAGCATGATTCTCCCAATGAAAAATAGCACTTTTTTTTAAAATTCGCATTATCTTCATTATATGTTTCTTTGATTCAGCATCCTCTTTAGTCTGATTCTCCATGAAAATTGATGCATATTTCTTTAAATCTGCATTATCTTCAGCATGTTTCTGCATGAAATTACTCAATTTCACTTGAAAATCATTCAGCCTTAACTCGGTTTCATCCAGTCTTAACGCAATACTTCGTAAAATATCACTGTTTTCCTGCATTTCATTTTTAAGGTTCTCACGTACAGCATTGATATTATCCAGCAGAACACGCATATTGACAGCACATTTCTCATCAGTAGCATCAAATCCTAAATTTGAAATAATATTCCCCTTAGCATTAAATGCATTCATACGTTTATCTAATTTTAATGTTTCATCTTCAGTTTTGCGGAAATATTTTCTCACATTACTGGCAGTGGAAATACCTCCAAATTTATTTATCGACATTGTGAAGTAACACAATCAACTGGGAAATTATGGAAAGTGTAATCTCTTTTATAGGATAATACGTTCTTCATGAAGCTCCTCAATTATTGATTGTATCTCATTATGATGATACGTATGTCCTGCAGCAGATGATGCTATCAAAAGTCTCAAACGTTCAACTAATTCGTTCGGATCATTCCAATGTACATAGTTCACTGGTTTATCATTAACACACATATAACCGCTGCCTTTTACAATATTCTTTGGAGGAAATAATGGATTAATTATTTTCTTCCATTTATGACCCTTATTCCCACGAAGCTTTCCCTCGCTACTGTTATCTGATCTGTGTACATTAGTTTGAGAAAGAATATTCTTATATGTTTTTAAATCATCTTCAGTATAATCATGTGTCTCTTTCATGAAGATCAATTCAAATAGACCAATAGTACCCTGATAATATTCCTCATCAATAATAATAAAATCTCCACGATCTACTTTAAAAGCACATTTTCCAATTCTCATTTTGTTAAGACTACCATCTTGTTCAACTCCAAAATTATAATCAATTATTTCCTTATTTTTACTCATAAACATCTCTATATATTTACGTCCAATTGCTCCATATTCTGACAAAGAACTATTTAAATCTAAGGATCTTTGCAATGGCGATGATGGAGTTTCTGCTTGCATTGGTGATGGTATTGCTAAATCATTAACATCCTTTTCTACTTTCACTCCCTCCTCCTCCTCCTCCTCATCCCCATCCTCTTCCAGAGAAAGGTATAATGTTTCATTAGGTCGTGAATTTCCTTGCTCATCATCATCAGATGAAGGGGTTGGAATTTTAATTCTAGAGTTGTATGCGAAATCTTTACGTTGTGGAGCCGATGAGAGATAAGTCCTTTTACGTTTCGATGGAATAATAAAAGAATTATCGCTTACAGTAGTCTTCTGTAGCGGTTCCTGTTTATACTCATATTTCGGGGACACGAAGGTCATCTCATTATGTTCAGTGAGCTTCTTCAATGGCTCAACAATTGGTTTAAAAGTTTCATTTAAATTGGTTTCCATCATTTCTCTTCCTGATTTGAGTGCACGATATTTTTCACGAATTACTTTACTTTTCGCAGCAATCTTCTTAAGCAGCATCTTTTCTTCCATTTTCCTGCTTTCCATGTTTTCCACGTTCAATCAACGTTCAATCCACGTTCAATCCACGTTCAATCCACGTTCAATCCATGTTCAATCCACGTTCAATCTAGGTTCAATCCACGTTCAATCCAGGTTCAGTCCACGTTTTTATTTCCACGTTTATACTAGGTTTATTCCCCGCTCATTTGATGTGTGTGTGTTTTGATGGACACTTAGCTCTAAACTGAACAATCTTAAGCAAACGGTATACTATTTAATCTTAGCATACTCATCGAAACCTTTCCGATATCTACCATTTTGAATTGTACTATCCTTGTCGATCACTAGAAATCCATAATCATGGTGCCAGCACTTTGAACACAATTCATTGAATTTTTCAAATGACATATCCGTGTTTACATGATCGTTATAAATATGTTTTAAATTAGTACCATCTTGCTTAAAGATTATGATTAGATTTGCATTATCACGAATCATGTGTTTAGGAATTTTAGCATAAGTCTGGCAGAGGTAGAAGCAGTCAATATTTGAATGTCTACCCATGGAGAAGTAGTCTCTGATATTATCCTGCTTATCGTTAGCAACATCATCAAATATGAAAATAGAATTGGGTAACGGATCAGTTACGTTTACAACGTCGCTATTGTTTGAAAATTTAAAATATCCAATACCTTTGAGTCCTTTTAATAACCGTTCAAGGTATTGATACTTGGGTTGTTGAAGCGACTTTGAGTATACATAAATATTTTCAAATCTCACACCGTTAGGACTTTCTACGAGACTAAGCAGTATGTTTGTTTTACCGTAATTCGAGGGTCCGCAAATTATACTACGAATTGTAGATGGAAGTAGGGATCCATGACGTTTACTCCTTCCTCCACAACCCCCACCGACAATAAAGCGATCGGCGTTGGAGACACGAATGTGCAGTGGTTGCTTTACGAAATCCATAACTGTGAAACTCTATGATCATGCAAGCTATTTATAGGCTTGAAGCAGATTATCTCATCAGTTCTCATTATGTCGTTGTTAATGTTAGATGTGCTACGTTTGGAGGATTTAACTATTGAGCAGCTTGAATACATTCCAAAAATTTTACTATTGAAGCGCTTTCCAAACAGTATTCGACTTGTTTGGTGTAAATTGCCTGAGCACATTCGTGCAGATCCTGAAGTGCAACAATATCGTGCCTGTACGGAACATTATAATTTACCTAATCAAGATCATTTTGATGGAATACCGCCTTCAATAAAAAATTGCTGGATGTGTCAACGAACCCGTTAGGAAAGCATGACATGATGAGATATGGTTGTGGATATATTTTCAATAAGCTGCTAAATAAACTACCCTTCGAGCTGCATGTACCTGGCTACAATTATTGCGGTCCAGGTACTCGCCTTCATGAACGGTTAGCACGTGGTGATCGAGGAATAAACCCTCTGGATGATGCTTGCCGTGAGCATGATATCGCATATTCAGTATATAAGGACCTGCCCTCGCGTCATCATGCTGATAAAGTACTTGCACGCCGTGCACGACAACGTATCATAGCTAGTGACTCATCCGTAGGTGAACGAGCGACAGCGACTGCTGTCTGGGCATCAATGAATACAAAACGGAAACTCGGCTTAGGACTGCGAGTGTCTAGAAAAAGTACGAAGAAAAGAAAAATTCGTTTACCGAAAAAACGAGGTGGTTTATTGAGGAAAAAGTCACTTACTAAAACAAAACGGGGGGGTTTATTACCATTGCTTCCGCTGCTGAGTGCGGTGGGCGCATTAGCTGGCGGTGCGGCAGGTATAGCAAAGGCTGTAAACGACACCAAAGCAGCCAAAAAACAATTGGAAGAAATGAATCGACACAATCGCTTAATGGAAGCGAGACGGGGACTAGGTTTATACCTCGCACCATACAGTCGAATAGGAGAGGGAGTGAAAAGGAAAAGGAAAAGAAAATAAATGGACTTCCTAAATCTGGACCTACTAGTAATATGCAATTATCAAACGTTTGTCGTAAAATACAACATTTTCGGGGAGACTTTATGCGTACATCTCTACCTCAAAATGCGCAACGCAATGAGTGCGCAATTGTGAATCTTGATGACGAACAAGGTCCTGGAAAACATTGGGTCGCTTACGTTAAACGTAATAAGCACGTTAAGTATTTCGATTCCTTCGGAAATTTAAAACCTCCAATTGAATTTGTGGAATATTTTGGACCATCTGCTATAATCTACTACAACCACGACCAATATCAATCGTATGATTCAAGCATATGCGGTCTGTTGTGTGTCAAGTTTCTACGTGAACAATGTCTTTAACAGTTAAACTCTCTGGCCATGACTCGGTATTGGGGTCAGATTTTTTCCCCCCGATCGATCTTCGAGATGGACTTTATGAACTCGGTCTCGTAGACTTTCAGAGCTTCAATTCAATCTCTAATGTTGATGAGGCAAACAATATATTTTACGTTGATGATCAGGAGCTAACTATACTTACAGGTTGTTATGAGCTCAATGCTATAAATGACTTTTTACGTGCTCAGATGTTCGAAGGTGATGAAGAAAAAGTAATTGTTCTACGTGCTAATAATAATACATTAAAAAATGAAATAAAGTGTAAATATCAGATTGATTTTACACAACCTAACAATCTAGGCTCTTTGTTGGGTTTTTCATCAGATCGTGTTATTCCACCGAACACACTAGCTGAATCAGACGAGCCCGTAAACATTATAAGAGTAAATATTCTACGAATTGAATGCAACATTACAGCGGGTGCGTACACATACGGTAGACCTCGACATGTTATACATGAATTTTTTCCGAGTGTTCCGCCAGGTTATAAAATCGCAGAAACACCGAAGAACGTCATTTACTTGCCAGTCTTTGCGAAAGTAATTGACCCTCTCACCTTGCGTATTCTCGATCAGGAAGATCGTATAGTATATTTCGGAGGTGAAGAAATCACAATTCGTTTACATATTAGAAAATGTTGATTTACAAGAATACTTATAAATCACCGATACTCGATGAGCCTATCAGTCCAACTGCTGCAGTAGGACAGAATACATTGAGTGAAGGTAACGCTGGAGGACAAAATACATTGAGCGAAGGTAACGTTGGAGCATCATTAACAAGAAGAAATATCACCTTTCTACAATCACTGGGTTTCAACGTTAGAAATAATAATGGATCCATTAGATGTAACCGCTCAACCAGTGTTCGACAATCGCATCACTAAAATGGAAATGCATGCATACAATCCTTATGCAAATGCCTCATTGGGAAATAGTGATGAAATTCAAATTCCTATACAACAGCAAGATTTAATTCTTCTACCCTGTGAAAGTTATCTCTACATTGAGGGAAAGATAATCGTTGGAACCCGTGCTCTGGATGCAGCAACCCAAGATGTCGTAGGACTTGACTGTAATTCAATGGCATTCTTGTTTGATGAAATTCGTTATGAACTGAATGGTATTGAGATTGATCGCTGCAAGATTGTGGGTATTACTAGCTCCATGAAGAATCTCATCTCCTTAACTGCTGAGGAAAGTGCAAGTCTACGTCATTCAGGATGGTTTCTAACAGATCACAGGTCTACGAATCATTTCAACTTTTGTGTACCATTGCAAATGCTGTTGGGTTTTTGTGAAGACTACAGAAGAGTTATAATAAATGCACGTCATGAACTCGTTCTTATTCGAGCACGTGATGATATAAATTCACTACATTCTTCGAGAAAAATCATCAACTCAAAAATTTATTTGCAAAAAGTGCAGTGGAGGATTCCTCATGTATCACTGAATGATTATACAAAACTTAAATTTCTACGTTTGATTGAGCAAAACAAGTCTAACCATGGCTTTTCGTTCCTGGGAACTCTACGAATATCCACTTTTACCTGAAACACAGTGGCATACATGGGCCGTAAAAGCTGCAACACAATTGGAGAAACCTCGATATGTTATACTAGCATTTAGACAAAATAAGAAGAGTACGCAGCATATGGAGGTGCTTAGATTCAATGACAGTTCTGTTCGTGATGTTAAAGTCTATCTGAATTCAGAATTTTATCCATATGACCGAATTGATAGTGATAGCGAAAAACCCCGTTATTCTGTACTATATGATATGTATGTTAAATTTATCCATTCATATTATGCAGGAGAAAAACAGTCGAAACCAATGCTTAATTACAAAAACTTTGTGGAATACGGTCCTCTCTTCGTCATCGATTGTTCGCATCAAAATGAATCTATAAAGTCAGGCACTGTTGACGTTAAAATTGAGATTGATTGTACTAGAAATATTCCAAGTAATACTACCGCGTTTTGTTTAATTATACATGATAAAATCGTTGAATATAACCCGCCTACTAGTATTGTTAGAAATGTAAGTTAATAGACTAGATTTATATGTATCTTACTAATGTAGTGAGGGATAAAGAAAAAATAAATAAATACGATATAATAAACATTTATTGATGTCATTTGTAACGAAGTTCCCCGTTACGTATACGAGATACCGAATAAAGAACATAAAAGCTACCGAACAGTGGATATTATTAATCCCTACGTTACCGACTCATGAGATAGGCTCACGAGTGGATTATAGCTAACGTCAAGGATAGACCCCGTTGACAGGCAGAGGCCCGGATGAAAAGACCGGCGCTCCAGTAAACGATGTCCAGGTTGTCCTGAGAAGTAAGGCAGGGCCATGCCAAACAACCCAGGCAACCTGAGATAAGGAGAAGCGGCCTCGGGGAGTCCTAAAACGATGACAGTGTCTATAAGTCCCCACGAGGAGGGGAAATAGAACATCGAGTCTGGCTTGAACGCTGGTTACGCGCGTCAAGCAGGCTGCGCGAATGTCGTGCGCAGACTGCCATAGCAGTCAGTCGGAACGCGACCATGGGACTGTGCTGATGTGTCCGTGCGTGCTGGTGAGCGCGTGACGCGGCACTCAGACAGCCATGGTTCGGTTCGCGTACGTGAGGCGTGTGCTATAGGCCAGCCTGCACGTACGTCACGACTGGATACCGGCCAATGCATGGTGGGTTGCGCAGGGGCGTAGTTAGCCCGTTGGAATGTGTCCCGGTGCCCTCCGTAATCCCATAGGCTTGCGCTATGGCTGGACGGGCCGTGAACATTGCCTCCGTGGTGGTCCGCTCCTGGCAAAACGCTATGCTTTGGTAATTGATACCGCATGTTCCCGCACTCCTCGCCACCACCTGTGTGTGGGTGGTGAGGGAGAAATGTATGCCCCTCAGCAGGCAGGTCTGCGAGGCTCGGACTTCCGTAAGGAACCCTCCCCTCTCTCCACGACCTAGCATACTGAGCGACCCTGGCTACCGCTACCGTCCATATGCATGGCCGCAGGGCCGTATAAGATGCATAGAGAATGGGGTCGAAGGACCCAATTGATAACGTAGGGTTGTTGGCCACCCAACTGACCAACTGGCGCCCTGATACCGATAGAAAAGGACGGGCGAAGGTAATGGGAAAACCCGTAGTGTGAGTGGCCCCTCGCACTGACGGGAATAACCTTACACATTCCTTAAAAACATTCCTTACAAACATTTCCAAAATTTATCTTATGATTATCATAGGGTAACTTTAAATTCTAAATTATTGTATCGTCCTCCAACATATAAGATTTTTAATGTATTCGCTGATGCAGCATTTTGAAGTTCTTTGATTAGTTCAGGCGACTCCAGTAATTTCATCATCCTTGAGGGTAGGAAGAATCATTCGTCTGTAGCCAGCTTCGCTATTAATTTCTCTCCATATTTGGTCTTAATTTTCACTAATTTAGTGATTTGATACTCCTTATTCTCCTCAAAAGTATTCAGCTTTACGAAAGTCTTAGGTTCGTAAGTTACACTTGCAAGTGCATTGATCTTGGTTAAATCCATTTTTCTGTGAAAAAACATAGAAATTGAGAAAAGAAAAACATTGAAATAGAATAGCAAGAAAAGAGAATAATAATAAAAGAATAATTCTTACCACCCAAAAGAGTTTCTGTGGTACAGCAAGGAAAATATTCGGAATATAGCTTTGCACTGGATCTTTCACCTCCTTGAAGCTTCTAATGAAAACTGACTGACTGAAATTTCCCGATTGCTAACAACAAAGGTTTTAAAAATGGTGGAAGGGATGAGATGCATTCATGGAAGGGGATGAGATGCATTTTTATTGGAAGTTAATATTTGGGTGGTTGGGTATTCTTGCCCGCCTACGAAATTTGCGTCAAACAAGTCGTAACACGTTACCAGTGGGTTCTCCAGAATTCTTTCAATTGCATAAACGTGTTGCAGACTTTTCTTAAGTGAAAAGTGAAACGGGAAAATTTACGAGCACATTCCTCTCGATAGCTAGACATATAAAAAAATGAGAGAATATGAAAAAATCGGGGCTCTAAAGGGGTCATAAATCAAGTAACATTAGTCTAGACGTTTGTTTTGAACAAGTCATGGCACGATCTCAGACGTCCGGTGCTAGAGCATATCCGTTCTAGAAGATATCTGCACACTCTACAATCAGTTCTCCAATCGCTAGAATGGTGCCAATACAGGTTCTTAAAGTCTAGGTAAAAGTTATGTTTTTTTTTTGCTTTACCTACCCCTCCAAAAAAATGAAGTGCACTAACAACTCTTTCCCTTTCTAATACCTAGCCTGCTTGTTAGATGGATCGTATGATATGCTTACCTGAAAAGCTAATAATGGCTAAAAGATAAGTCAGGGAAGGCTATAAAAATTCTTAAAACTGTTTTTTATTCAATAACTAAAGTTTTACTATCAGTTACTCATCCAGTCTCCATGTCTCATGCTCCTCTTCCTCCTCCTCCTTTTTCATCCACATCCTCCTCTTGAAGGCTAGCTTCTCTATAGCCGTATCCCGTGGTACCGCGAATGTATAATTTTAGTCAAACATCTTTTTTAAATTGAACTAGTTCACCCGTGTGTGTAATTACGTAATATTAAAATACCATTAGCGTGAAAGAAGATTAAGGAAGGCAGTCACCTAGCGGTGACTACTGGAACTAGCAATTAACTCAACCTAGTTTATCTGTGTAGCAGAGTCGGAAATAGTTAGGCTACGTAAGGTAACTAACCATCTTCTTCGAAGGGTGAAAAAACATTCCCTCAACTAGGGCCCCGTAGGATAACTTAGGTCCCCGTAGGATAACTAAACAACGGTACCATAGGGTGAAAAATACCCCCTCCCTAACCAAACTCGGTCCCACTATAAGACCTTCCAACTGTGACATAGGGTGAAAAATACCCCCTACCTAACCAAACTCGGTCCCACTATAAGACCTTCCAACTGTGACATAGGGTGAAAAATACCCCCACTATAAGACCCTTTCCTTCCTCATCCCCACCACTACCATACTATGAGAGTCTTATCCCCACCCATCCCCCTTCCACACCACAAAAGAGCTTCCCCCACTCCCTGTCATCGGAACCGCATTGCTCCTCTACTTAAAGCTTTACTTAAAATGGTTTTGAAAAACCTTTCATTTGAGCCCATAAACATTAAAATCGGTTCACGCAATCCAAAGATCTCATACTCTGTTAGCTATATATATGCAGAAGTTGAAATTCTTCTCCCTTCTTTTTTCCCGAGTTCTGTATGTCTCGGACTGAAGTTGGCCGCTAACGAAAAAGACCTCATTTTTACAGCCCGCTTCCAACAAACTATACTCAATGACGAAACTATAGTTGTGAACTGGCAAACAAATCGATATAATAGATATAAGTAAATCGGCAACTTGTTAACTGTCAATTGTAATGTAAGGTTATGTGTATTTAATACAGTGAGGTTGTTCATTGTTATGTTAGTATGTTTAATTTTTAAAATAAATTCGAATAAAAATGACATAAGTAATCGACAATTATTAGATAAATATAACATTATATTTTACAATACAGGATGTTAGTATATATACTTTGTGGTACTTTGTGGAATTTCTTTTTCAGATAAATTAAGATAGAACATTTCTATTTTCATTGCTGAGGATATAGATGAAGTAAGAATAATATTTACAAATTTTCAACACTGTGCTAAGGAGAACTATACTTTCAACATTTATGTGCATCGGTGATTATCAGAAACATGTTAATTGCAAGAAATTGTTAAGGTATTTGAAAATCATACGCTAAACTTCCAGGTATTGACATCATTAACAAAATGCATGTTTAACTTTTTCACTCTTTATACTGATGTGGAGTTTAACTGTCCGATGGATTATATCATATATACAAACCATTTTACACGAAACAATTAAACTTATTTATTACTACGATTAAAGAAAAGTAGATGAATATTTGCTAATCGTTATTTAATATTCAATTATAATATAAAAAAGTATTAAATCCAAATATTTTTCTATGCTTTTCTAATCGGAGTAGAAGGAAATTATTATTATCTCCAAAAATATTATCCAAATTTAGTTTCATCTTAATATAACATTGAATTTTATAATATAATATGTAATATATTATTTGGTACTTAGTGAGATTTTATTTCAGATTGAATTATAATAACATGTTTATTGTGTCATTGTGCAGGCTTTAGTTGTAAAATTAAATAGAAGAAGTCAGAAATGATATCAGTTTGCCAAAGTAAGAGCCATAATGCAAAGTTAATGTTGAGAGTTAAATCTAACGAAAAGGTGGAGAAATTAACAAATTTGGAAGCCAATACTTGAGAGTGAAAGGCTTGCAGGTGATTTTGGGCATAAACTCTTACAAATATATGTCAATTAAATAATAAATATAATGATAACGTCATCTAGAAGTGAAACAATAAAAAGGTAGGGGGTTAAATGTCCTACTTTTCGGCGGGGATAAAATGGCGGCGAGAGAACCTATTTGTACAGAAAGTGTGGAAGTCTATGTTCATCACACGAATATGATTGTAATTCAATGGTTTTGTAATCACGTGATTTTTCAGTACACTCAATGCCAAAAGTAATAGCAAGTATCAAACTGTCACGTAGAAGAAAATATAAACAATAATATTTGAAAAAATATATTGGTGTCAAAATTTATTCCAAAGACAATTGATTGTGATTGAAAGAGAAAATCAGATGATAAAGAGATAAAATACATAGATAAATAATTTGATATAATAATATTAAATCGTTTATTTAAAATCTGGAGTAAAAAACTTTGTGGTGTATATTAAATTTGTTATAGGTAAAAGAAGGAAACCGAACTAGAAAAGATAAAAAGGAGAAATATTTTACATTTTATTTGTTTACATAAGAGGAAGTGTAACAAAAATATTCAACTCAAGAAAACTCATATTTTAAAAGGTATTGGTTAGCTATCGTTAGCTTTTTGTTTATAGTATTAATAATTATTAATTAATTTTTATGAAAAGCAAAACTATTTAAAAATATTAAGATCATTCATTATACATTAATTAAAAGTAATGTAAAAAGGATTATTGGCATAGGATATAAGCGTTAAAATTTTTGCATGTTGTATGTTAGTACAATGCAGACTCCTTTGCAAAATGACATTGATTATAAAGCAAATTAGATAATTAAATATTCCAAAACTTCTTGTGATTACTTAAACATATAAGGCGGTCATATTGTATATCTTTCAAGGTTCAATTTTGCCTTTACAGCCATTAGCATTTTTCAGAGGAAAGTATCGGATAGTTGTAATCGATGTTATTGTGTCAATAGTTAAAAAGAAAGATTTTTAATATTTACAGTTTGTTGTGTGTGTGAAATAAAATTTTTATGTCAAATTAATAAAGAAATTTTGTTCTTTCAGATTGAAGCACAGGTTGATCGATGGAAAAGATATACTTGCCAAAATAGAAAATGACCAAAGAGATTCTGCAGATTTTAATTTATTTAGGAAAATATTGGATGGTCTTGAAGAAAATAATAAAAAATAGAAAAGAAGAAAGTGTTAATAATAGAACTTTTATAAAATTTTAATACAGTAAATTATTTAATAATTTGGTACACATTTCATTGAGGTTGAAAGGGATAATGAATTTAATATATTTGCTGAATTTAACAATGATTGTTATTTTTCTTCTTATGTGATTATTATTATTCTTTTTCTATTTTTAGGAACATGGTCTAATGAAATACGCGTATCAACTATATATGTAAAAGTATTTCAAAGTACAATAAAATTTTAGTGAAATTTCAAGATAATAAAGAAGTTGATTTATGTTTGAGCGTGTGAAAAGTATTTGGCTGAGTTTATAATAAAAAAGAAATTATTACATGTTAAACTTAACAGCTTTATTAATTGCTCGTTTACACTGATTTAACAAAGAAGAAGTATCATGTATCATTCAAAGCAAGATCATCGCCTAAGTATCCAGTGTAGCTGCTAAATACTGACATCAACTATAATTGCTGGTTCCAATTTGAAAGTGTCTTCTCTCAAATTTTATCTGATGCAGTTTACAATACAAAGCTTTTAATTTGAGTGTATTATCCAATAGCCATTTTCTCAGAATGTATCATAAACTTTAAAAGTTTTTAATACTCGCCAAAATTATTCGGATTATCTTTATTTTTAATTAAAACTATGCTCTCCTCGTGTTCTTTAAGAGATATTAATTGTGCTAAGCGTAGTTTCAAGGTATTATCTGAAAAAGATCAAAGAATTATAAACTATTGGGGTGTACAGGGTGTATAAAACGTTTGGATCAAAAGTAATGGTGGTGGAATGTAATAAAATTATGATTGTTCATTTTATCTCTGTTTCTTAAAATTTCTGCAATTTCCTTTAGGAGTCTTTCATTTTTAAAAATAGTCATGTATAAAAAGTAGTCCACATTCTGCCGCTTTATATTTTCATCCAGCGCTTCCAATCTTTCTAAAATGTTCCACCCTGTTTGAAGCCATTTATCAAAATTAATATCACTCCTTCTATTACTTGCTTTGATCTTTAAATTGTTTCTTAATTGGCTTATTTCTGTGACACTTATTATTACCAAATCTTGCAATTTTACTGCGAATGTTAGATGAAAAATATGAAGAAATAATCAATTTTATAATATTATTAATTCGGTAGATGAAAAATACATTTATTTAGGAGGAGCATCTATACTTTCATAAAAATTTATAAAATGTAGGTTTGTGTTTCATCAGATCATTCAATGATCTATGATAACGCTTTTGATTGTTGTTCGTCCTGTTGTCGAATTGAAAAACGCTAAGTGTTTCTCCATTTACTTTTTTCAGCCAGAACTTGTTAATATATTCAAATAATTTTGGAAGTTCTGATATTGCAAGTAATTCCTTATTGGTGTTGAAATTATTTGTAATAATATCAAATCCTAATTTAATTAAGGACGCAGGCAGTAGGGGCAAATTGAGTATTTTCCGTAAACGGACAATTCCTTTAATACGTGTCTCCACTGTTTTACCCCTCAGAGTCTTAAATAAACCCAATTTCCCAGCATATTTCCTAACGTCCTGAAAGTAACATTCATTTTTTCAAATCCAATTGTTTCATTTAACATAAAATTTACACTTACATGTACATAGTGGAAGAAATAGCCCTTTACTTTGCAAGTTGGATAAACAATTTCGATTGCGTTCTGCAGACCTAACTCAAAGTCTGTCATAATACTCTTTATATTAAATGCTTTTAAAACAGATTCTTTAAAGGTGCGTTTACACTTGCAACATTTACCCGAACAGAACGTCCTCGTGTAACATTCTAGCGTAACATTCGCCTCGTCAAAACATGTTCGCGAACGTGTACGCCGCGAACCATGGCGTGCCGGTTTCTTAACGTCAAAGGGATGTTATGCCTTAGTGTTACACCAGTCTAAACAGATTGAACGCCCGCAGCAAACGTTACTGCGAACAAATTGTGAAAAGCCATTTAGTAGTGTGACTATAAATTTATAATGGAGTGGACGGAGGAAAAAAGTTTATCTTTAATAGATATGTATCGCAACACCAGCATTCTTTGGGATCCAAAAAATCCTAATTATTTTAATAAAATTAAAAAAGAAGATGCTTGGAAACAGTTAGCAGAGGATACACAAATAAATGTTGGGGAAGTGAAAAGAAAGATATCTTCTTTATTAGCAGCATTGAGAAGAGAAAAATCTAAAATTAAAAAGAGTTTAGGAACTGGAAAAGGTATGTATTCATTTGCAGGTATATTATAGGCACATAAGTACAATAGCATTCGAACTTCACAAATTTTATAAAAATAATTTTAAAACATAGGGAGAGAAGAAATTTATGAAAGCTCCTAGTTTGCCTTTAAAAGCTTGAGGTTCATATTGGACAAAGATAAACCAAGAGACGGAATAAGTACAGTAAGTAAAAACTTATTTTATTACTATGTATTATATACAAATTTATGCGTACTGGTCTTGCCAATATACCTGGCCATCAGTCATAAAATACTCGGTCAATTCATCCCGAATTTCTTTGGCCTGTTTGTTTGATCTACGTGGAATTCCTGCTAGAGATTGTAAGGCTGATTCGTAGTTAATTTCCGTCTGCCGTGTTTTTTGTGTGCTTTGTCCTAAAAAATCACTTTCTGTATACAATGGTTCGGAAGGCATATAAACATCGGCGGAATTTCTATTTCTCCTTAAAAAATTGTGTAAGTGTGTTATAGTCAAAACAACTGTTTGTGCAGTTTCTGGCTTCAATAAAAGTGGCTTTCGAAGTACTCGAAAAACTGAAGAGATAAGGCCGAATGCATTTTCGACCACTCTACGAGCTCTACTTAGCCTATAATTAAAAATTCTTTCTGGAGATCCTTTAGGATATATTCCCGAGTATGGTTTTAGTAATTGTTCACTTAAAGCAAATGCATCATCCCCAATAAAATAAAAAGGTATCTCTTTTTGTCGACCTTGAAGCGGAGTTGACGGTGGAACTTTAAGCTCTTTGTTTTGTAATTTTTTATACAATATACACTCCTTATAAATACCACCATCTGATATTCTACCTTGAGCTCCAACATTAACGAATATAAAATTGCAATTTGCATCCACTAAAGCAAGAAGAACAATGCTAAAGGTAGAGTGGTAGTTTATAAATTCGCTATTACTGTTTGGTGGAGCTTGTAGCAGAATATGTTTACCATCAATAGAACCTAGACAATGCGGGAAATTCCAAAGTTGTTCAAATTCGTTTGCTACAGACATCCATTCTTCTTCTGATACAGGAATCTAAAAATTTTAACTGTTATCAATATTAAAGCACATTTTTCCTTTGATGGTATATTTCATATAAACAACTATTAATTTGTTAATTGTTTGCTTAATTGGAAAATATTATATTTTATAGATATCGGATGAAAATGCAGAAATTGTTGATGACCCAGAATTTATAGACACAAGCTTTGAAGAAAATCGGGAAAGGGATAATGCTGCAATAAGCAATACGCCAAAAATTAAAAAAAGAAAGAAGGTAGTTGAAGATGAACGGCTTGAAAAAGCTTTTAAAATGTTAGAGGACACAAGTGAGAAAAATAAAGAGACTGAAGCAGAGATATTCGGAAAGTTAATTGCGAAAAAAATGGAAAAATATTCGCCTGCTTTATATACCCATGTTCAGGAGCAAATAATGAACATTCTTTTGAAAGCTGACAGAACTATGTTAGAAAATAAAAACCTTCGACTTTCGCGGCATTCTGCGACCTCTCAGACAAGAAATCGATTTAACAATCGAAATCCAATAATGTACCCTGAGTATCATCCCATTGAAGAACACCCACCTGATTATGAAGAGCAACAAAATAACTCCTCAAATTTCATTGATCCTTACCCTTTTACTCCAATGTACACTTCTCCTCCAGCCCCAACAACCTCTATTGCTCCTACTCTAAGCGAAACCGGAACAACGCTTACGGAAATTACAAATTTAATTTCTATGTAAATATTTCATAACTATTATTTAAGGATATCTACAAATATATTTTAACTTTTTTGTGATAGTTCTCTCTGTGATATGCTTATTTGTTATTTTATTTTGTTTGTACTTTATTGGAATAATATATCCTAATTAAAAAGTAATTAATATTTTATAATATTTTCTTGTAATCCTTACCTTTATATTCTCTTTCAGCTCTTCTATTAAAGCATTACACACTTCAATTATAATATTACTTATGGACGATTTAGATATTCTAAATAAATATTGCAAACTGCCATAAGAGTCTCCACTAGCAAGGAAACGTAAAGTCAACACCAATCTATCCTGTACCGATATAGCCTTTCTTATACGAGTGTCCTCTTTTCTTATCTTAGGCTCAATCATTTTTAACAAAATTTCAAAATCAGTCGGTAACATTCTTAAGAAATTTTTATATTGCCCGCTAACGCATTGGAATCTGAGTTCAGAAATTAAACTGGATTCTGCGAACTTATTTCTATTCGCATACAGATTAGTTAGCCACCACCGTCTTTTCTTTCGTTTCTTTTTTTCATTTAAAATATTGCTAATGAGTATGTATGATGCTGCTGCAATTTCCATGACTGCACTAGCCTTCGTTAAAATTTGTACTAAGAGGTATGAACGAATGGCTATTGTGTTACGGGTAAATGTTACGTGAAGATGTTCGGTTCGCTGTGCGTCTTGATGTTACGATGTTCGCAAGAATGTTGCGCGACGGTGTTCTGTTCGGGCAAATGTTACAAGTGTAAACGCACCTTAAGGTAGCTAAATACTCGTGTATAATGCTGCTCCGTTTTTTTCGTCATTAGGACCCAGACGCACGGTACAAACTAATAATAATTTAAAACGCTATGTTATTGAAACAAAAAGTATTTATCACATACCTATATAATATTTATGAAAAGAGTGTTCTGCCTAATACATTCAACACATAGAAGCAAAGTGACTTAAATAAGAATTTAAATCGTTAACTGGAAGAGATATTAGTGTGTAATATTTAAAAAAGAATTTTGAAAACTCATTTCTAGTTTATAATATATAAACCTTTTCGTCCATTCTGCCCATAATTGTTAATAATTGGTATACATCCGTTAATTTAGGCCTCGAATAATAAGTAGCATCAACGCTAAAATCAACTGTCTTCTCAAATTTTTTGTATGAGCTTTTTATCATATAAAAATACTTGAAGCTCTGTATTTATTTCTTGCACATATATCGAAATCGTATGCTTATCATTATTAACCATAAATTGTAATATATTCTGCCAAACCTCATTATTAACAATTAGTCTTAAGTCCTTCAAGGTTTTAGGATTAAACGGTATCGATATGATCCTACTTCGTTTTAAAGTACTTTTTATACTTTTAAAACTAACTGTTGAACAAGCTCACGATATTTCTTTAAGTGAAGGGAAGGGGAAAACATTTTTTTTCGTAAAGATATGTTAAAAAACTCCATACACTTACTCTTTTATTTTATAGTTGTAAGCATGTTTCAAGGAAATAGGAGTATTTTTTACGAAGTCCACTAATTGCTCCCTAAATACTTCTGTTTTCATATACTTGCTTTCTTTCGCCTGATTGTGAAATCTCACAGTAGAAAATTAATTATTCTGTATTTTAGCGCTCCCAGAGCAATCTCTTCTTTTATATTTCAGATACCCTGCATAAAGGAATTACTCAACTCCTGCAATTTTTATGATTTATTTTATCACAAAAATATATTTATTTACGTTATTTCCTTTCATGCTTCATCTATTTTTTTTGACATTTTTATAATAGCAAAATCCGGCCTCATACACAATTTTTTAAAAGTTTTTTTCAAATTACTCATTTTGATAATGAATAAAATACAAATTTATACTTTTCCCCTTTACACGATGAGGCAATGAAACTTCAAGTTCTTTTTCGTTTAGCAATTTGTTATCTCATAGCCTACTTATTACATTGTGTTTTGGTTTATTCGAGAAAAGAAAAAAATCAGTAGGCTATGAGATAACAAATTGCCAAACGAAAAAGAAATTGAAGGTCCATTGCCTCATCGTGTAAAGGGGAAAAGTATAAATTTGTATTTTATTCATTATCAAAATGAGTAATTTGAAAAAAACTTTTAAAAAATTGTGTATGAGACCGGATTTTGCTATTATAAAAATTTCAAAAAGATAGATAAAGCATGAAATGAAATAACGTAAGTAAATATATTTTTGTGATAAAATAATTCATAAAAATTGCAGGAGTTGAGTAATTCCTTTATGCAGGGTATCTGAAATGTAAAAGAAGAGATTGATCTGGAAGTGCTAAAATAATGAACAATAAACTTTCTGCTGTAAGAGTCCACAATCACGCGAAAGAAAGTAAATATGTAAAAACAGCAAAGTTTAGGGAGCAATTAGTGTGTTCCTTAATATTACTAGTAACGTGTATGGTCGGTTTAGACACTTGTTAGTTATTTTATGATCGATAGATCGGAGATGCTTATTGGCAATGAAATAACACACAATTTTGTTTTTAACAATTGTACAAGACTTCTTTATTGACACTTTACCTTGTTGGGGAAAAAACAACGATCTTGGTGGAAAACCCTTCCGTTCTAAATAGGTGAGCCCTCCACGAACTAGGTGAAGGAGATCACTTACAACCTTGTCTTTGGATTATGAGTTGTTACACTAAGCTTATTATACAATATCGCTTATACAGATGGAGGTTCGCTTTTTCGAATGTCGTGCTCACGCTTGCCGTACTCGCAATGCCCTTTCCTCTCGTTCTCGGCGTCGTCCCCTCCCCTGTCACGTGAGGCCATTCACGTCTTCGACAAATAAATATGGTTCCTAGTGGCGGCGCTACCTGCCCGCCACATTTGAATGGTCGAACAAGCTCTATCTACTATTCTCATGTGTCATTCTTCTAAACATCCCGCCCTCCATCGTCGTACAGACGATATATTAACAGTTCTTTCCAAATGAAGTACCGCCCTCCGAGCCAGGAGTTGATTCGTTGTCCTGTAGAATGGGTAGAGGGCTGAGACGAACGATAGGTCTCTTGAAAGTACCAGTTGCAATTTTAACACTGACTACCCTAATCAACCCGTCAGTCCCAGGATGGAGTTGGGTAATGCGACCTATAGGCCACCGACAAGTAGGGTAACGGTCATCCTTTAATATTACCAGTTGTCCAATATTAAAGTTGGTCATTGGATCTCTCCATTTGTTTCTTTCTTGGAGGTGATGTAAGTATTCACGTGACCAACGAACCCAAAAGTCCTGACGAATTTTAGACAATAATTGGAACCGGTTTAAACGATTTTCGGGAACGCCAATACATGGAGCTTCAGGAATTAAACCAGATTGTCTTCCCAGCAAAAAATGTGATGGAGTTAAGGCATTCAAATCGTCCGTGTCTCCGGATAATGGGCAAAGAGGTCTAGAATTTAAGCATGCCTCAATCTCGGCCAAAACAGTGGCAAACTCTTCATAAGTCAACGTATAATCTCCCATCACTCTGATTAGATGGTGTTTCGTCGCTTTTACTCCTGCTTCCCAGAGTCCACCAAAGTGAGGAGCATTCGGAGGTATAAAATCCCAGTTCACACCCTTTTCTGCTAGGTCTTCGGCTATTTCAGCGTAGAATTTGGAAGAGGCCTTGAACATCTCCTTCAACTCTTTGTCGGCACCCTGGAAGTTGGTTCCATTATCACTGAAGATCTGGTGACAAATCCCTCGACGGCTGGAAAACCGGCGAAACGCTGCCAGGAATGACTGAGACGTGAGATCGCTTACCGCCTCTAAATGTACCGCTTTGGTTGCAAAGCAAATGAATAAAGCAATATAGCCCTTATATGACCGCTATCCCCGACCTTTCGTTGTGCGCAATTTAAACGGACCGGCATAGTCCAAGCCTGTAACTTGGAAGGGATTGGATGGAGTGACGCGCGCGGTAGGCAAATTCCCCATCTGTTGTACGGCCGGGCGCGGGCGAGCTCTAAAGCATCGTACACAAGAACGTGTATAGCGTTTGACCAATCCTACTGCTCCAATGATCCATACCATTTGCAATAAAATACCTAACGTCTGAGTGGGTCCGCCATGTATGGCAATCCGATGAGCATGCTGAATGAAAAGCTGGCTCAAAGCTGACCTTTTCGGCAAAATAGGCGGATGTTTTGCCGGAAACGGCAAAGACGAATTTGTAAGTCTTCCGCCGACCCGCAGAATACCATTATCATCAACAAATGGATGTAACCGATTTAACGGATTGCGCCTCAGGAGTGGGCGCCCTTCCTTAAGCAATGTCAGCTCTTCGGCATAGGCTGAACTCTGAGCCAAGCGAATAATTGACATGCGCGCTTGCTCTAGTTCCCTTGTCGTTAAAAATTTTGAAGTTGGGTGCTGTCCAAACTTCTTCCTTTTACAATTTGCCAAGAATCGCAAGCAGTATGCGATCACTCGACTCAATTTGGACAGCGAAGAGAACCTTGTCAAGATAGGTTCCTCTTCAACTCTTAGCGTGGCAGCAAACGCCCTTCGTTGATGCACGATAGGTATCACGGATACCGGTTGGGCAGGCCAGTTAGCCTCTGAAGCTTCTAGCCAACTAGGGCCATGCCACCAAAGGTTTGAATCTCTCAAATCCTTAACTGTTAACCCCCTTGTGGCAAGGTCAGCGGGATTCTCATGAGTCGATACGTACTTCCATACAGCAGTCGGAAGTTCGGTTTGTATGTAAGAAACTCGATTCGCAACAAATACCTTCCAATTCGACGGGTGTTTTTTGATCCATGCGAGAGCATCACGGCTATCGGACCATTCAGTCGTGGGGAGGTCTTTGAACACCTCTAATTTCTGAACATGTTTGAAAAGCTTCACTAAAAGAACCGCACCACACAGCTCCAAGTTAGGAATGCTGACCGTTTTAACTGGGGCCACCTTAGACTTGGCCATCACTAAAGAGACTCGGCTCTTCCCTACGTGATTTGTTACTCGAAGGTAAATAGCAGCAGCGTAAGCTCTCTGAGATGCATCAGAGAAACCGTGCAGTTCACATTTGGACGATTTTATTGGACCCAACCACCGTTCTACTGATATAATGTGACCTTGAGAAATGTCTAAACAATAGGAGTTCTATCTATTCAGGATTTCAGGCGACAGAGAAGTATCTCAGTCAACCTTCATTATCCAAAGATCCTGTAACAAAATTTTTGCACGTACTATGATTGGAGCCAGCCATCCCAATGGATCGAAAAGACCTGCCAACTTTGATAAAATTACACGTTTTGTTAAATCAGCCTCGGAAGGCAAAATTTTATCAATCTTGAAAACGAACGAATCGACCGAGGGCCGCCACAATAAACCAAGCGTTTTAACTGTTTGGTCAATTAAAATTGGCCTTACGTCATCATTAACTGTCTCTTTTATTGAAGAGCCAGGTAAGAGATCCATATGGTTAGCTTCCCATTTGTCAAGTGAAATTCCAGCAGAGCTAAGAATTGCGATCAGTTGATTCCTTATTGTGGTTGCCTCCTCTACCACGTCCGAGCCCGAAAAAATATCATCAACATATGTCTGATTTAACAGACAATTTGCACCTAAAGGATAACGATAACCCTCATCGGCAGCTAGTTGACGTAACGTTCGAATGGCCAAATAAGGAGCTGAGGCTGTTCCATATGTTACAGTCATTAAACGATAATCGCTCGGTGGGTGGCCCGACTGTTTGGACTAAAGGATTCTCTGAAGATCTTGATCGTCTTGATGGACAACTATCTGTCTAAACATTTTGATTATATCAGCGGTGAATACAAAACGGTATTGTCTCCATCCCAACAAGACGAGTGACAAATCGCTCTGTAACGAAGCACCGCGAAAAAGAAAATCATTCAAACAATGTTGTTCTGCGGTTCTTCGAGACGCATCGAAAACTATTCGGATTTTGCGATTCGGCAAATCTCTCTGGACAACCGCATGGTGTGGCAAGTACCATGTTCTAGCGATATTAATTTCTTCATCTGGTACTAAACTCATATGTCCCAACCTCTCATATTCCTCCATGAAATTATAATATTCTTGTGCTAAATCAGGATCTCGATCTAACCTACGAAATAAGGAATGGTAAGAATTGAGCGCTAATCTCCTTGATTGCTCAAACACGGAAGGCAGCTCAGATCTAAGAGGCAGTCTAACCACGTATCTCCCTGTCAAATTTCGATAATGTTTGTCCCTAAATATAGTTTCGCACATCTCGTCGTCCGGAGAAAGAAGATGTGTCGAATCTGGAACCTCTTCCACTGTCTAAAATCGTTTCAAATTTTCTGAAAGGTCATATTCGAATGTGTCGAATTTCGCGATTTCGGAAGTTGCAACGGATGCTATTGCTCGAGAGGTTCGTTCACTGTTAAACGTGCCTGAAAACACCCAACCCAAAGCAGTTTGTTGTGCCACTATATTATGACCTTCAATTTTCCTAATGCCTTCGCGTAAGATAGATGCATAAACATCAACTCCTAAGACAACGCCAATATCCCCCGAAATGTGAAATCTAGAATCCGCACAATCAAACCTTGAAAGTGATGGAAGCTCAAAATTAGGTAAATGCTGAGAGGGAAGACGCCCTGCTGGTTTAACCAAGACTAAGGCGTTAAAATCGCCTTCAAATGACACACCGTCAGATGAAAGTAGACAGACTGAAACAATTGAGCGTGCTGTAACGCTTTTAGAAGCCCCAATTCCAAGTATCGGAACTCGAATACGTCGTCGAATAAGCTTTAATGCTTGAACTAAAAATTCCGCTATAAACGAAATCTCTGAGCCCTGGTCTTACAAAGCTCTAGCGGATATGTACAATCCAGAAGCTCCTCTCAAGCGTATCTGCGCGGTTGGCAACAGCGATATGCTCATTTCATTAGAGATACTGGAAGATAGGCCTAACATATGATCCAGTCAACTCCCACCTCCAGATTTGGCTTGAGGTGATGGATCATTGGAGGCAGGAACAGCTACGGCCTTGTTTTGCGATTTATCCATATACAATAGGGTATGGTGTGCACCTTGGCATTTTTTGCACGTTCGCTTTGATGAGCAATTTCTCACCTGATGACGCCCCAAGCAATTATAGCAAAGACGCAAGCGTCTAATTTCCCCATGTCTATCATTGCCGCTTAGCGCTAAAAATGTATCGCAGCACCCAATGTAATGGTCGCTTGAACATATAAGACATTTCATTGAATTCTCGTTCATTGTTGATGCTCCCTTACTCTTCAATTTTGCTTCAGCGTGGTGCGCTTTCGCAGTTTGTTTCGAATTTGAAGTATGATGTCGCTTCCCTAACATAGTCGGTTTGATCGATGTGGGCTCAATTTCAATTGAGTGCAAAGCTTGGATAGTTCCCTCGAGAAACTCCGTCATTTCCTTGAACGTTGGTGGTTTTTTCCGTAAGGTTAGCACATTCGATTGGACCGATTCGCCGTACATAACTCTCGTACTGAGATGCGTTTCCCAAGCTTTGCGGGTAACCGGGTCAAGTCTTTCGCTTAACATAACCACTAACAAATCGTCCCATGCTTCTACCGGGCCGCCTAAGCTTTTGAGCATTCTCACCGCATGATTCACTTCGTCGACTAGACTTCTAAGACCCGATGCCGATTCCTCCTTTAGTGGCGTTACCTTGACCAATGATAACGTTAGATTGTTTATTTGTAACCTCAGATTCGAAAAGCGTTCCTTCAACGCATTCCACGTTGTTAGATAATTGGCTTCCGATATAGCCACATCTCTAACGAAATCAGCAGCGGGTCCTTGAAGACATCCTATTAAAAACTGTAGTCTCAATACATTGGTTATTTGCGGTCGCTCGTGAATTAGAGACGTAAATCGGTTTTCGAATGCGTCCCATTCTTCATATTTGCCTGAGAATTGAGGCAAATCAATCTTAGGCAGGTGTACGTTGTGACAATGAGCTTGACTAGAGACCGTAAACACGCTATTGCTTGTAGACTCTGTCGACAAATCATCTAATGTGTCCGGATATACGCTTTGCAAAACGTCGTTGCATTCATCTCGCACGCTCTCGGTTTCTGCAAAAACTGCCTCAGACAGGTAGGGATCATTTCCTGCATCATCGCGAATCACTATCTCCTCGTGGGCTTTACAAAATTCCAGCCAATATTTTTGTAGTTTCTCAATTCTATCGGGAACTAAGGCCTTGGTTATTCGATCCTTTTGAATCGTTCGAAAAGATGGCAATATACGTGCGATATTGTTTGCCCTATCCCTTTGCTGAGTGATCAGCTTCTTAGTAGCAATCGGTGCCATGATGTAAACACACCCGCTTCCACTAACCGCGGCTTGAGTCAAAGGGCGCTAAGTTTATCCGCCGTATTTCTATCCCTTTGTCGCTCGCGAACCGCTGTTGACAACGTCCTAATACCTTTTGAATTTATTATTCAAAAGTAATTAATGCTACAAATTGACCCATTTTTTAAGTTAATTATGAACGCGTGAACAGTAGTTGTCTTCGGATAAATAGGACTACACTTTTTGCAAATTCGATCAAACCTAAATTCCTCGATATTGAATTTTTTCTATTGCCAAAAGCCTTCCCGAAATCCGGCTCGAAGGACCAAATTTATGTTCCTTAATATTACTAGTAGCGTGTATGGTCGGTTTAGACACTTGTTAGTTGTTTTATGATTGATAGATCGGAGAGGCTTATTGGCAATGAAATAATACAATTTTGTTTTTAACAATTGTACAAGACTTCTTTATTGACACTTTACCTTGTTGGGGGAAAAAACCACGATCTTGGTGGAAAACCCTTCCGTTCTAAATAGGTGAGCCCTCCACGAACTAGGTGAAGGAGATCACTTACAACCTTGTCTTTGGATTATGAGTTGTTACACTAAGTTTATTATACAATATCGCTTATACAGATGGAGGTTCGCTTTTTCGAATGTCGTGCTCACGCTTGCCGTACTCGCAATGCCCTTTCCTCTCGTTCTCGGCGTCGTCCCCTCCCCTGTCACGTGAGGCCATTCACGTCTTCGACAAATAAATATGGTTCCTAGTGGCGGCGCTACCTGCCCGCCACATTTGAATGGTCGAACAAGCTCTATCTACTATTCTCAAGTGTCATTCTTCTAAACATAGTGGATTTTGTAAAAAAGACGCCGATTTCCCTGAAAGAAGTTTACAATCATAAAATGAAAGAGTAAGTGTATGGGGGATTTAATGTACCTATGCGTAAAAATTTTTTTTCCCCTTCTTCTTATTTATCTGTAGGAATATTGAAGCGTGTGCAGTGGTCACTGTAAAAAGTATAAGAAGTACTTTAAAGCGAAGTAGGATACAATCAATGCCGTACAATCCTAAAACCTTGAAAGACATAAGGCTCATTGTCAATAACGAAGTTTGGCAAGAGCTGCAATGCAATTTATGATTAATGATGACAAGCACATAATTTCGGTACATGTACAAGAAATTAACGCAGAATTTTAAGTGTTTCTGTATGACAAAAACTTCTTACAAAAGATGAATAAAACTGTGGACTTCAGCGTCGACGCAACATATTATTCTAGGCCAAAATTGACAGATTTATACCAATTGTTACCTATTATGGGCAGAGTCGATAATAAGGTGTGTATACAAAAATAGAAATGAGTTTTCAAAAGATCGTAAATAAAAATTACTGGTATATCTCTTCCAATTAACGACTTAAATTTTGTTTTAAATCAATATATGTTTTTATGCTTTAGACGTGTTAGGCGGCCACCTTTTTTAAAATCTTTAGATATATTATAATTAATACTTGTGTTTTAATAATATAGCATTCTAAATTTTCAACAGTTTCTACCGTGCCTATGGGTCCTAATGAGTAGAAAAACAGAGCAGCATTACATAGAAGTTTTAAATTTCTTAAAGAACCTGTCTTAAAAGATTTTAACGTTAATAGTTTTATGACAGACTTTGAGTTGGGGTTACGGAATGCCATTAAAGTGATTTATTTAAACTGCAAATTAAAGAGCCGTTTCTTCCACTATGTTCATGTAAGTTTTAATAGTATACTAAATGATACACGTACATACACACAAATCAAATTTAAATTAAATGTTTCTTATATCAGGACGTTAGAAAATATGCTAACAAATTAAGATTATTTAGAGCCTTGGAAAATCAAAAAATTGAAATTCGCATCAAAGGAATTTTCCTCTTATGGAAAATGCAAAATTTGCCTCTTTTGCCTGCATCTTCAATTGAAATTGGTTATGCAATAATTAAAGAAAATTTAAATGCCAATAAGGAATTACTAGCGATTCCACAATTTCGAAAGCTTTTTCTATACATTAACAATTTTTGGCTGAAAAAGATAGGCGTGCATACGCTTAGCTTTTATCAAATGGACGTCAAAACGAACAATAATCAGGAGCGCTACCACAGATCATTGAATGATCTAATGAAACATAGGCCAACGTTCTACAAATTTATATGTAAGTGTTTATGCCTCCTTCTAACTCAATGTATTTTTTATCTGTCGATCAATATTATCAAATGAATTCTTTTTCAATACATTCCATTTAACATTTGCAGTAGAAGTAAAAGATTTAATAATGACAAATGTCACGGAATTAAGCCAAATGAGAAACCATCTAAACATAAAAAACAGTAACAAAAAGAGGAGCGACCGTAATTTCGACAAGTGGCTTCGAAGAGGATGGAAGACTTTGGAGGAACTAGAAGGATTCAATGGAAATATATAGAGGCAAAAAGTCGACGAATTTTTATATACTTCCGTTTATAAAAATGAAAATCTCCTGAAGAAAATAAAACAAATCTTAATAAATAGGGGTAAATAATCGATAATATTTTTATTAAATTCCACCGCCATTCCCTCGATTCCAGAGTTCTTTTACATCCTGTATTTGCAACAAATAATTAATGCATCTTCCATTTTATACGGATAAAACCTTAACATTACACACAGCAGAATTTGTATCTATTAAAGAAGGCGAGGATCACATGATGCCAATTAGAAAACAATACAAATTAATTCGTTCCTATCAGTATTAATTTAAACGCTGCTGATAAATTCTGGCAAGTACTATTATATTATGCACTATAGGCAAAAGCTTTTCGCTCTAAATGTATAATTAATTACAGGCAAATATGATTTAGAAGAAGAGCTTTTAATTTGGAGCCAGCAAGCTTGATGATGCGATAAGTTATTAGCAGCTGAACTGAATAATCTTAGGCGATGTATTTTCTTCCTTTGAATTATACGATATTTATATCATCTAGACGATGCCATTAAGACACCGAGCTTTCTTATTTACTTCTTCATTTTTAATTAAAAATTAATTTGTTTAATATTTGCCATATTTAGTGTATTGGAGTAATTAATCAAGTTGTTCTGTAGTGTAATGAAGAATAATTTATCCTTCTTTAGAAACTAAGGGAATTATTTTCCATATTCTCTAACAGTAATAAAATGAATTAATCCTTTGGAATTATTTCAATAGTTTGTTGGTTTTGTACTTTGATATATATATCTTGATCTTCCAATATATACTACATGCAGCATATACCACCACTGAATGTTCCATAATATAATGTTCCTGAAACAAAATAATAAGAATGTAAAATAAAAAGGAGCAATCATTGTCAAATTCAAACCACTCGTTACATTCATTATTTCATGAAACTCCAAATGATTGCAGTAAATAATTCAATAACTTGCTGTACTTTCAGAAACTAATTGGATTCTGCAAGAAAACGTTTTAATGTCATCAGATTTTTTTAAGGTATCTATATACAAGAGGATTTTTCTAATTGTAATCAGATAAAGATTATATTTAAAAGAAGCAGTCAGTCAATATTATAATTGAGTTATTCGGTTATCTAAATATTCAAAAACGTAATAAATAATAAGATTTCCTACGAATGTATATGCAAACTGAATGCAATTTCGACTCCTATATTGTTAATTGACTGTTTTTAATCTTTACTTATAGAAACATCCTCTCATATTGATATCTTAAAATTCCAATCTCTCTCACCTTCTTCAAAATTTCCTTTATATAAACTATATTATATTTAATTATTTCTCTTCGTCTGAAAAATTTAAGTCATCCTCTTTGCTTAACTGTTTGATATTGATTGCAATTTACATATGAGGAAAGAACCTTGATCGATTGCATCAACATTCAATGGTCTTATTTTTTCATACTTTTCCATATCATCCTCTTCCTTCGTAATATTTTCTTCCTGATCATGCAATACCATTTTTATTGAAGGCTAATTTGTAGAATATCTTTCTTTTTCTTACAGTTTAGCGTCTTTTTCTACTATATTAATCAATTTTTATTTCAATCTGAAAGAACATAATTCATCGATTAATTTGACATACATAATTTACTTTAGCAATAATACATAAGTAATGTTTAAATACCTGTTTTTTTTAACTGTTTGCACAATGATATTCATTACGATTCTCCTACAGTTTATTCTCAAGTTCAAATTACTGTAAAGGCAAAATTTAGTCTTGAAAGATGTGTGAGATGATCAACCTATATGTTTGCATATTCAGAAGAAGTTTGTGGAGCATTTAGATGAAGCACTGCATTGTCTTAGATTAATGATAATGAACTAGTAGCTGTACAAGATCTCTTAGGCAATAATCTTGCTGGTTGGAGTATTATTCGACATTTTACATCTCTTTTGTAAAGCCTGTGATAATTTTGCTTTACCCTGAAATCTGATTTTCCTTTTCTTTTGTCATATTAAGGCCAAATAATCAAATGTTTATTACAATACAATATATTTACGCCATAACGTTTCTTTGTATCTTACGGCCATATTCATAGTCGGTCCTTAAGGAGCTCCTTAGATTAAGGACGCCTTATTCACTAGGCAAGGAATGAACCAATCACAATGGGAATAGCGATGACTCTTTCATTGTGATTGGTTGATTGTTTTATGCTATAGTCGGCTCAATACTACTTTAGTATACTTTAATTAGATATAGATATAATTTTTTGCTTCCTTATTTTAAGGAAGGTCTGAGGCTTCCTTGAGGATGTGATTCCTTTACTTACAATTTTTTATGCCGTTTGGTTGGCTGCAATGGTATATAGGCATAATTTGCTATAGTATATTACTGTTATACAGTGTGTGTCATAGCTGACAGCCACTGACAGCTGTCAAATGGTGCGGTTAACCTTTATTTTCGAATCGTAAACAAGAATAATATTTTCGGAAAACGATTGCGGAAAAGAAGAAAGGATTTTAGTAAATAACGGAGAAAGAAAAATATATCAAATGAGTATTAATTAATATCAAAACATAAAAATTATTGTAAATTTTTAAGGAAATATACTTTTTGATTATTTTATTTTTGTTACAGGTGAAATTCTGTTCCTGATGAGTTTCAATTAAGGAAAAAAGTACTTATAGACCAATAAATGAAAAAGCATTAAATTATAAAGCATTTCTGTGTAGTCCAGTCATTTCAATAATTTAGACATAATGTTATAACAGTGAATGTGTAAGCGATTGGTGTATATACAACCAAGTTTTATTGTAAATTAGTAATGATGTACGTTAATGTTTTGATTGCTACTTTTATAAATTAAAACTAGTTCAAGTAACCTAATATTTATATTTCTTCCCTTATTCCAAATTCTATATACACATAGTACGTAATTGCATATTCTCATATTAGTCATATATTCTTTAAATTACTAACAAAATTACTACAATTTTATATTTGTAGGGCATAACTGTTTCTTGCAATGATTTTTATTATTCGATCAATGTAAGACAAGTTGCATTGGGTTTCTGCTAATGTTTTATTGATCCACCACATCCTTCCACATCTTGTGTGACATTTATTTGGCTCTGTTGCACTATTTTCTTCTAGTCTATAACATATAACATTAATTTTCTAATCATTTATACATACACACAGATCTGATAATACTGCTGATCTGCAATTATTTTTGTAATAGTTGAAATGATTGTTAAACCATTATCTTCTTTAATTTGTAAAATGGACATTTGAATGATACTATTAAAATTTGTCATCTTTTCTGCGAGATATGTTCTCATAATACTTGTGAAAATAAAGTTCTTTAAAAGGTATTTGTATACTGCTGAGTTCATCTTGTTTTTAGCTTCAAATAGTTTTCCCACTACACGCATAGATATCCATTTTGAATATAGAATACTTATTTCATTACATCTATTATGATGTTGTTAGGATTGATAGAAAGACATATCAATTCTTTGAAAATGATATAATATATATCTAGTAAAAAGATAAATTAAGATTTTAGAACAAATGAATTTCACATACAAATAGAAGTAACAAAATATGTATCATATATTGAGGATGGATATCCAAATGTGAAGTTGGATAATTATTTGAAGCTAAAAACAAGAAGCATTCAGCAGTACATTTAAATGTATTGGAGAACAACATCCTCTCAAATGTAAAGAGAAGATATCCTATGGAAGAGGTGCCAAACATTATAAGCACAATATTCAAGTGTCCATTTTTCAAATTTAACAGAACAATGGTTTACCAATCATCTTAATATTTATAAAATCAGTTAGTTAATAGAATAGCCATATCCAAGTGTATTTAAAAATAGCACAAAAATATTGGTATATGTTGAAAACTTGAAAAAGGGATTAACAAGGAAAATAGATGTCATACAAGATGTGTGGAAAGATGTGGTGGATCAATTAGCCATTTGCAGAAACCCTTTGCAATTTGTCTTACATTGATCGAATAATAAAAATCATTGCAACAAACAGTTATGCTCTACAAATATAAAATTATGGTAATTTTATTAGTAAATTAAAGAATATCTGACTAATATGAGAATATGTAATTACGTACTATGTGTATATAGAATTTGGATTAAGGAAAGAAATATAAATGATAGGTTAATTGAACTAGTTCTAATTTATAAAAGTAGCAATCAAAACATTATCGTACATCATTACCAATTTACACAATAAAACTTGATTGTATATACACCAATCGCTTACACATTCACTGTTATAACATTATGTCTAAATTATTGAAATGACTGGGCTACACAGAAATGCTTTATAATTTAATGCTTTTTCATTTATTGATCTATAAGTACTTTTTTCCTTCATTGAAACTCATCAGAAACAGGATTTCATCTGTAACAAAAATAAAATAATCAAAAAGTATATTTCCTTAAAAATTTACAATAATTTTCATGTTTTGTTATTAATTAATACTCATCTGATGTTTTTTCTTCTCTGTTATTTACTAAAATCCTTTCTTCTTCTCCGCAATCGTTTTCCGAAAATATTATTCTTGTTTACAATTAAAAATTAAGGTTAACCGCGCCATTTGACAGCTAAGGACTAACTCCATTTTGCTACAGTTACAATTCCCTAGATAAGGAGTCCTTAATCTAAGGAGCTCCTTAAGGACCGACTATGAATACGGCCGTTAGAGAAAGTTAATACTCCTTTTGTTAAACGTAAGGTTAACGACTAAATAACTGCACCTTTCGAATGGATATTTGTCTTCTATTCAGTACTTCATATTCTCTTCCTCTTATTTATTCAAATAAAATATAAAATGTTGCTCCTTCTTATTTCCTAGTTCGTTTTCCTTCTTATTTGTAACTAGTTAGAAATACCACAAAGTTTCAATTCTTAATTTTAAATATACTTAATTTATTCTTACAATACCAAATTACTTATCTGAATATTTTATCCTCTTATCACTTATTTTTCAATCACAATTATCTTCAGAATGAATATTTAAACCTTTATGTTTTTCAAAATATGTTATAAATTCTCCTCTATTTGACAGTTTGACACTTCTCTCTTGTGTTTTTGGCATTGAATGTACCGAGAAACCATGTGATCACAATATCATACATTTTCAACCACATTTGTATAATGAACATAGACTTTCACACCTTCTGTGCAAATTAGCCCATCTTGCCGCCATGTTATCCCCACTGAAAAATAGGACATTTGACCCACTACCATTTTATAAATATATTGTATAAAATTTTGTGTAAGTTTTTTTATTTATTGAATAAATTTTTATCTTTGCTAACTAGCAATTGAAAGTCTCATTATTGGACAAACCTTCCAACCATGAAGAATACATAAGGAGGTCCAACTCCGTGGTGTAGGAGCGTGCCAAAGACCGTTATGGGAAATATTTAGCATTTTGGCCACAAGCGGCACTTGTGTTACATGTTTACCCATCAACCTCTTTCCCTATTCCCCATCATCAACACTTTACCTAATCATATTAAATAGGAAATATATTGTACTTCAAATTATATACAAATTTCTTAATTAAAATTATCAAATAAGTGAGTAACATAAATATGAACAAAAAATGAATTAATATCACTTATGTGAAATTTAAATATATGAAAAGATAGTTTGGCAACTGTAATAATTACTTATGTCCATAAATATAAAAGAATCAATATATAATCATGATTAATTAATAAATGTAGTATGTTGTTAAATATATGCATGTTAATACGTTATTTTCTTATATATATTTAAAAGTTAAGACTAATAATGAATCATTTTTCTCTTTTTTAATTATAGATGCTGTAGTTGTCCCCCTCTCCGCAACTGTTGGTGCTCGTGCCTACGTGTGAGCATGTACTTTTGTATTGTTTTTAAATAAACAGGGTTTTCTAAGCCTTTGGGCTTTTTTCCCCTTCAATTTATTGTTTTTTATTTCCTAACAATTCCCATTATCCATTATCCAAGCATAGAGCAATATAGAAAGAATAAAGAAGAAAATTGGATTTTATAATAATTTGTTAAAATTTTAAAAGCAGGATTCCAAGAAGAATAATAAATCAAATTAAAAAAAAACATGCAAATATATTTCTCTATTTCACTATTTTGTCGATAGTAGTAGTAGTAGTAAAAAAAACTGAGTAGAGGGGTCTTGGAGGGGATAGACGGGGTCTTGAAACGCGACGAGGTCTATGAGCTTGATCACGGTGAGCGCGAAACGCTGTGCTCAGCTGAATAGCACATCCAAGACCACTATTCTCTCACTCACTCTCTCACTCTCTCTCTCTCCACGGGAGAAAGACGATCGTGTTTCTCTTGCGTCGAGGGCTAGGACGTTTTGGTGATTAGGGAGGGGTGGTAGCGGGGACGGTGATGGTGGCGTTGATGGTGGCGGTGGTCTCAGCGAGTCCCGAGGTAACGAGTGTTCTTTCTCTTTCTCTTGCATTGAGGGCTAGAACGGCGGATCGCTCTCTACCTACGAGGGAGTCGGTCGCGCGGGGCACCCAGGAGCGGAAGGACTCGGTTGGGCACCCCATCCATTCTATAAAAAATTTAACGTAGGAGGGGGGGAGGTCACGTGGGTAACCCCCCCCCCCCCAACTACAGGAGTTTAACGTCAGGGGAGATACACGTGGGCATCCCAACTCCAAAACATTGCGCACATACTCATCTTAGGTTTCTTCAATTGATCAAAAGAACAATATTATCTTACCCTCCCATGCGCTCCCCTCGCCTCGCGGCCGAGATGTTAGGTGCAGAATCTGACCGGAATTCCGCCGAGGAGTGGGGGCAATTCCCCTACTTCCTCTCCCCCGCGGAACCCCGATCCCCTCGCTACCCGGTCATAGAATCCTTACAGCTACACTAATACGGTTTCTATTGACTGAATTCTAGGCTTAACTCTTTCACTATTTGTAAATAAATTATTATTATTACCTATTAGAAGTTGACTTAAGTAAAAAATAAATCATTACCTAAATTTATCAAATAATATTAATTATAAATTAAACTCTAACCAGAAGTTTTCTTTTTAAGTATAAGCCAGTATGTAAATAACCCTTTGTTTTCTACTGAACCTATCCACTCTCCTGATTCTTCACAAGATTGAAACAAAAGTAGCAGTGATAAAGGTAAGTTTTTTTCTAAATGTTGTAAATAATCTTCTTCTGTTAAAATATTCTTAAGAGATTCATTTTCGTTAAACTTTTCAGATTCATTAGTCTTCTTTTTACTCTATTTGGTTTTCTGCAGCACATTATAATCCATGTTATCAGGGTTGAATGGATACAATCCTGTAGCTTTAAACCCGTTTATAATAACTTTTCTCACTTATTTAAATAACTCTAATGTAATTTCGAAGGCTCTAGGAAAATCTTATTTTTTTAGTCGTCTGTTATTGTTTTTGGTTTTCCACGTAGGAGCAGCGTTTTTATTATATACATCTTTGAGCGAATGAAAATATCCAATGTCCAAAGGCTGGGTAATGTGTGTCGAATGTGAGAACAATGTAAAAAGCTCTATTTGCTTTTCTACACAGAACTTTACAAGTGGCATAGTCACATGCGATGCATGCCTATCCATGCACAATGACCGCCACTAATGGCCTGCAAGATTTTTTTGATGCGTTTAGGAACCTTGTCACCTCATGGATTTTTCCCCGCCTGTAGCAGTTTCTACAGTGAAAGACTGGAAAGAGTATAGGATATGTATGATAGGCTATCCTTTTTTATATGCCTTAAAGAGAAAGAAAGAGCCTTATTCCACGTTCAACGTGGTTTCTCCAGGCCTTCGTTTCATATTTTCCTATCTCGGACGTCGCCATTGCACTTCTCTCTCTAACTAATGGATTTCTATCTGCGTCTTTGTCTAAAATAATTCTACGCCTCTGGGTGATTTTTTGGTGAGTCTATACCACTGGACCTATCTGTGAGTCTTGTGAGAGTAGTGAAAAGTGCAGAAATGTCAGTCTGACAGAGCGGATTTTTAATCAAACGAGTGTTAGTATAAATTGTTAATGAGTTTTAATTTGTTGGAAAATATTAATCAGTTATAGTGAAGTTATACATTTTTTAATGACTTTTCTGGATTATCGAAGAAAACAGGTATAATAAATTTTGTATACTTTTAAAAACTTACATTACATATTAAGGAAAAATGTAATATACTTTTTGTAAAAATTAACTTAATATATAAAAATGTAATAAACAAATAGATTCATGAATTTATATAAGAAATACATAATAAAAAATATTATTATAATTTTTTCAATGGAATGCAGATCCTTGCATATTTATTATCATATATAATTAATTGATAAAATTAGTGCTAATTATAATGTCTCTTTTCCCAGGTGTAAAGGTTCTACGGAAAGTTCTACCAAGAGTAAAGTGTATACGTCATGCTGATTTCAACCAGAGGAATTAAGCAACGCTAAGGAATGGAACACAGATTCAGATAGTATACGCAGTATGCTCTCCACATCTATAAAAGCCAACCTGTTTTCTTAGATAAGTAATATTATTGATAATCATATATAAAATGTATTCAAACATGATCCTTTGTAGTTTCTCTTATGTTTCGCAGGTCAAATTTTCTAACAAAGCTGATGAGCTACATCCAATGGATGAATATAAATGAGGCCAGGCTATGTGTCCATTCTGTTGCTTCGAATTTGGAATCTCCATGCAGAAACGAAATTGGAAATATTAAAAAAAGATTTGTTATTCTGGTATAATTTAAATATGATCTAAATGTATCAATATGGCAATTAATAGTAGTAATTTTTCGTGCTTGTTATATCTAAATTTATTTTCTTTGCTGTTTTAGGTTCAGTAAATATTAGTAGATTTGGCTGTCAGTATTTAGTTTGAATAACTGTCCTGCATTTTAAATGAAGATGGAAGAAAATCTTATATATTGAAAGTAGGATACAGGATAATGAATTAATCTTTCAAAATACTTTTCTTTTCTTTATTTAGATTACGTTTATATATTATACTATGAATTATAACAGATATATCGTAATGGGTATATACATTTTATACGCGAAGGCATATAATATATTTCTTTTATTTATACAAGTAACAGTATTTATAAAATAGTTAAGGCTCGCGAATGGAGTAATTTTAAAAAGCTAATATATATTTAAACATATTCGCAGGAATAATTTTGTACTGTTCTTGATATCCTTCCAGGTTTAATGCTTGCGTCAAATTTCTAGCTGCCACTAATCTGAAAATATCTGCCTTCTCCTCGAATTTTATTTAAATGATTACCATTTAGCAATATGCAACGTAAAGCTAAAAATATCGTTAAACGAAAGAAGAATGTCTTCTGCCTCCAATAATAGTATTTCGTCAATCAAAACAATCGGCCAAAAACTATGAAAACGAAACGTGAAGCTTAGTATTCGTATTAGATATACAAATTGTTCAATAACACCATCTATATATAAATATACGTCATATGCCCCCCTCTACTCTTTCCAGTCACTCAATGTAGAAACTGGTCCAGGCGGGGAAGAATCCATAGGGAGGTATGGTTCCTAAACGCATCAAAAAAATCTTGCAGGCCATTAGTGGCGGTCATTGTACACAACAACTGGAAATTCTATTTTACTTTTCACTAGTCATGGCTAAAAAACTCTGGTAATGTATTCGTAGAAAGTTTCTGTGGTCATCCATCCAGTGTCAGAGATACCAACACCCCAGCTTTTTGAAAATTTTGTAACATTTTCTTTGGGAGATCAGATGCATATTTGTACAAGACCATAGGTGGTGCCTTTGTACCCGATGCTTATACAGGGTCTTTTCCTAACAGCGGAGCATAGGAGATTCGTGTTAGTTGACTATAGCACTCGGAATGATGCAATCTGAGAGCGCTAATTGGTCAATATTGCGTAGTACCAACATATAATAGGCCGTTACAAATAGTTGAATATGAAAAATGAGAATCATCCGTCATTTTGGTGTGGAGAAATGTTTACATGCTGATCGTAGCAGAAAGAGGTGTAAAATGGAGAAATGTCAAATGGTAAGGTTACTAAAGTAAAAATTGAAAATAATAAATGGAAAGTACGAATATTCTTCATTTTCATTCAAAGTATTCAATTTTTACTTTAGTAACAACAACATTTGACATTTTCCCATTTTACACCTCTTTCTGCTACGATCAGCATGTAAACATTTCTCCACACCAAAATGGCGGATGATTCTCATTTTTTGTATCCAACTATTGGTAACGGCTTATTATCTGTTGGTACTACGTAAATTAACCAATCAGCGCTCTCAGATTCGATCATTCCGAGTGCTATAGTCAACTAACACGAATCTCCTATGCTCCGCTGTTAGGAAAAGACCCTGTACATGAACAATACTGTTGCATTCTCCCTTTCCGGAGCATCAATAATCTTGTTGACTGTACGTGCACCTTTCTCCACTAATACTATATCCGGTTTAGGATGTAATTGAATGTTCGTTTCGTCACAGTTGAATACTCTTGAAGCATCTACAGGGTCCTTTTCTAACAGCAGCAGGACATAAGAGATTTCGTGTTAGTTGACTATAGTACTCGATAGAATGGAATCTTAGCGCGCTGATTGGCGAATCTCTGATAATGCCAACTTAAAATTGATTGTTGCCAATAGTAAGATGACATCTGTAAAATCTTTCTGCCATTATTGACGTTTAACAGTTTACATGCTATTCGTAAACTGAAAGAGACAATAGAGAAGAAAGAAGAAAATTATATTGAGGTTAAAAGAAAGAATGACAACATAATGAAAGGAAAGTGATGAAAATATCATTGAAAGATAAACCGAATATACTTGTAAAATAATAATAAATTTTAATATTCTAAATAATTATTGTCAGTATTATAAATGCTTAATTATATGTTTTAGCCTCTTTAAAAAGGATGGAAATTATCATGGTTATACGATGGATACTAATGAAATAAGAAAATCTGGAAAATGATATTAACCAGTGTAATATATTCAATGTGATGGAAAAGCAATATGTTGAATATATAGAATAAAACTGCAGAAATGAATTATATATTGTCCAATGAGAAGCGATGAGCTGAATTTAATTTGAAGTTATTATAATTGTTATAATATACTAAATATTTTAATAACAAATAAGTAGTCCTTAAAATATTTTTACAGATTTCGTTTATATACAATAAGAGAGGTTGGTTATGATGAAAATGTTCAAGAACATATATTTACAATTACTTCTGATATACTGCGTACCCATGTGCAGAAGGTAAAATATAAATGTCATATCATTATAGAGCTTTGATTGGAGCAGTAACAAATGTATGCACTGTAACGTTGCGTTCTCGCAACGTTACTATAGCTGCCATCTAGCGCTTTGCTAATCTCAAGCGCTAGATAGGCGGGTCGCGTACGAACTAGGGAGTTATCAACCGATAGGTATTGATCTAGGATCGATAACTTGTCGGCTCCCTAGTGCCGCGCGATGGGTGTAGCGGGGCAGCGGCGGGACAGGCGCAGGGCCTTACCTGCTCCCGCGGACTGCCCCGACACACGTAGTTTGGAGGTCTTGGATGACACGTCGAGTGCCTGGATAGTGCCCCGCCGCCGATAGAATTGTGCGACCCCGCTGACAGCCGCCACAGGAATTGATAATCAAAGTGCAGCGACTGCCAGGGAGCCGCGAAAACATACCGGACGACGGGACACTCTAGCCCTGCGGGCCATCGTCAAAAGGGCTGCTCGGAGAGAGAGAAGAGAGCGAAAGAGAGCGAGAGGAGCAGAAAGAGAGGGAGAGAGAGAGACTAAGAGGAAAGCCAGCTTTTGCAGTCTGGAGTAAGGGTGATTATTCGTTAAGTGTAAAGTCCTGTGACGTCCCGGGGTGTGCTAGGGCTTTAGGGCTCGTAGCACCGAACGGTTGTATAGGGATCCGCTGGCCCTGCTCTCCTATCACGGGTAAGCGGGCAACTTAGCGGAGTGGTCATTCCGTCGGACCTATAAACGAGAATCATAGTGTAGAGGCGCGAATTAAACGAGTGTTCGCGATTCCATAATTCCGTTAGGAGCTTGACAGTTGACGTGATCATTCCCTTGAGTCGGTTCAAGGCCGCGGACTTAGTTCAATTTTAGTGAGGACTCGCGACCTTAGGGACCGAACCAAAACAATCCGGGTCGTTGTTGTGGTCGAGTACGCGGGAACGGAGTGAGTGCGAGTAACCGTTGGGAGACGCGCAAGCGCGAGGATAGGGACTCGTCCGCGTAGCGCCGTGTAGTAGTTAGCGTAGAGATCCGCCGGTGGCGCGCGAGTTCCGCGCGACTCGGTGGGACCGCCGCGAACGCCAACTAGTGGCTCGAGCGCGACGCTAGCTACGGCGTCATCGGGGCGTCAATCGCGTTCGCACGACTCCGGCCACGTTCACCCGTAGGACCTAGCGTAACTCACCAATACCGCGTAGAGAAAACGGATATTGTATTGAGCTTTGAGATTATAATAAAGAGAGTTAAATCGAAGTCACGAGTTATTGTATTAGCACCCTATCCCCGACATTCGCGTACGAGGGTTAGAACCCCCTCTGTAAAAATAAATATTCGAGTATTATTAAAAGGTATATCGAAGGCGCCCGGGTCTTGTAGGAAGTCGCCTATTGGGACGCGAACGCCGACGGTGAGGGATCACTCCTCCCTCCCCGTCTACGCTATCCATTGCGGTAGACCGTAGCGTCACAATTTGGCGCCCAACGTGGGGCCCACGGAGTGAGGCCTCGTGCGCGTGGTAGAGTGCTAATTTATAGCTTGGGGGATTGGAGGATAGTTTTTAGTGAGAGGGCAACATTACCTTTTTTTTGGGATTACGAACAATTTGGTTTAATTAAAAATTTTTTTTTTAATAAAAAAAAAATTTTTTTTTAATAAAATTTTTTTTCACGCTTTCCACATATTTATCGCGTTTAGCACCTTTTAGGCTCCCGGACTCGATCAAGAGCGGAATTTGTTTGTTTTTCCTCCCTTTTGGGTCCATAATTGCTCGTAAGGGGGGGGAATTAAATTTTTTTTTCTTTTCACCCTTGCGAGGGGTTTTGGACTGACTTGGGGAATTTTAAGCAGAATTTCGCTGGGATTAAGGAATTTTACTTTATTTAGATAATTTTCCTTAATCCCTCAATTGTTCGATCCGGTTGAGACAAAGAAATTTTTTTTGGATTCTGCGTAGTTTTTTATTACACACGCAATTAGGAACCATGTCGGATTCGGATAGGTCCAAGGCCACCGAAGGTAGCATTTCGCGACGTGATCGCGAAATACTTTCGGAGCGTAATGAGTTACGTCGGACTGCGAAGGACATGCCACGCAATAAGCTCATTTCGGCGCTAAGTAGCGCCGGATTGAAAGTGCGTGATTGTTCGGAGGATCAGCTGCGCGATCGTTTCGTGCGCTATAACCTCCGAGACAAATTTGGTCCAGGAGCAGCTGAGTGGAATCCGCGAGAGGATGAACTGTCCACTCCTCAGGAACCACTCCAGCCTCTCCCCACACCGTCCACGGTTACGGCGGAAGCTTTTTACGCGAACACGGCCGATTTAATAACGCCGCAGCGGGTTCCGAAAAGCAACCGACAATCCGAAGATAGGTTTCGCGAATTATTTGTGACGCCGCGTGAAGAAAATGCATCGCGATCACAAGACATGTCAGAAGCGAGTAGTGACTCTGACCTGACATGTATCGAAAAACATAGGAAATTGACGCCGAAACCGAAACGGGGAGTGACATTCCAGTCGGAATCGATCAGGTCGAGTCTCCGAGAATGTGATCGTGACGACCGATTCTCGGAATCACGCGACCAACCCCACGCGAGCTTAGCAAATCCGAGGGAAGCAAACGCGACAGTAGGAGCGATCCCACCAGAATTACTGGCGAGTATCGTACAACTGGTAATCGCGTACCAGTCGGCAGGAGCGCAAGGACCTGCACCGGTAGTAAGGGCACCGGAGAGGCCTCTCCCGCGCGAAGATAGGAGGAATTCGTCGGGAAATTATCGGAGTGCGACCAATCGCCGCCGACACTCCCCGGAACAGAGAGCACGCGATAGGTCCTCGAGCCCGGAAAGATCGAGTGGATCGAGTTCGAGGCATTCTACCCGCCGAGGAACGCGCGTAATAGACGCCTTCCGAAAGTGGAATATTCGGTTTAAGAGTCGCGATGTAGATGACGCCGACGATTTTATCGAGAATTTAGAGCATTGCCGGAACGTTTCGGATTTGACTTTCGGCGAAATCAGGGAAACTCTCCCGGTTGTGTTGAGCGGGGAAGCCAAAGACTGGTTTAAGGTCGAAGGCAATTCCTACTCGACATGGCGCGATTTTCGCGAGGCCTTCCTCAGCCAGTTCGGTGACGAGGAGGATAACGACGCGAAATGGGAGAAGGCGCGACAGCAGACGCAAAGGGAGGGCGAAGCAATAAAAGCCTATTTAGTGCGTATTCGGTCAATTTTGAAGGAAATTAGGCCGACCCCTTCCGTCTCGGTTCAATTGGACCTAGTTTGTAGAAACTTACGTCCTAATTACCGCCGCAGAATGTTTCGGAGAGATTTTGATTCGTTCGCGGGCTTGCGCGAGATAGGCCGAGAAATTGAGAAAACCGCAGAGATAGACAAGGCGTATAAACCACCGCCTGGAGCTACGAAGACACGCGAAGAGGAAAAATCGTCGCGTAAAAATCGGGAAGCTCTCTCTGCCGTTTCAGAGAAAAATGATACAAAGACGGACAAGAAACAGCCGAAAAAGGAATCCTCAGGCAGGAACGCGAAGAAGTCGGATGAAGAGAAGCCGAAAAAGAAAAAATCGCGTTCGAGGAGAGGAGGACGCGGGAAATCCAAACGACGATCGTCTGGATCGACCAGCGACTCCAGCTCTGGGTCAGAGAGTTCGCGGGGATCTAACAAGAAGTCTTCTAGTAGATCTTCCCGACGACACTCTGACAAAGAGAAGAGGAAAGGAGACTCTGGCCATAGCGGGCATCGAAGTAGTTCTTCGGACGAACTTGGAGCGATCGCTGCGGGACAAAAACAGAGTCACCGTTCACAATCCTCCCCCTCTAAAGCGCCAGGAGGATATGTAACTGGGCAATCGCGATATCAGGAAAGGAATAATTACCAATTCCGGGATAGCGCGATTTGCCGCCGTTGTGGAGGAAGAGGCCACTACGCAAGAGAGTGCCCTTCGCGTGAGCCGGCGCAAGCCATGGCTCCTCCTGCACCTTGGTGGGTACAACAACCTCCAGAGATGCATGCTCCAATGCAACAACACCCGGTTACATACGCGCACGCGGTGACCACTCCTGCGCTGGCTCATACCCAAGCGCAGTGGCCACCCACGACGTCCACATCAACAGTAGGTCAAAGCTTATTGAATAACGTGTACGAAAATGCGCGAAATTCGGGAAACGGGCAGTAGGGCTCGCGGGAGAAGCTCGCGCGGGCCCGGCTGATAATCTTCGTAAATCGGGTAGGACAGTACGATTTACTGACCCCGAATCGTGGAGGGACTCAACGGTGAGTAGCACGGATTACGAAGATTACGCGTCGGAAAGCGAACAAAAAGATGTGCGGGACTCTTCGACCTCGGAGTCAGAAGATGAGCCTAATTCGACGCGACCGGACCTTAGCGCTGAAGATTCTAGTGAAGAGAGCGTTTGTAGTTTTACCTCAGAAGTAGGAAGACGACCTTCATTAGAAAGTAACCCTGAAGATTCGATAAATGAAACGGAACCGAGTAGTTTATCCGATCATTTGTGTGCTTTGGACGAATTATTGTCCAAGGAGCGCACCGCGACTCTTGGCCAGGTAGGGGGGAAAGGGAACATCACAATCCGAACTCGTCGCTGTGTTCGGAGTGATGTGTCTCCTAATCAACCGAATACCAATGGCCGCTATTATTTGCAGCTAGAATTATTTGGACAAATTTTTCCGGCACTAATAGATACGGGAGCATCGCGATCGTACCTCGGACATCGAACGCTGGAAAGAATCCAAGCGAAGATTGACAGGTCGCAAGATAAAGTAATGCGTACTGCCGATGGTACGGAAACACGAGTAATAGGGGTTATTGCGCTAGAATTAGAGTTAGGAAAAACGAGAAAAGTAATGTATTTCCGCGTGGTACCGGTTTTAGACTACGATTGTGTCCTCGGTATGGATTTTCTCCGATTATTCGGAGTTATAATTGATACTTCGCGCGATTTATGGCAAACGCGCGACCGAGTAAATTTGAGATTCGCGAAAATAAACGCGGCAAGCTCAAATGAGACACACGTATCTTCATGTTTTGCTATCGCTGAAATGACTAGCGAGCAAAACGTGGTACTAGAGAAGTTTCTAAGTGATAACTTCCCCGAGATAGTCGGACCAGTCCCGGCGACTACCCTGGTCAAACATCATATAGATGTCCAGGGTCAGGCTCCAATCCGCCAAGCGGCAAGGAGAGTGTCGCCGGTGATCTATAAAGTAGCGCACGAAGAGGTCGATAAATTATTGGGTGAAGGGATTATCGAACCCTCCATGAGCGCGTGGGCCAGCTGTCCGGTTATAGTACCAAAACCGGGCGGGAAATATCGATTTTGCATAGATTTTCGACGCGTGAATGAGGTAACGCGCAAAGACGCGTACCCGATTCCGCATATCGATAACATTCTCGATAAACTCCGCCACGCGAGATACATTTCGACGTTAGATTTAAGTCAAGCGTACTTCCAAATACCGCTAGGAGACGAGAGTCGGGAAATTACAGCGTTTATAGTACCCGGAAAAGGACTCTTCCAATTCAGGCGTATGCCGTACGGTCTTACGAATGCTCCTGCGACGTTCCAGCGAATGATGGATCAGTTAATTCCTCCTGAATTTGATCCGTATGTGTTCGTCTACCTGGACGATATAATTATCGTAACGAACACGTTCGCGGAACACCTAGGATGGTTAGAGCGGGTGTTAAACATTATTCGATTCGCGGGTTTAGAAATCAATCGCGAAAAGAGTAAATTTTGCAGGTCGGAGGTTCGGTTCCTTGGGTATCTGATCAATCGTAATGGTTTAGCTCCGGATCCCGAGCGAACCGCACCGTTAATGAATTATCCGCCGCCAAAAGATTTAAAAACACTGCGCCGCTTCCTAGTGATGGTTGGATGGTATGCGCGTTTCCTACCCAACCTGTCGAAGGATAAAATTCCGCTCGTCTTACTATTGCATAAAGGAGTGCGCTGGCATTGGGATACAGAGCAACAAGCGGCCTTCGAGCGATTGAAAGAAGCGCTGTGCTCAGCCCCTGTCTTGGCGAGGCCCGATTTTTCGAGACCTTTCCAAGTGCAGACAGATGCTAGCGATTATGCAATAGGAGCAGTACTCACGCAGCGACACGGAACTGACGAACATCCGATAGTGTTCGCTAATCGCGTACTGACTAAAGAAGAGCGGAATTACACGACGACCGAGAAGGAGTGTCTCGCTGTCGTGTGGGCAATTCGGAAGTTAAGACCGTATCTCGAAGGATACCATTTTACGGTAGTCACGGATCATAGTAGCCTACGTTGGCTACATAACTTAAAAGATCCGGTAGGGAGACTAGGTCGATGGGCTCTAGAGCTACAACACCACTCGTTCGATGTAGTTCATCGTAAAGGCGCGTTGCATCACGTGCCTGATGCGTTATCCCGCGCCATCCCTACAGATACCGAAAATGAGGACGTCTCCGCGGTAGGCGAAATAAGTAATAGTAATTCGAATGGAAAACTGGTCACACAGTCGCGTATTGATTTCGAGAGCGACCCGTGGTATACCGCGCGCCGAGAAAAGGTAGTCCAGCGACCACGGGCTTATCCCGACTGGAAAGTTGAAGGAAACCGGTTATATTGCCATAGGCCGGACGCTATACTCGAAACGATAGGCTGCGACTATGATGCGTGGAAATTAGTCCTCCCGCGGGAGGCTCGACTATTAGCCCTGCAGGAAGCTCATAATAATACTTCCGCCGGACATGCTGGCGTTCAGAAAACTCACGCTAGAATCTGCAAAGATTACTATTGGCCGGGAGTTTTCAAAGACGCCGTAGCATTCGTGCGCGGGTGCAAAGTATGTCAGCAACATAAAGCTGCTCAACTTGCCCCTGCAGGACTAATGGGAACTCGGGTAGTGGAGCGCCCATGGACCGTTGTCGCGGGAGACATAATGGGCCCCTTTCCGCCGAGTAAGGCCCAACAGCGTTATGTAGTGGTCTTCCTCGACAATTTTAGTCGTTACGTGGAAATGCGAGCGCTCCGCACAGCTGACGCCAAAAGCATCCTAAAAGCTTTTAGCGAGCTGGTTATTTACCGTTGGGGATCACCGGAAATATTTCTTTGCGATAACGGTACCGAGTTTGTTAATAAAGAGGTGACCAAATTTTTAAATGAGCATCAGATTAGACAATTTACGATTCCGCCGTATCACGCGCAAGCTAACCCGGTAGAGCGCGTGAATCGGGTAATTAAAACGATGATTAGGATATTTGTAAAGAACGACCATCGAGATTGGGACGTACATCTCGCAGAGTTCCGTTTCGCGATTAATTCCGCGATGCATTCGTCGACTGGAGTATCTCCCGCGTTGGTTAACTTCGGTCGAGACCCAGTAATTACTCCGAATCTACGGCGAGAGATTGAAGGCTCTCGTACGGTTTTGAGGAGCGATCCAGAAAATTGGATGGCGCGACTAAAACGTCTTCCATTGATCCACGATATCGTGCAGGTAGAGATTGAAAAAGCGAGTGCCCGTCAGGCCCGCTATTACAATCGTGGCCGGCGCGATATTCGGTATCAAATTGGAGACTTGGTGTGGCGGCGCGGCAGACCGTTATCGTCATCTGCTGATAATTTTGCTGCGAAGCTAGCACCAGCGTACGAGGGACCCTTCAGAATAGTTCGCGTAATATCACCGGTCGTCTACGAGCTGGAAAATCAAGGCCGTAGCAATCCAAAAATCCACGTTTCGGACTTAAAACCGTTCGTCGCGTCATTTTGCGTCCCGAACGCGGACGAACCGGGTAAGGAAACCGTTGCGGAGGAAGGGAACGACGACCCTGTACCTTCCCCAAAACCGACCGGTAAACGGAAAGGGGCTCCGGGAAAACGGAAAATGTCGATCGTGAGCGATTCGTCGGATTCCGCCCCGTCTACGTGGACGGCACGCCTGCGTCCACGTCGAGACCCAACCTAACCCTCGCGAACCTGAGTGCGGACATGTATGTGTGACGAATGGATGAATGTGTGTGTCGCGTGATTTTTTTTATTATTTTTTTTGCGGAGAGATGACGGATGCCTCCTCCTGTTCCAGAAGATGGATCCGTACCTACAGCAGGTGGTGACCCACTGCTGGTTTCAGGGAATCTCCTTGCCAGGACCCCTGCCAGCAGTGGGCCCATCCACCCACCAGCCACCCTCCCACCACCCACAGCTCCTCCCCGGCCACCACCACCAGGGCTATTCCCTCCCTCCGTCCCGCTATTCTGCGCAGGGTACCCCCTACCCTCCGGCCTACCATCCGTTCCCGGCCTCTGGGTACACCGACCCGCAGCCTGCCGCGTGGGAGGCTGAAATGAGCCGGCTGCGTAGGGAGAACGAGATGCTCCGGCGGGTAGCGGGTCAACCCCGCACCCGTACGGGCATCCGCCCTCCCTCGCAGGCGGCCATTGTGCCACTACCGGCGGGAATCGGATCGGCTGTACCCAAGCCGAAGAAGAAGGCCCACCGTGGCAGACGGGGTGGCCGGAAGGGCCAGGGAAGGGCCCAGCAAAGAAAGCGGGCGGAGGAGAGAAAGAAGAAGGAGGAGGAAGAAGATGAGGCTCGGCGACAGCGCATCCGCGCTGCCGTCGAGAAGAGGAGGGAAGAGGAACGGGAGAAACGGAAGAAAGAGGAGGCGAGGAAGAGGGAGAAGGAGAGGAAGGATCGGGAGAAGGAAGAGGAAAAGAAGAGGAAGGAGGAGGCTATGGAGGAGGACCTCCTCCTCCTGAGCGTTTAATGTCTGTCCGTGTCTAGTGTTTAAGTTTTTTTTGTGTATAGAGTCTATTTTTTTATGATTAATATCTTTTTTTTTTGTATCGAGCCGGATAATTATTTTTTTTTATTATTATTGTTGTTTATGTAGGCCGAATTATTTTGTGTGTGTGTAATAAAGTATGTGTGTGCGAAGCGAGCGTTTTTTTTTTTATTGTAGCATTGTAGGATTGCGCGCACCAGAGGAAATTAAATTGAATCAGAGACACCCCAGGGTCGACTTCAACCGGGAGGAAGTTGACCAACCCCCACGTTGGTCCTAACGAGGGGGGAGTTGTAACGTTGCGTTCTCGCAACGTTACTATAGCTGCCATCTAGCGCTTTGCTAATCTCAAGCGCTAGATAGGCGGGTCGCGTACGAACTAGGGAGTTATCAACCGATAGGTATTGATCTAGGATCGATAACTTGTCGGCTCCCTAGTGCCGCGCGATGGGTGTAGCGGGGCAGCGGCGGGACAGGCGCAGGGCCTTACCTGCTCCCGCGGACTGCCCCGACACACGTAGTTTGGAGGTCTTGGATGACACGTCGAGTGCCTGGATAGTGCCCCGCCGCCGATAGAATTGTGCGACCCCGCTGACAGCCGCCACAGGAATTGATAATCAAAGTGCAGCGACTGCCAGGGAGCCGCGAAAACATACCGGACGACGGGACACTCTAGCCCTGCGGGCCATCGTCAAAAGGGCTGCTCGGAGAGAGAGAAGAGAGCGAAAGAGAGCGAGAGGAGCAGAAAGAGAGGGAGAGAGAGAGACTAAGAGGAAAGCCAGCTTTTGCAGTCTGGAGTAAGGGTGATTATTCGTTAAGTGTAAAGTCCTGTGACGTCCCGGGGTGTGCTAGGGCTTTAGGGCTCGTAGCACCGAACGGTTGTATAGGGAACCGCTGGCCCTGCTCTCCTATCACGGGTAAGCGGGCAACTTAGCGGAGTGGTCATTCCGTCGGACCTATAAACGAGAATCATAGTGTAGAGGCGCGAATTAAACGAGTGTTCGCGATTCCATAATTCCGTTAGGAGCTTGACAGTTGACGTGATCATTCCCTTGAGTCGGTTCAAGGCCGCGGACTTAGTTCAATTTTAGTGAGGACTCGCGACCTTAGGGACCGAACCAAAACAATCCGGGTCGTTGTTGTGGTCGAGTACGCGGGAACGGAGTGAGTGCGAGTAACCGTTGGGAGACGCGCAAGCGCGAGGATAGGGACTCGTCCGCGTAGCGCCGTGCAGTAGTTAGCGTAGAGATCCGCCGGTGGCGCGCGAGTTCCGCGCGACTCGGTGGGACCGCCGCGAATGCCAACTAGTGGCTCGAGCGCGACGCTAGCTACGGCGTCATCGGGGCGTCAATCGCGTTCGCACGACTCCGGCCACGTTCACCCGTAGGACCTAGCGTAACTCACCAATACCGCGTAGAGAAAACGGATATTGTATTGAGCTTTGAGATTATAATAAAGAGAGTTAAATCGAAGTCACGAGTTATTGTATTAGCACCCTATCCCCGACATTCGCGTACGAGGGTTAGAACCCCCTCTGTAAAAATAAATATTCGAGTATTATTAAAAGGTATATCGAAGGCGCCCGGGTCTTGTAGGAAGTCGCCTATTGGGACGCGAACGCTGACGGTGAGGGATCACTCCTCCCTCCCCGTCTACGCTATCCATTGCGGTAGACCGTAGCGTCACAGCACTTACTAGTACCAAACTGCGATGGAAATGTTGGTTGAGGTGTGTATATTATTCATCATGATGTGGCTTTACAAACAAATTTTGAAAAATTTACATGCTTTATGAGACAATTTTAATCTTTTAGAGAGGTGCTTATTTAGCTTGACAAACTCATCCAGAATGTATATATTCTATTTGTTGATATATATTATGTTTTGCAGAGCCACGTAGATGAAAAAGAGTATACTGTTGATGGTTCAGGGACCAAATGTCGTATGGTGATTGTGCGTGAAAGAAGTTTATACGCTAAATGCGCGAAAAGAATATTCGTTAAGTTCTAAATGGTCCAGTTTGTGATCAAATAAGTACTGCATGATTGACAGTCAGATATGTGTTAGAATGATAAACACTTTTAAATCATTTTTACACATGATTGGATTAATCTTTGTTTTTTAATTGCAGTCTCTGTGAAATGTTAGTAAATCTATATTATACATGAGGTAACTCGCTTAAGGGGAATCCGTATACCGACATTACAGGGCGAAAACTGTTTCGCATTCAGCATCATTTGTTGGCGGATTGTAAAGTTATTACAGGTTTTTGGAAATGCCTGAAGCTTATCTACTAAGTTACGTTAGGAGAATTAACAAAAAATGCAAAACATTTTTTGTTTAAATAAATATATTAACATTATTGAGAAACAACAATTAAATCGCAAAATCCCCCAACGTACTTTACTAGGTAATCTTCTTATGTTTCCAAAAAGTCTACAAAAATGCAAATCCATCAAGAAATGACGATGCTGCATGCGAAATAGTTTTCGCCCTGCAATGTCGGCATACGGATTCCCGTTAAGCGAGTTATCTCATGCATAATATAGATTTAATAATATTTCAAAGAGACTGCAATTAAAACACAAAGATGAATCAAATCATGCGTAATAATGATTTAAAAGTGTTTATCATTCTAACACATATCTGACTGTCAATCATGCAGTACTTATCTGATCACAAACTGGACCATTTAGAACTTAACGAATATTCTTTTCGCGCATTTAGAATATAAACTTCTTTCACGCACAATCACCATACGACATTTGGTCCCTGAACCATCAACAGTATACTGGTTGTCATTCACGTGGCTCTGCAACATAATATATATCAACAAATAGAAAATATACATTCTGGATGAGTTTGTCAGGCTAAATAAGCACCTCTCTAAAAGATTAAAATTGTCTCATAAAGCAAGTAAATTTTTCAAAATTTGTTTGTAAAGCCACATCATGATGAATAATATACACACCTCAACCAACATTTCCATTGCAGTTTGGTAGTAAGTGCATACATTTTTTACTGCTCCAATCACAGCTCTATAATGATATGACATTTATATTTTACCTTCTGCACATGGGTACGCAGTATATCAAAAGTAATTGTAAATATATGTTCTCGTACATTTTCATCACAACCAACCTCTCTTAATGTATATAAATGAAATCTGAAAAAATATTTCAAGGACTACTTATTTGTTATTAAAATATTTAGTATATTATAACAAATATAATAACTTCAAATGAAATTCAGCTCATCGCTTCTCATTGGACAATATAAAATTCACTTCTGTAGTTTTATTCTACATATTCTACATATTGCTTTGCCATCATATTGAATATATTACACTAGTTAATATCATTTTCCAGATTTTCTTATTTCATTAGTATCTATCGTATAACCATGATAATTTCCATCCTTTTTAAAGAGGCTAAAACATATAATTAAGTATTTATAATACTGACAATAATTATTTAGAATATTAAAATTTATTATTATTTTAAAATTATATTCGGTTTATCTTTTGACTGATATTTTCATCACTTTCCTTTCATTATGTTTTCATTCTTTCTTTTAACATCAATATATTTTTAATCATTCGTCTCTACTGTCTCTTTCTGTTTACGAATAGCATGTAAACTGTCAAACGTCATTAATGGCAGAAAGATTGTACAGTGGTCATCTTTCTATTGGGCCATTCCACGTCAAAACAGACAGATTTCGGAGTACAACACCGATTTTTTTTTTTAAATATGTGTTAATATATAAGAAAATACAAAACTTTTGGCGCTAGTTTGAGTCAAAAATCTTTTTTCGTTTCGAAGATACGAGCTGTCAAAGTTTGCAGTTTTACTATTTTTGATAAAAACACGTAATCTTTGAAAATTTATATCTCCTAAACGAATAAAGATAGAAGACTCTGGCTGGAACGAGTGTACTCAGAAAGAATCATACTTTATTAGAAAAATATAAAAAAAGACAGTTTGTTTTAATTGGTTAAAACTATTAACAATTAAAATAAACATTTGAATTAACAAATGTGTTGTCATGCTCTGACAATTATAAAAAAATATCAGGAATGTTCCTTGGAATGTCCTCTACAAAGAAAAGAATTAAAACGTGTATATTCTTTTGGTGTTCATAGTGAAAAAAAATATTTTATCACGACGCGCTCGGCCAGAAGCGTCGTTCGAGCGGCGTAAACCGGTGAAGCGCATGCGTAACTGAGTGCGACTAGTCTCTACATGTCGGAATCCATCAATCTATGAATAATGCGAGTCAATAACCTGTTTTAATTGTTTGTTTATGTTTTTATAAATATTATAAATTAACAATATATTTATTATTATTCTGCTATATAAGCAGTCGTTATTTATTTACAAAATAATTAGCAATAAGACATTTGAACATGGCATTGAATATACAAATTATATACTAATTTATATTTACATATTTTATTAAATTATGGCAGAAGAAAATATTATGAATATGAAATTTCTGTACTGAAAATATTTAACAAACTTTAACAATTGTATAATTATCTGATTGAGGAAAAGCTTTAGTTTGTAATTGTGTCTTTGAATATATCGTTAAAAATGCACGATAATTTCAAGTTCCTTTAACTATTTTCACTTTTCAAAAAAATCTCGTACGAAGTGTTTTAATAAGCATTAAAATAATTTAAACGAGATTTTTTTGAAAAGTAAAAATAGTTAAAGGAACTAGAAATTATCGTGCATTTTTAACGATAGATTCAAAGACACAATTACAAACTAAAGCTTTTCCTCAATCAGATAATTATACAATTGTTAAAGTTTGTTAAAAATTTTCAGTACAGAAATTTCATATTCATAATATTTTCTTCTGCCATAATTTAATAAAATATGTAAATATAAATTAGTATATAATTTGTATATTCAATGCCATGTTCAAATGTCTTATTGCTAATTATTTTGTAAATAAATAACGACTGCTTATAAAGCAGAATAATAATAAATATATTGTTAATTTATAATAGTAATAAAAACATAAACAAACAATTAAAACATGTTATTAACTCGCATTATTCATAGATTGATGGATTCCGACATGTAGAGACTAGTCGCGCTCAGTTACGCATGCGCTTCACCGGTTTACGCCGCTCGAACGACGCTTCTGGCCGTGCGCGTCGTGATAAAATAATTTTTTTTACTATGAACACCAAGAGAGTATACGCGTTTTAATTTTTTTCTTTGTAGAGGACAATCCAAGGAACATTCCTGATATTTTTTTATAATTGTCAGAGCATGACAACACATTTGTTAATTCAAATGTTTATTTTAATTGTTAATAGTTTTAACCAATTAAAACAAACTGTCTTTTTTTATATTTTTCTAATAAAGTTGATTCTTTCTGAGTACACTCGTTTCAGCCAGAGTCTTCTATCTTTATTCGTTTCGGAGATATAAATTTTCAAAGATTACGTGTTTTTACCAAAAACAGTAAAACTGCAAACTTTGACAGCTCGTATCTCCGAAACGAAAAAAGATTTTTGACTCAAACTAGCGCCAAAAGTCTTGTATTTTCTTATATATTAACACATATTAAAAAAAAAAAAATCGGTGTTGTATTCCGAAATCTGTCTGTTTTGACGTGGAATGGCCCCTCATTAAAATTATAAGTCACAAAAGATCAATGTATGTTTAATTCTTGTTTCTGCTTACCTTTATATATGTAATCTGTTCGATCTGCCATTCGTTCATCTGCTTTCTGCATTTTGCTAACACAATCTGTAATTTTGAAAACACATACTATAATAATAATATTGATAAACACATTTAATATTAAAACTGAGTAAATAAAAATCAGATATTGAAAAATGTTATTTAACTTTAAATTTGTTCTTCAAGATGCATTGAAACTAAACTAAATAATCTGCGTATTAAGGGTTATAGACTATACCACAACTATTTTCCTTGTTTTGGCATCATTTTGAAACCAATTACTTTATTAATTGGAATCTGATGAGCGTTTATAAACGCATGGTTTTCCATTAGTCACTCTATTTTCTGTAACCTATAAAATAAAGAAATCACAAAGTACCATTGCTCAAATATTTAAATATTTGTTCTAACAAACAATACTTATCTAATTGTTTTCTGGATCTTTGCCATATAATTGATGCATCCAAATTTTAACTATGAATTCACGTGGAAAACTCACGTGCGAATCATACTAACAAAACGAACACTTCGATGGATACTACATATACGTCGCGCCTGCGTTGCGGCCATATTGGAATCTGTTTCACACCTATAGCACGAACACATTCGGACTATATCGGAAGAGTGGTGGAGAAGGACAGAAGATGTCGTTGATAGGCTTCTATTGTGAAAGAGTGAGACTTCCGAGCGAGACAACAATTTTCGGTCGGAAGAAGAAGAAAAGCTGAAACTAAAATAGCTAATCGTAATTGTTCAATCTCGATATCTCAGCATTGAGTGTACCGATTTAGACTTTTGTAGTCTCATTCGAAAGCTTATAATCGATTTATATAATGAAAGTTTCATTAAAATTTTCATTAAATGAACTGATCGGAAAATATATCCATCGGAAGTGTCGAGTGGTATAGTTTGGTTCAATCTTTGCGTAAAAGTAAGTAGTGTCGCGCGGCTCGTATTTTTTTAATTACTTGCCGCGTAACACTACCGTGTTACTTGATAATAGTTTTCTGCAATACAGGGTCTAGATAAAATGGCATTTTTAACTGGAGTTAATGCATTCGCTTTCATCTCTGAGAAGACATTTGTCAAATTAAACAGTCTCGAGGAAAATAAAGAATATGACATAATTGAAATGATGAAAATAAAGACTAAATATGGAATGAGGATAATAGCGAAACTATCAACGGAGGATTGGTTTTATGTCCCTGCCCGGATGGTTGCCTTACTCGAATCGCAGGATCAGTTTACGGAGCTGATAAATGCAGCATCAAAAAATATTTTAATCATGAAATATTCAGGTGGGAAATATAATAATTTAGAATTTAAGATTAAACAATAAGTGATTTTTATAAAAAATGAGTGAATAAATGCTTCATATATATTTATTAAAAAGTGCTTTATTTTTTTTTCTAACCTTACATATCTAACTTACATTTCTAACAATATTCGTAAGCGGATTATAGTCTATAATTTTATCATGTATAATTAAGCAATAGGCTGTAGTATTACTCGGAATATTTTTTCAACACTCGATTTCAATCTTAACATCGACCGTGCCTGTTTTAACCGACTCGTTCTGATGTAAACAATCAATTACAAAGAGCGGACCGTATTGCAAGAAGTTTAGGTAATCGAGCATTGGTTTCGACAATTTTTCTCCAGCATAATATGAGTGGAAAAACTTTACACACATATCATAGAGTACGGAGTAGCGAGATTTCATGAAATCAGTGTCGAGACGATCGTACGGATAAAATTCAGAATTTAAATAGACTTTAACATCACGTATATCACAATCACTAAACTTAAGTACATTCGAGTATTGATCGTTCTTCATATTTTTTCTAAACGCCAGTATCACGTATCGAGGCTTCTCCAATTGTGTAGCTGCTTTGACAGCCCATGTATGTCGCTGTGTTGGAGGTAAAAGGGGATATTCGTAAAGCTCTTAGGAACGAAAAGCCATGGTGAGATTTTTATTCTGCTCGATAATGCGTAGAAATTGTAGTTTGGTAAATTCATTTAAAGTTACCTGAGGCATTCTCCATTGCACTCGGTGCAGTTCAATCTCAGAATCGGTAAACTGATTCGAAGAAAATATTGAATTTATATCATTACGCGCTCGTATCAGAATGAGCTCATGGCGTCCATTGATAACGACACGTTTGTAATCTTCGCAGAAGCCCAACAGCATATGCAGGGGAACCCAAAAGCTGAATGTGTCAGCAACATTTTCACGCTCTTGAGTGGCAACGAACCAGCCAGAATGACGTAGACTTATACTCTCTTCACTGCTTAAAGATATGAGATTCTTCATACTGGTAGTGATACCAACGTTTTTGCACCGATCAATCTCAATACCGTTCAACTCATAATGAATTTCATCAAACAGAAATGCCATGGAATTAGCGTCCAGCATAACTTTATCCGTCAAAGGTGTAATAACAGCACGAGTACCTTCAATCAGCTTCCCCTCTATGTAGAGGTAACTACCACTGGGCAAAAGAATCAAATCTTGCTGTTGTATTGGGATACGAATTTCATCGCTATTTCCCAATGATGCATTCGCATACGGATTGTAAGCATGTATTTCCAATTTAGTGATGCGGTTGTCGTATGCAGGCTGTGCGGTGACGTTCAATGGATCCATGATTTCTTTTCTTCACAGTCAGACCCAATGAGTGTAAAAAATCTATATTTTTTCTTGTCAACACTTTTTTGTCACCGATCACGTTGTTCCCTATTTCACTCTGAGCTGATGTATTCAGCTCTGTTGCAGCTAATTGACTGATTGTTTCATCGAGTAATGTTGGTTTATAATAGTCGGTATTCTTATAAATCAACATCTTCTAATGTGTAATCGTATGGTGATTTCCTCGTTTCCAAAATTTACAGGACGATTGTTTTGATCGAGAATACGTAATATGAGACGATCGATTACCCTTGCAATGACTGGGAAGTAAATGACGTTTTTCGGTATTTCCGAGATTTTGTAGCCTGGTGGAACGCTTGGGAAAAATTCGTGGATGACATGTCGTGGTCTACCGTTCGTATATGCACCAGCGGTAATGTTACATTCGATACGTAGAATATTTACTTTTAAAATATTTACAGATTCGTCCGATTCAGCCCAAGTGTTTGGTAGGATTACGCGGTCTGACGAAAATCCTAGCAGAGAACCAATATTATTAATCTTTGTAAAATCAAAAGAATATTTACATTTGATTTCACTTTTCAGTGTGTTATTATTGGCACGCAGAATAATAACATTATCATCATACCGTAACTCCATCCGCATACGCAAGTATTCATTTATCGCACACAACTCATAACAACCTGTAGGTATGGTTATTAGTTTATTTTTACCAAAGTAAAAATTATTATTCGTCTCATCTACATTGGCGATCAAGTAGAAACTTTGAAAATCTACGAGTCCCAGTTCATAGTGACCGTCGTCCACATTGATCGGAGGGAAAAAATTTGAATCCAATATATGACCATGTCCTGATAGCGTAAATGTTAAAGACATTTCGTCTGTTCTCTTAGAAATTTAACAAACAACTGACCACAAATGCTCGTATCATACGACTGATATTGGTCATGATTGTAATAAATTGTACTAAGCGGATCGAAGTACCGTACGAGTTCAGTCGGTGGTTTCAGATTGCCGAAAGAATCGAAATACTTTACAAGATTATTACATTTAATGTAGGCAACCCAGTGAGTGCCTGGACCATTAGAATCATCAAGGTTAACCATTGCACATTCATTAGACAATGGACCGTTTCGCGGTAGACTTGTACGCATAAAGACTCCACGGAAATTTGGTATATCACGACGTACGTTAGATAATTGAATATTACTTGTAGCACCAGATCTTGGTAGACCGTGTACAGTTACTTTTTTGTTCGCTTCTTTGACATTAATTTTTTTGGTACCCCTCCTCCGCTTCGTTTGTACGGTGCGAGATACAGCCCCCGTCCGCCTCTTGCAGTTGCTTCTATTATACGATTGTGACGTTGTATTTCTTCTAACTGTTTTTTCGCAGCTTTGGCATCGTTTCAGCTTTTGCTATACCTGATGCTCCACCTGCTAGTGCCCCCACCGCACCTAGCAGTGGGAGCAGAGGCAACAAGCCGCCCCATTTTTTAAGCACTCGAATTTTACGTTTTTTTACAGCGCTATTTCCAGTTTTTATCGCTGCTACTTTCCTCACCATATCTGTTTGTAATCCTAAACCAAGTTTACGCTTTGCGTTCATAGACGCCCAGACAGCTGTTCCTGCAGCACGCTCACCCAAGGTTGCGTCACCAGCTATGATACGTTTACGTGCCCGTTTTGCGAGTACTTTATCAGCTTGATGACGCTGCGACAAGTTTTTGTATTGCGAATATGCGATATCGTGTTGTAGACAGGCTTCGTCCAGCTGATTCACACCTCGATCACCGCGTGCTAATCGTTCTTGAAGTCGAGTTCCTGGTCCACAGTAATTGTATCCCGGTAAATGAAGCTCAATCGGTAGTTTGTTTATTGTTTTATTGAAGAAAGATCCACATCCAACGCATGACATGTATAACAATCTTTTATCAACGGTGGTAGTCCATCCGCATGAATAGTATTAGGTAGATTGAAATGTTGTAAACAATAGCGATATTTTTGAACCTCAGGATCTGCACGAATGTGCTTGGGTAATTTATTCCAATAACTGTCAATACTGTGTGAAAAGTACTTTAAAAGTACAATTTTCGGTACGTATTCCAATTTATCACTGCTTTACTCCTCCAAACTTGTAACATCCAACACAAATGCAGGCATAATGAAAACTGATTGAATTCTCCGATTTCATGCCTATAAATAGCTCGTGCAATTACGATTTAACCTCACAGTCGTTCGAGAATGCTTTTCGTAAAGCAACCATTAAGTATCAATATCTCTAATACCGATTATCACACTGCCGCCGTTAGTGATATGAAATGTCATGGACCTTTGCTACCGTCAACTATACGCTGTATCGTTTGCGGACCCTCAAATTGTGGGAAAACAAACGTATTGCTAAGTCTTATTGAGAGTCCTCACGGTGTAAGATTTGACAACCTGTACGTTTACTCGAAATCGTTGCAGTAACCGAAGTACCGTTACTTGGAACAGCTATTGACAGATATGGAGGAAATTGGTTATCTCAATTTTCAAATAATAGTGAGGTTATAAATGTGACAGATGCATTACCAAATTCAATCTTTATATTTAATGATGTGGCGAGCGATAAGCAGGACAATATAAGAGACTACTTTTCAATGGGTCGGCACTCGAGCATCGATTGCTTCTATCTTTGTCAGACCTATGCCAAGATCCCAAAACATCTGATTCGTGACAATGCAAATATGATAATCATTTTTAAGCAGGATGGGACTAACTTGAAGCATGTTTACAAAGATCACGTAAACACTGATATGAAATTTGAACATTTTTGCGAATTGTGTTCAAAGTGTTGGCAGGAAGATTATGGATTTTTAGTAACGGATAAGGACAGTGGTACGCAAATTGGTCGTTATCGGAAGGGTTTCGATGAGTATGCAACCATCGAATAGCATAAAGCATCATATCAATGCTGGAAAGTATTAGTTTAACGTAGAGCATTGAACAGTGTAAAGCTTTTAATTACACAAACGGACCATTTACATTATTAAGCAAACCAGTTTATACAGATAAACGGGTCACTTGGATCGGTAAACCGGTCAGTCGAATCGTTAAAGAGGTCGGTTAACCGCTAAACCGATCGATTGAACCACTAAACAGGTCGATCGAACTGCTAAACCGGTCGGTTGAACCGCTGAACTGGTCGGTTGAACCGCTAAACAGCTCGGTTGAACCGCTAAACCGGTCGGTCGAACCGCTAAACCGGTCAATCGAACCGCTAAACAGCTCGATTGAACCGCTGAACTGGTCGGTTCAACCGCTAAACAGCTAGATTGAACTGCTAAACAGGTCGGTGGAACCGCTAAACCGGTCAGGTGAACCGTTGAACCGGTCGGTCGAACCGCTAAACCGATCAATCGAAGCGCTAAACAACTCGATCGAACCGCTAAACAGGTCGTTAAACCGCTGAACCTGTCGGTCGAACTGCTAAACTAGTTGATTGAACAGCTTTAAAGATCGATTTAACTAGCACATTGACTGCTTAAACAATTAAAAGTTTACAATAAAAATGGATGAAAACTCACTACTTAAGAAGATTGCTGAAACGAGTGAGGTGATTCGTGAAAAACATCGCGCACTGAAATCGGAAAGATCAATGGTGGAAAGTAGATTAAATGAAAATTTTAAACCAATAGTTGATCCACTGAAAAAACTAGTTATGCAAACAGATAATAACAATGAAGAATCTTATGACTTAAACATAGATATAAATCATGAACAGAAGCGGAAGCGTTATCGTACTTCAACCCCAATGAGTATATTATTAAGAAAAAAAGAAATTACATAACAATGACGGTACTCTTACAAATAAATCATTGATGACCTATGATAATGATAATGATGAAAAATCTACTTTTGATAAATCAGTATTACCAATGAAATTAATGCCAGAATATACATCATTACATTCAGAGTCTGGACAAGAATCTGCATCATTACATTCAGAGCCTGGACAAGAGTCTGCATCATCACATTCAACATCAAGACAGGAAACCTTAGGATTGCTTAAAAAACAAATAAATCATTCCATAGATTAGAGATCTTTTCCACCTATTGCACGTCATTATATGCAGTTGTTTCTTTTCGGTAGTAAAGATCAAATCGATCATGGTTTCGGAGTTACATTAGATAAAAGGAACCAATATGTGATGGGAAGATATACATTTGATATTAGTCATGAAGGTGATATTTTAATTGATAAAAAGCGCTATATTGGTACGAGAGGTCTTTTTGAATTAATCTTCATGAAGGAGCCTGATAAAAATCTCTACACTATTGATGACAAGATCATATATAAGCAAATTCTTGAACAAACTAAATCATATAAAAGAGCAAATGATAGTTACCAACAGGTTCAAGGGAATAAGGGTTTAAAGTATAAGAAAATAATTCAACCATTAATTTACAATAAAGTACCATCACAACGAGTGATAGCTGGTAGTGGATTTATGCGTGTTACTGATGAGCATGCAAACTATATACATTGGAACGATCCTAATGAATTAGTTGATCGATTGCGAATTTTAATTGCATCAACCACCGCAGGTCATACAAACCACCATAATGAAATACAGTCAATAATAGAAAAGTTGCGTGAAGAGGAACTTATTCCATAAAAGGGTACAATTTATAAACATTTTCTTCCGTTGCGTACCACACGTCAATATGTCAATTAACAAATTTGGTATTGGTTTTAACGTAAGGAAAGAATTTAATATTGGTACATTAAATGTGACTAAAAGAGGACTGGATTTGAATAATAAAAAAAAAGTAAATTTGACTATTGATTCTGATAATAATACATGTGCTGTGAATATAAAGTTCTTGTAACACAGTTTAGCTAAATTGGAGGAAAAAATTGAAGAGAGAATAAATAAAAAAATACAGGAGATTGAGGCAAAACTTTTGCAAACAAACAGCAAGATTAATGATGGATCCAAAAAGTGAATTTTTAGGATGCATCATACATTTTATACTCATGATAATCGATTGCTTTCGAAAGAAAAAGAATCATGAGTGAAGAAAAGAAACAGAAATTATGTGTCTGGGGGAAAGGTTGTAAAAAGAGAATCAGGGTTAATCGTGAGTGAAGAAAAGAAACAGCTGGTGCAAGAGTTTCATGTCCCTGCGAGAAGAAATTTTCCACGACGAAAAGTCATAATACGTGGTTTCGATGATCTCTGGCAGGCTGACTTGGTAGACATGCGTTCTTATGCTGACACAGGTTACCACTATATTCTGACAGTGATTGATACCTTATCGAAGTATGGTTGGGCAATAGCGCTTAAGACAAAAAGCGGTAAGAAAGTGACCACAGCTATGGGAAAAATCTTAAAGAGTGGAAGATGTCCCAAAAGTTTGCAAACTGATAACGGTAAAGAATTTTACAACAGCGAGTTTCAATTGCTTATGAAAAAACGGGGAATAAATCATTACTCCACGTATAGCACGATAAAAACCTCAATAGTCGAGCGTTGGAATCGAACGTTAAAAACCGAAATGTGGAAACGTTTTACACTGGACGGTAGTTACAAATAGTGAAATATACTGCAACAGCTGGTAGATGATTATAACGCACGAAGACATCGTACTATATGAATGCGAACCGTTGACGTGAAACCTGAGCATGCTGAGCATCTGCTTGCTACTGTATACAGCAACATTAAGATCGTTGGGCGTACCAAGTTCAAGGCCGGTGATTTCGTGCGAATCAGTAAATACAAAAATGCGTTTGCTAAAGGTTACACACCGAACTGGACTACTGAAATATTTCAAGTTACAAAAGTGCAAAGGACAAATCCTGCCACGTATCTACTTAGAGATTCTCGTGGCACAGAAATACATGGTGGATTTTATGAATATGAACTTTTAAAAACAGCTAATCCTGATCTATACTTGGTAGAGAAGATATTGCGTAAGAAAGGGAATAATGTTTTTGTAAAATGGTTAGGAATGGATAAAACGCATAATTCGTGGATAAATAAGAACAATGTTTTGTAATAATAATTTATGTAATATAATATAATACAATAAATACAGCTATTAAAATCTACTCTTTTAACCTATAATGTGCCCAAGGTAGAGTCGCTACAGTACCGGGTGTTATGTGACGTTTATCGTCATACGGACTGAGAGCAATTTTTCGCTGAGTAGTGGAAAACATCTTGTGCAATTTCGAACGAATTAAATTTTGGTTACGGGACTGTACGGTGAAATTATCCAAACAATCCTTGTAATCGTCAAAGGTTATGTTCTATCGATAACACAACCTTTGACTCCCTTAGCCTTTTTGGTAATTTTCGTACATTCCTGCACCTTAAAGGTGTACATTTTCCCTCTCAGTCCAACGAACTTGGTCATGATCTTTCCATTGTTCTCGTCCTTCATTAGCTCAGGCACTTTTTTATTGACTCGAGGTAAGTCGTACCGATTATCAGCAGGGTAATCGCTGGTGTCGAATTTGACCAGATCATGTTTCATGACCGAGTGAACATCGTCACACTCGATACTGTACACTAGACTGTCCGTGTCGGTATACATCGCTTTACATTTACTGCCGAATGTAGGAAGCATATAATCGTAATGGAATTCATACAGACAGGTCTTTGAAATATCTAAAACACACATGCCTACATACACGGGCTTATCAAACTTCGCAGATAATTTCGACAATTGAATAGCGACCAAATTCTCTTTAAATATCGCACGACTGTTAAAATTCGGTTAGGAAATTAGCGCTTCCGCCCCGTGTCTTCCCTCCCACTTGGTTACGAGCCTCACGTCAACTATATTCCTAACATTTTCTATAGTCCTACCAAATACTGCGTTGTTCATTAGCTTGAAGAGATTCTTCTCGAAATCGTTTTTCGAGGCTGTCCGCAAGCGTGTATTTAATTCGATATACGCCTTCAGCCAGATGGACTGCCGGAACTTTAAACCGCGATAAATGCGTTTTAAGACGATACCGTTAGGTATACACTGCTGTAGAGCACGGTAGTGTATCACATAACGCGTCTTATCGTCAACGGTTGCGAGCAGTTTCTCCTGGCGTGAACCTGGCGGCTTCTCACGCACCGGGCAGAATGGTAGATCGGAGTGTTTGTCGTGAAGCTCGCTTGGATATTTCAAGTCCACCTCCAAAATATAGCCTTCGGACGTATCCTCGGACACATTAAGGATGTCGAGATTGGCAGCGTCATCGATCCATTGGAAACCGTGGGTAGGCACCGGATGACACATTGACCATCCATATAGATTATTAACGTCGTAATACATCAAGTATTTCGACGGTTCCGCCGGATCGTAGTTTCGCATGTACCGATTGTTGGCCCTCTCGTAGCGGTGGGAGCACTGGCTCAAACCACCGCGTATACCGCGTTCCATAAAAAGCAACATGTCCACGTCTGTGAAGAGTTCCAGACGGATTCCCGTATGCTTGAGCATCGCTCCCAAGTGAAGGCTGGAAGCGTATAATAGTGAGCGGGATCTAAACTATAATTTTTCATGCAGCTATCGCGAAATCTCTCGAAAACATCAGTCAACAATAGGACATCGGTCTTTAAATAAAGATCGCTGTACTCCCCAAGCGTTGTCACAGAGAATTTGGTCCATACCTCTTTGGCATGATTATATGCTTTTTCCGTGATATCGCTATCGGACATTCTATTGTAGAACAACTCTCGTGCGGGTAAAACCGTTTCTTCCAAGCGAGTAATGTTATCCACATAATCGTAAGGGAAAATACCTTTTCTCGTAAGCAGGCTGAACTGTTCAATACTTAATTCCGAAAATTGTGACTAAATTTTTCAGCAGAGATTTATTCAAATATGAATTCAATTTATCCAAACTGGATGCCATAAATTTGAATGAATCGATGAATCTTAGCTGTATATTATACTTTCGCAGATATTTACTAAATGAATTATATTTTTCCTTATCTACAGGCAGCAAATATACCGATCCCTCAAGCGTATTCACGATCGCCTCAAAAATAAATTGTGAATCATAGCCGGATAAATTATGGAAAATTACGGGAATATCATGCGAGTCTTTAAAGTTTAAGTTGCAATTATTATGAGCCGGTCCTCTATATCTACCAGTTAGGTGATCATGATCGCGAATATGCACTTAATTTGGAAGAAACGGTTTTCCACAAATGTGGCAATTAGGTTCACTGTAGTGCCGCGAAATTTCTACATCACTAAGAGTATTCATCGGTATTACAGTCTTCAATTTTTCGCTGACGATGCGTGCAATGCTCTCGAGCTCGCATATGAACCATTTCATGCAATTAGCACCTCGATGTGAATTATAAGATGAGAGTGACGCATCACGAGTACTTTTTAAATAATACCCTACACTAAAAGGTACATGTTTCTGATAATCGTAACTATTTTTACCATTACTGTTACTATTACTACTATGGTCAATTTTCTGTAGTAAACATTCAAAGTCTGCATAGACGACAAACGGCACTCTTTCACTGTTCTTCTGGTTCTTAAAAGATACCCAACAGTCTTCTGCATTGTTTGGCAGTATGACACGGATGTTGTCATTAAGTTGCACACAATCCCTTTCATGAACCTGAAGTTTATCTGCCGTATGAAAATAGTGTAGACAGCTAAATAAACAAATTAATATGATTTTAGTATGAATATAATATTTATGTATACATATATTTGTACATCCATTATAAACCGTTCACAAATATGAATAGTATGCCCCCTTTTATTTGTCTGGTTACTTATTAATCTAGAAAGATTTCGTATACATAGAAAGTGTGCATTTCCTTGGTCATCTGTGATAAGAAGGAGGTTAACATGTCTCGATCGCTTCTTCTTTGTTAGCTTAAGAGGTGTGATGTTTATTTCAGTTGTGCTTTCATTTTCCTCTTCCATTGTGAACACATTGACTGAAATGTTATTATCCGATTCAAATTTCCGGATATGTTTCAGAGTGGTTGGAAAGGTTAAGCTTCCAACGTCTAAAACAGATCGATAATGTGGATAGGAGGATGTGCGGTACGTTTTGGCGGGTGGTTTTGCTGGATAAAGCGCTATCGTCACATCCCATGCAAAACATGCACTATCCTCGTTGTCAATGTTTATCACAGCCCTTTTATGTATTATACAGGGCGGTAGTTCGACTCCACATCCATCACGCAGTGGATTATAATGATATATATTGCCTATCAAGTTCAATATTCTTTCCAGAGCCCATCCACTATCGCGTTCTTGAAACTCACTCAAGTCATTCAATATTGTCTCCACAATATTTTGCCTATACCAATCGCTAAAATTATCAGTCTTATATAAAACACTATTTTTTGTACTAATGTTCTTATCATCACTAATATCCTTACTAATAAATTAACCATTTAACACACAGTTTATTTTAACACAGTTTACACTACAGAATACTTTATTTACACGGGTATGTACAATTTCTTCTGCATTTAACCGAAAATCACGTGGTTCTATATAATCAAGAGACACGGTAGTGTCTCGACGGCAAGTACATTTAAAAGTAGATAATGACATGTCTATACCGCCGAGCACTACCGTTAACTTATACAGCAAGTTTGGCCGTCCCAATTTTCAAACCGATTTATCTCCGTGAATAATCCATTGTCATGATTTTACTAAAGCTTTTCCTAAACTGGTTTTGAACAAGCTTTCATTTGAGACCATAAACATGAAAATCGGTTCATGCAATCCAGAGAACTCATACTATGTTAGCTATATATATATCGAAAATCAGATTTTTCTCCATAATCTTCTTCTTCTTCTTTTCCAGCCAGAATGTATGTCTCGGGCTGAAGTTGGTTGCTTAACGTAGATGCTAGTGACGTCAGTAGACGTAAACGTAAACATAGTTGCACACAATCGTAAATAGTGTGTGTGTGTGTGTCTCAGCGATATATGATTTATTTCGTTTAATATGGTAAATCAGGTTAAGCTGCAAGTTTGATTGACAGTATTAACCTTAAAATGAACCCAATTTTATAATAAATAAATGAAAGAAAATGATTAGGCTATTCTTATTTGAAACCGATGAGGTTATACTCGTACTCATCATACTCATTAAAAGGATTTTTAAAATTACTTAAAGGAATCAACACATTAGATAAGTATAACAATGAATTTTATAATATAAATTGTAATATATTTTGTGGTACTTTGTGGGATTTTATTTCAGATTAAATTATAGTGATGTGTTTATTGTGACTGCTAAGGATCGAGCTGTGTAGAGAGAAATATAATGTGACTATTGTATCGTTGCTGAGGATAGAGCTTACTGGATGAAGTAAGATTAATATTTACATATTTTCAATTCTATGCCAAAGAGAAGTATACTTTCAACATTTATATGCATCAGTGATTATCAGGAGCATATTAATTGCAAGAAATTATTAAGGTATTTGAAAATCATATGTTAAACTTCCCAGTATTGAAATCATTAACAAAATGCATATTTAACTGTTTCTTTTCTTTACACTGATGTGGGTTTCAATTGTCCGATAGGTTATATGATATATATACAAACAAATATATCAAATTAAATTATAGTAATGCTTGATTGAAAGATGTGAAACATTCCAAATAACCCTCTTTACGTAGAAACCAAGTTGACCAGTGCTTGGATTTTACAATAGTAGATGTTCACAAACGAAACAAATACATACCCAAGTATTAAAGATCTTTAATCTCAAGGACGTTAGGCCACTAAGAAATAAAGGAAATGAAGGTGGTACAAAGTCAAATGCAGGTAAGTAAATGAGATGATTTATGTTCCATCAAATATTTATTATTATTGAAGAATTTTGATTATTAAATGATTAATTGGTTTTAGGCTTACTATCAGTGCCATCGTTTAGTACTTTACAGTCACTACGCAAGTTTATTACAGAAAATGATGTATACCAGAAAGAGAAACGGTTTCTACGTATTCATTGAATGACCATGGTTTAATATCCTTTTTGGTTATGAAGCATTACAAATATTTCATCAGATATTTACCATGGGCACAGAAAGCTCAATTCTAGAGGAAGATAATAATGATTTGGTTTGACACAGGATATGTCAAAACTCAATGGTGATGTTGAGAGCTATAGTCTCTGAAAATATCAAAAAGTAGTATATTTAATGCCAAATTCTGACAAATGAAAGGCTTGTAACTCAGTTTGGTCTGAAATTCTTTAGAACATAAGGCAAATAGTTAACAAATATTATGACCAAAACATCTAAAAGCTTATAATTATGAAAATACAACTAATTTATCATTTTTCACATTAGAGGCATATGGTAGATGAAAGTAGGAAATTGACAGCAGAATTTCTAAGAAACTGAGGCTTCAATGAAATTCTCTGTGGTATTTCCTGATACAGAAGGTCCAGGGGAAGATAAAAATGATCTTGGTTTGGCAGAGGATATGTCAGAACTCAATGGTGATGTTGAGACCTGGAGTTAATAAAAATATGAAAAAAGGAGTAAATTTAATGCCAAATCCTAACAAATGAAGGGCTTCTAATTCAGTTTGGACTGAAATTCTTTAGAATATGAGGCTAATAGTTTACAAATATTATGACCAGAACATCTAGAAGCTTATAATTATGAAAATACTACCAATTTATCATTTATCACATTACAGGCATACGGTAGATGAAAGTAGGAAATTGACAGTAGAATTTCTAAGAAACTGAGGCTTCAATGATATTCTCTGTGGTATTTCCTGATACAGAATGCTGAAAGGAAGATAAAAATGATTTTGATCTGAAAGAGAATATGCCAGAAATCAATCAAGAGACACGGTAGTGTCTCGACGGCAAGTACATAAAAGTAGGTATAGACGTGTCTATACCGCCGTCCAGGCACTACTGTATCTTATACAGCAAGATTGGCCGTCTCAATTTTTAAATCGATTTTTTTCCGTAAATGAAACACTGTCATGATTTCAGTAAAGCTTTTCTTGAAATGGATTAGAACAAGCTTTTATTTGAGCCCATAAACATCAAAATTGGTTCACGCAATCCAGAGATCTCATAATCTGTTAGCTATATATATAACAAATTTAATTTCTTTCTGTTATCTTCTTCTTCTCCAGCCAGAGTGTATGTCTCGGGCTGAAGTTGGTCGCTAAGAAAAATGACGTCATTTTCACAACGCTTCCAACATAATATACTCAACGATCAAACTATGTATGGTTGTGAACTGTCAATTCGGCGACTATATTGAACTGTGTAAATTGTAATGTGAGGTTATTTTTATTTAATGCAGTGAGGTTATTCATCGTGTTGCGATATTGCATCTGTTAATCTCTACAATCACAAATAATTCAATTAACAGTGACTGAAGGATTCGCGAATTAGATAAGTATAATATTATATTTTACAATACAGGATGTAGTATATACTTTGTGGTACTTTGTGGTATTTCTTTTTGCAGATAAATTAAGACAGAATATTTTCATATTCATTGATGAGGATAGAGCTGACTGGATTAAATAAAATTAATATTTACAAGTCTGTGCCAATGAGAAATATACTTTCAACAGTAATGTGCATCGGTCATTATCAGCAGGATATTAATTGAAAGAAATTGTTAAGGTACTTAATAATCATATGCTAAACTTTCAGGTATTGAAATCATTAATCAAATGCATGTTTTGCTTTTTGTTTTCTTTAAACTGATATTGATTGTAATTATCCGATAGGTTATATCATATATATATAAACAAATATTTCAGATTAAATTATGGCAATGCTAATTTGAAAGATATGAAACATTCCAAAAAATCTTTATTTACGTAAAATACAAGTTGACCAGTATTTGGATTGGAACAAATTATACGATAGTAGATGTTTACAAAAGATGCGAATACAACCAAATATTACAGAAGTTAGGTCAACAAGCAATAAAGAAAATGGAGATGGGGCAAAATCAAATACTGGTAAGTATAACTGAGATGTTTCATGTTCCTTCAAATATTTATTTTCTTTGAAGATTAAGATTGTTAAATGATGAATTTGATTTCAGGCTTACGCATAGTGTTATCATTTAGTATTTTACAGTCACTGTGCAAGTTTATTATAGCAAATAGTAATACTTGTGCTTTGACTTAAATACATTTGGTACAATTGAATTAGAAAACCAAGGAAGAAGGTTCGCTCACATACTGACTATTGGAGTTGAATCAAACATTGGGCTTTTCATTCCTGCATTCTGGTATTTGAAACAGGCAAGGATGAAAGCATTGAAAGATTGGCAAAGTAAGAATAAGCCAATATTCAGATAATCGTCATCCATTGCTCAGCCATAATTTAAGGATGAGATTCATTGGATGAAATTCTGTAAAATTGAGTTAATAACTGTTGATAGTTTTCCTCTGTTACCTATGCTAGTATTCTAGGCCAAAGGCAGTATACTAGTCGTTGGTATGGATGAAAAAATGAACGGTTACTCTCAATTGAAAGTCAGTCCAAAAATTAATGGTTTCTACTCCATTTTGCAGCACCAGAAGTCCGACCAGTTTCAACAGTGTATAGAAATTAGCGAAACGAACATTTGAGGACTCTGGCACAGGAAATGTTATAAGGACGACTCGCCAATGTATCTCCCATGCCACCTTTTTCAAGAGTTACCAGCATAAATGTAATAATGATTGGTGCCAAAAAGAAACGTGGTATGCAAAACGACAATGCCAGCTTTGAATATATGCTTAATTCTAGCTTATTCAAAGCTTTGCGAATTGCTTGTCCAGTCATGCCCCTGTATCACCTCAAGCAGCTGATGGAGTTACTGAAGTTTCACAAAGTCAGATGTTGGTAAAAAGTAAAATGTTGATTAACAAATGGAATGATTCATGTTTCTTTAAAATATTATTTTCTTTGAAGATTTGAGATATTTAAATGAGTAATTTGATTTTAGGTTTACTCAGATGTTATCATTTAGCATTTTACAGTCACTGTGCAAGTGTATTATAGCAAATAGTAATACTTGTGCTTTGACTAAAATACATTTGGTACAATTGAATTAGAAAACCAAGGAAGAAGATTCGCTCACATACTGAATATTGGAGTTGAACCAATCATTGGGCTTTTCATTCCTGCATTCTGGTATTTGAAACAGGCAAGGATGAAAGCATTGAAAGATTGGCAAAGTAAGAATAAGCCAATATTCCGATAATCGTCATCCATTGCTCAGCCATAATTTAAGGATGAGATTCATTGGATGAAATTCTGTAAAATTGAGTTAATAACTGTTGATTGTTTTCCTCTGTTACCTATGCTAGTATTCTAGGCCAAAGGCAGTATACTAGTCATTGGTATGGATGAAAAAATGCACATTTATTCTCAATTGAAACTCAGTCCAAAAATTAATGGTTTCCACTCCATTTTGCAGCACCAGAAATCCGACCAGTTTCAACAGTGTATAGAAATTAGCGAAACGAACATTTGAGGACTCTGGCACAGGGAATGTTATAAGGACGACTCGCTAATATATCTCCTATATCACCTTTGTCAAGAATTAGCAGCATAAATGTGATAGTAACTGGTGCTAAAAAGAAACGTGGTATGCAAAACGACATAGTCAGCTTTGAATATATGCTTGATTGTAGCTTATTTAAAGCTTTGCGAATTGCTTGTCTAGTCTTGCCCCAGTATCAACTCAAGTAGTTGATGAAACTAGTGAAGTCTAGCAAGGTCAGATGGTGGTAAAAGTCAAATGTTGATAAACAGAAAATGTAAATTAATTAAAACATACATTTTACTTAATTATTTTTATGTTGAAAGTATGTTTATTGATTATGAAAAATTTAATCAAACTTTTATTATAGTGAAACTGAAAACATTAAACAAGTAGCCGGGGCATTAATTATGAAGTTCATTTATGCAGAATGCATTACAAATATCAATAAATTCAATGCGTTGACTGTGATATTTTTTCAATATTAATATATATTATTTTATTAGTTAAGCTCTGCTGTTTCAAAAAACGAGAAGTGTGGAAATTTTCTTTAAATTCTGTAGAAAAATTAAAAGAATTATTTAATTTTTTAAATATTATACTCTTACAAAACGTTATGAAATCCCACAAAAAACAGACTTCGCCTGTATAAAAAGGCGGCAAGTACATAAACCATTTAGCATAAATAATATAGTAAAATTATCCAATTAAAAAAAGTAGTGAAATCCAAATATTAGGCAAGTATATTTTTTCACCTTAGCAAAAGTTAAATTTTTGAAAAAAAAGGAACAACAAAATTACTTGCCGGGCCCGTAATGTCCATGCACAGTGGGAAATTGAATCGTGTGTGAGATTCAGCTATAGCGTAGTACAGCAAATTTCATGTTGAAATACAGAGTGAAGTTAGCCGAACCACAGACGATTCTATTTCTCACTGTGCATGGACATTACGGGCCCGGCAAGTAATTTTGTTGTTCCTTTTTTTTCAAAAATTTAACTTTTGCTAAGGTGAAAAAATATACTTGCCTAATATTTGGATTTCACTACTTTTTTTAATTGGATAATTTTACTATATTATTTATGCTAAATGGTTTATGTACTTGCCGCCTTTTTATACAGGCGAAGTCTGTTTTTTGTGGGATTTGAGTTTATCACAATACCACTGCATATTCGACTATTAAACGCTGATTCAAGCTCCTCCCAAATAAGTCCTTCCGCAGCATTGGAGCCAGAACCAAATTTAATGAAACTCTTATTCTTTGCCAATCGAAGGAGGAGGCATTTAATGCTTGCGATCTCGGCATAGTGTTTCTGTCGCGTACCACTGAAGCATTTCGATCAATATTAGTAGAGTAGCTAAGGGGATTCTATGACCGGGTGACGAGGGGGTCGGGGTCCCGCGGGGGCGAGGGAAGTAGGGGAATTGCCCCCTCTCCTCGAGCGGTTGTGCGCATGCGCATCCTCCTCCCCCGACGTTAAACTCGTAGGGTACACACGTGGGCCCACTCTTACGTTAAGCAGTGGACGCAGAGAAAGAGAGAAAGAGAGAGAGAGAGAGAGAGAGATTCCATCGATGATTGTCGGTATCGCTAACTACCGATAGTTGTCGCGTGTATCCCCCCTCTGACTCCTTTGGTGGGGGGGTACAAATGTGGCCTCCCCCTTTTACCTTAAATTCCTTAAAGAGCGGTGTCCAAGCGAATCTTGACGCTCCTGGGATGAGAGTTGGGGGGTACCCAACCGAGTCTTTACGCTCCTGGGTGCCCGCGCGACCGACTTCTTTTAAGGCGAATAGTGTAGACGCTTTGGAGAAAGAAAGAGAGAGAGAGAGAGAGAGAGAATACTCGTAGAGAGCGATCCAGTGATCGCTCCCCCATATTTTTTTTTTTTTTTTTTTTTCGTAAGTTAGAAAAAAGGGAATCTTTTTTTTTTTTTTAATTATAATTTATTGAAGTATTAAGGAACGCAGAATATTATTTTGTAAAGTGGATGGATGGAAAGGTATTGAAGAAACACAAATTTAAGTAAAAATATATTTATTGGTTTTATTTACAATTTTTAAAAGTTTTTCATACATTCGATAGTATGATGAATGTATTGTTTACAAATGGAACACCACTCTGGATGTGTACAATTAATTTTTAGGTGACCATACTTTTCACAATTAGTACACCAAAAATGTGGTGTTAAATCCATTTCAGGTTCCATTTGTGTAGCCTCTGTTTTTGCGAAAATAGGTTCCGTCTGCGTGCTACTATTTTTCACCTAGGACATATTTGAAAACTTTTTTTAATATTGTAATAACTACTTTACAAATCAAGTATACTTACAAAAATCACCTCCTCCTCCTCCTCCTCCTCCTCCTCCTCCTCCTCCTTCTCTAAATCAATAGCTGCTAAAAAATAAAAGGAAAAAAAATTAAATTTTTTTTTTTTTTTTTCGTATGTGTGTTGTAAGATTATTTCATGATTCTATGTATGGGTGGGTTTTCTTCTTTTAAAAATTAATAAAATAAGTACTTACAATGCATATTTCGCTGAAGCATCGCTTCATATTCTCGAAAATAGCGTTCATGAGAATCGTTAATTCTCCTAATATAATCCTGCATAGATTCTGCTGCAGTTTCCTCCTCTTCTGCACGATTTATCGTCACAGAACACTTTTCACTTTCCATTTTTAATATTTTGCTCTTTCAACGTGTACTGCTGTAGGTTCGAGGACTGAATGAATCCTCTGAAGAAATCCCGTCGAGAGAGAGAGAGAGGGAGAGAGAGAGAGAGAGAGAGTCTTTATCGTTTGTTTTCAATATGAAATTACATTAGAAGTCCATTCTTTCTTTCTTAAAGGATACACTATACCCTCCCCGTATATAGAGATATCCATAGATATTTTTCCCTATTGTGTTATACTGTGATAAACCTATAGGTCAATCACAATGGAAATTTATCGCAAGTAAGAAAGAAAAAAAACAAAAATTACCCCTTCCAAACATTGCATACGCTTAATATATGATAATATCGTTCATATAAAAAGTCAGTCTGTTAAACGAGAGCTGCATAGTCGTACCACGCGTGCTTGAACTATTCAGAAAAAATAAGTTTGTGTGTGTTTGAACGCATTAAAAATAAACTTGATTCTTACATAAATAAAAAAAGGTAAGGATTTTCTTTTTCATTCGATTAGTAAATGCATTATTTAATTGATTTTTTTTTTTTTTACTCTAATGAGACTAATTTTTTCATAGAGATAAAAATGAACTTCAATAAGATCAATGAATTGGGAAGTGTCATTCCAAAAAAATTCGTTAAATTAGATAGCTTAACGGAAAATGACGAATACGAAATATCTGAAGTTGAAATAATTAAGACAAAATATGGCATAAAAATTATTGTAAAGCTGCCAACAGCCGATTGGGTATTCCTGCCAGGGAGAATGGCAAAATTGGCGGAGGATACGGAGCAGTTGCAGCAGCTGCAAAAGGCTGCAACAGCCAAAAATTTAATAATGCTATACAAAGGAGGAAAATACCACAACGTGGAATTTAAGTGTAAAGTTTGATAGATATTTTGTATTAAAAATAAAAAATTAATTGATGCTTATAATTATTAATATTTATTTATTCCCTACGTTTAATCTCCCATAATGTAGAATTTAGGAATAAAACATTAAGAACTTTAAGAAAGTATTTTATTTTTTTTTTTTTTTTTTTTATAAACTTATATTTCTAACAATAATTTTTTAACTTACATTTCTAACAATATTCGTAAGAGGATTATATTGTACAATTTTATCGTGTATGATTAAACAATAGGCTGTAGTATTATCCGGAATGATTTCCATACACTCGATCTCGAGTTTAACGTCGACCGTGCCGGTTTTTATGGACTCGTTCTGATGCGAGCAGTCGATGACGAAGAGCGGCCCGTACGTCAAAAAGTCCGTATAGTCGAGCATGGGTCTCCCGAGTTTCTCACCAGCGTAATAGGAGGTGAAAAACTTTACATACATGTCGTAGAGGACGGAGTAGCGGGATTTCGTGAAATCAGTGTCGAGACGATCGTACGGATAGGATTCGGAATTCAGATAGAGTTTGACATCGAGGACTTTGCAATGATTAAATCTCAGCACATCCTCGTGCTGCTTACTCTTCTTGTTCGTTCTGAACGCCAGAATGACGTATCGCGGCTTCTCCAATTGCGTGGACGCTTTCACGGACCACGTGTGTCGCTGCGACTTGGGCAGAAGGGGATACTCGTAAAGTTCCCAGGCGCGAAAAGCGAGTGACAGACTCTTGTCCTGCTCGACGATACCGAGAAATTGGAGTTTGGTAATTTCGTTCAGGGTCACATGGGGTATTCTCCATTGCACTCGTAGCAGCTTGATCGACGAATCGGTGATTTTCACCGCCGAGTAAATGGCGTTTGTATCGTCGCGCGCGCGAATGAGAACGAGCTCGTGACGCGCGTTAACGACGACTCGCCGATAATCCTCGCAGAATCCCAACAGCATTTTCAGGGGCACGCAAAAGCTGAAATTCTTAACAGCCTCCTCCTTTTTGAGCCGGTCTCTGGCCGTAGCGACGAACCATCCGGAATGACGTAGACTGGCGCTCTCCTCGGTGCTCAGGGAAACGAGATTCTTCAGAGTGCTGGTAATACCGACGTTTCTGCATCCGTCGATCTCGATACCGTTCAATTCATAACGAATCTCGTCGAAGAGGAAAGCCGCGGAATTGCAGTCGAGCGTAACTGTATCATCGTTGGTGGCGCTCGCGTCACGCGTACCCTCCACCAGCTGGCCCTCGACGTAGAGATAACTCTCGCACGGCAGGAGTATCAAATCTTGCTGCTGTATGGGAATGCGAATCTCGTCGCTGTTCGCCAACGAGGCGTTCGCATACGGATTGTAGGCATGCATCTCCATTTTCGTGATGCGATTGTCGTAGGTCAGCGGTGCGGTGACGTTCAAGGGATCTGCCATTGTTCCACTATGTACTACCTTCGCCCAATCTCTTCACGGTGAATCCCAATGATTGTAAAAATTCGATATTTCTTCTCGTTAGCAGGAAGCTCCTCTTGTCGCGATTTTCACTCCGAGCCGGTGTATTCGACTCCACGTAGGACGAACGACTAGCGAACGTTTCATCCAGTTTCACCGCTTTATAATCCTCGCTACTACTTTTGTAAATTAACATTTCTTAATGTGTAATCTTATGGTAATTTCTTCACGTCCAAAGTCTACGAGACGATCGTCCTGATCGAGGATACGTAACGTGAGACGGTCGATTACTCTGACGATGACCGGTAGATAAATGACGGTTTTCGGTGCCTCCGAGATTTTATAGCCCGGTGGTACGCTGGGAAAGAACTCGTGAATAATGTGTCGTGGTCTACCGTTGGTGTACGCACCACCCGCAATGTTGCACTCGATGCGTAGAATATTTGTTTTCACAATGTCCACGGTATCGTCGGATTCAGCCTGGACGTTCGGCTCGATCACGCGATTCGACGAGAAGCCCAGTAGCGAGCCAATGTTATTCGGTTTTCCAAAGTCAATCGAATATTTGCAGAATATTTCACTCTTCAGTGTATTGTTATTCGCTCGTAGAAGAATAACGCTGTCAATGTCGTCTTGAATTTCGTGTCTCGCAGAAATTTGAGACTGCAAATACTCATTTATCGCACTCAATTCGTAACAGCCTCTGGGTATCGTCAGTACCTTATCGTTGTCGTAGTAGAACTTATTATTCGTCTCGTCCACATTGGCTATCGAGTTGTACGTTTGCATGTCCACGAGACCGATCTCGTACCGATCGTCTTGCAGATTGATGGGGGGAAAGAAATCTGAATTTAATACTGATTTACGATCCGATAATGTCACGGTGAAAGACATTTTTTTTTTTTTCAAAGTATCTGTTCTCGCAGGAATTTCACGCACAACTGACCGCAATTGCTTTTATCGTACGATTGATATCGATCATGATTGTAGTAGATTGTAACGTTAGGGCCAAAGTAACGCACACATTCTTTCGGCGGTTTCAAATTTCCGAAGGAATCAAAGTATAGGACGATGTCGTTACGCTTGACGTAGGCTACCCAGTGGGTACCAGGACCGCATTGATCGTCGAGATTCACGATCGCGCACTCGTTGCACCGCGGCCCGTCTAGCGGCAGAGATGTGCGCATAAAGACTCCACGGAAGTATGGTATGCGTCGGCAGATGAGTGCCAATTGTACGTTACTAGTAGGACCTGAATCCGGGAGAGCATCGCGACGACGACGACGAAATTTTCCCTCATTCATTTTCTTCCTCGACCGTTTTTTTGTTGTTTTTTTTTTTTTTTTTTTTTCCACGGATACCCGCTCCGACGACTCGCTTGTACGGTTTCAGATAAAGACCTCGGCCTCTCTCGCGCGACGCTTCCATCGCGCGATTGTGACGTTGCATTTCCCGCAATCGTTCTCTCTCAGCTTTTGCACGGTTTACAGCACTCGCTATACCCGATGCTCCACCTGCCAATGCTCCGACTGCACCTAGTAGTGGAAGTATAGGTATTATACCACCCCGTTTCCTCGGCATTCGAATTCTTCTCTTCCTCGTAATACCAATTTTTTTCTTGTTGTTGTTCTTTTTTTTAGCCGCTACTGCTTTCTTCATCGCAACAATATTATTATTATGTAATCCCAAGCCAAGTTTACGCTTAGCATTCATCGATGCCCATACGGCTGCGGCGACCGCGCGTTCACCCAAGGTCGCGTCTCTTGCGTTAATACGTTCACGCGCTCTCCTCGCTAGCACTTTATCGGCCTGATGACGCTCCGGTAGATCCTCGTTGTGCCAATATGCTAAGTCGTGATCGAGGCAGGCCTCGTCCAGCGGATTTATACCACGATCGCCGCGCTCCAATCTTTCGCGAAGTCGAGTGCCGGGTCCGCAATAATTGTAACCGGGCACGTGCAGCTCAAATGGCAATTTTTTCAAGACTTTATTGAAGAACGATCCAGACATTTAGAGCAACTGCTTCTCTTGCTGACAAACGTAACAGTCTTTTATCCGTCTCGGTGGTCCGTCGTGGTGAGTGGTATCAGGTAGATTGTAGTGTTGCAAACAATATTGATATTGCTGCACATCCGAGTCCGCGCGAATGTGCCGAGGTAATCTTTCCCACACACTCGCGATACTGTCTGGAAAGTACTCGAGCAATACGATCTTCGGTATGTGTTCGAGCTGATGATTCGTCAAGTTATGCAGAGAATCGACGACGACTAGCATGAACGCCATCGTAATGGCAACTGACCGAATAGTTCCGTAATTCGCGAAATATAAATGAACGATACGGCTGTTCCCGAAGGTTAATAGCGAGGATGCATTTCGTGAAGCACGTGCCGACTATTCGCGTGACAAATTTGGATGCTCACAATGCTACCGCGCAAATAAAAAAAAAACGTCACGGATCGCTATTACCATCTACGATACGCTGCATAGTTTGCGGTCCGTCGAATTGCGGTAAGACAAACGTGCTGCTGAGCCTCATAGAGAGTCCGCACGGTGTGAGATTCGAGAACCTGTACGTCTACTCGAAATCGCTCCAGCAACCGAAGTATCGATATCTGGAGCAGCTTCTGCAGGAAACGGAGGAAATCGGTTACTTTCAATTTTCCAACAATTGCGAGGTTGTGAACGTCGCGGATGCAAAGCCGAATTCCATTTTCATATTCGACGATGTGGCCAACGACAAGCAGGACAATATAAGGGACTACTTTTGCATGGGTAGACATTCCAACATCGATTGTTTCTACCTCTGTCAGACTTATGCGAAAATACCGAAGCATCTGATACGAGATAACGCAAACTTGCTAATAATATTTAAGCAGGATGGAACTAATCTGAAGCATATTTTCAACGATCACGTCAACAGTGATATGTCGTATGAGAAATTTCTCACATTGTGTTCGACCTGTTGGAGTCGCGATTACTGTTTCTTAGTAATAGACAAGGATAGCTCTCTGAGGAACGGTCGTTATCGCAAAGGTTTCAACGAGTACGCCACGATCGAGTGAACGGTCTTGTCAGGCCGGTAAGGTTTCGACCTTGCCGGTAAGGTTTCGGCCTTGTGAATGTCGATAATCATGCCGGTAAAGTTTCACGATCACGGCCTTGAGTGTCAGTTTGATACTGGAGCGCAGGCTGTTCGGATCACCGTGTCAGGTCGGTTAAAACCCGTGTCGGTTCGGGGAGAATACAGCATCGCAACAGGTCGGTTAAAAACCGTTCAATTCGGGGGAAAGCTGTTTTATACAGCATCGCGATGGATGAAAAATCGCTTCTGAAGAGGATCGCCAAGACGAGCGAGGTCATTCGCGACAAGCATCGTGCCTTGAAATCGGAGAAGGCGATAATGGAGAGCAGTTTGAACGAGACATTCAAGCCGATAGTCGAACCATTGAAGAAACTCGTTTCGCAAACGGAGGATAACACAAATAATAATAATAATAATAGTTCGTTTGTCAAATACAACGATAAATTGAAGAGGGGAGCCTATTTCACATCGACACCGCATAAACGAGCAAAGAATCTTAGTAGTAGTAATATTAGTGAAACTATTACGAATCCATTGGATTTCATGACCGACGACGACGACGACGACGAGTCTTCTATAACCGATCAACCGTCGCCCGATTCAAAAAAAAGTTTGCTAGAAAAATTAAATGTTGATGAAAAACAGGAACCAGGCTTGTTTCAACATGTCTTTCAACATATTCAATTACATCCGATCCCTGGCAAGTATATTAAATTACTTCTGACTGATAGGGATAACTTGATTGATCGTGCTTTTGGACCTCGTTATGAAGATGATCAACTGACGCTTGGTAAATGTAAATTTGAAATAAGTCATGAGGGAGATATTATTCTCGATAAGACGTTATACACCGGTACAATGGGTACTTATGAACTAATTTTCATGAGAGAACCCAATCGAGCCATTATAAAACCCGACGATTTGGAACAATACAAGAGTATTCTCAATCAAACTAAAGCGCATAAACTGTTAAACGATAGTCTAAAACAAATCAAAGGTAATAGAGGTGCAAATATACAGAAATTATGAAACCATTGCTATTGGGAAAACCTATTTTACCGCCTTATCGGTTACCATCAACATCACGCGCAAGAAAATCGTCAACTTCTGACGCGTCAACATCGGGCGCAAGTAAACCGTCGGGCGCAAGTAAACCGTCGGGCGCAAGTAAACCGTCGAGCGCAAGTAAACCGTCATCAGCATCATCGAAAAAAAAGGGTAAAGGTCTTATGCGTGTCACCGAGGGACCAATCAACTACGTACATTGGAACGATCCGAATGAATTGATCGAACGTTTGAGACTTTTGATCGCGTCGGTGGCTGCCGGTAATACGAGTCATCACAACGAGATACAGTCGATAATCGAGGAGTTGCGCGACGAGGATCTCATCGTATAAAGAAAGTTGCACGTTACACTCTTACCTCAGTGTAATATCAACGTCTTTCGGTAGTACGAGGTAAATAAATGTCTGACTCCTGCTGCTGTGAAATTTGCATTTGTTTAACATACATCGTAGACTGTATACTCTCGACATTACGAGCCATCAAAAAGAGGAATAATAATAACGAGGAACAGGAGACTGATTTTTGAAATGTCGATAAATAAATTTGGAATTGGACTGGATGGTGAGAGTAGGAAACACGAACCAAATTTAGAACATTTACTGCTTGAATTCAAGCAATATCTGACAATGGCATTGAATAAACATAATGAACAATTTGAGAAAAAGATGGACCAAATTTTTCAAACAATTTGTGAAAAATTGGATGATAAAGTGAGTAAAAGAGATCTGGAAAGAGCAATACTTAGCAACACTTTTCATTAGGAATTTCGAAGAATCTGTCTATTTTTGAAAAAATGAGCAAAGAAAAGATACAGTTGGTGGAGGAGCTCCACGCACCGGCGAGGATAAATTTTCCACGCAGAAGAGTCATCGTGCGCGGCTTCGACGATCTCTGGCAGGCCGATCTTGTTGATATGCGCAATTACGTCGATGCGGGTCACCAGTACATTCTCACTGTAATCGATACCAGTAGATAGGCTAGGATGGTTCTATGACCGCGTGGCGAGGGGGTCGGGGTCCCGCGGGGACAAGGGAAGTAGGGGAATTGCCCCCTCTCCTCGTGTGGTTGTGCGCATGCGGTTGTGCGCATTATCGCGTTCCCCCGACGTTAAACTCGTAGGGTACACAAGTGGCCTCCCCCCTCTTACGGTAAGCAGTGAACGCCTTAGAGAGAGAAGGAGAGAAACCGCCATGTGCGAGCCAAGAGAAGCAGTTGGTTACTTTAAACGATAAGACGCGTTACTTAATACATTATCGCGCTCTGCAACAATGTATGCGAAATGGACTCGTACTGGAAAGAGAAAGAGAGAAAGAACATTCGTAGAGAGCGATGCAGTGATCGCTCCCCCTTATTTATGTTACAGTATCTTTGACGATCGTCATATTCATTTGTATATCTATCGTCGCAGATACTTACCATCCGCTCTGTAATAAGAGCGGAGCCTACGTGACCTTAACTTCAGAAAAGTGGTTGGGACGTATGTGAAAAACACGACAACATTCAGAACAGTTTTCAAGCTGTAGATCCCCCTGGAATATTTCAGTCGAAGCATCGTCCGATGTCGGTTGAATGGAAATCTTCAAGGGTTTTATGTTATGATTTACATTTTTTTTTCTTTTTTATTTGCAATACTTATATATTACAGGGTACAGTGGATTGGTGGAGAGGTAATTGAAGAAACACCAATGTAAGGGAAAAAGCCTTTCGGCATAAAAAACCCTCTTTATTGAAATACAAATTTACTTATAAAAATATATAAATAAACCAGGAATTGTACGTCCTGTAGAATTCCAATAAAAACAGCAACAGCAACAGCAACAGCATCTATAATTAAAAAAAATTATTTAAGTAGCTTCTATACTACATTAAAAGCACTCTTTGTCGAACAAAAGTAGTACTACGATTTAATAAATCGCTGCGAGAGAAAAAGTGAATGCGAGATTCCTTCGCTATTAAGCCATTTTTTTTTTTTTTTTTTATATATTTTATTAGTCTTTGACTTTTATTAACTCTTACCGATTTGGTGGTGGTGACTGTCTGTCATACAACCCACAAGCTCACATAGGCTGCATATTACGTAACCGTAATAACAATTGCCTCCTACGCGAGACTGCAGGTTGCTCCCCTGCAGGTTGCTCCGCTGCAGGTTGGTCCGCTGCAGGTTGGTCCGCTGCAGGTTGCACCGCTGCGGGCGGCATCTGCAGGGCTACGGGCAGCGAATGTGGTCGCCGCAGTGGCTGCTGGTGCTGCTGCTGTTCAAGTATCAAGCGATACCCTCTTAGAACTGATTGCTGCTGCTGCTGCTGCGGCTGCTGCTGCTGTTCTTCATTATGCCGAAATGGCCTTACTATTGCAACTGGTTTGCAATATTTTTTTTCTAAATCCTTTAATGTTAGTTTCTTGTCAGGTAAGCTTATTGGTCGTGTGGAACTCATGATGTCTCACTGAAGACTGAAGTGAAGAGTGCTCTCCTCTACGTATTCCAGATGAAGTTTACATATCTTTATCAATACATATTAGCTTTCTCTCTCCACTTCGGATGAAGTTTACATCTCATTATCAATGCGGAGAGAAGTTTATATCCATTTCTCAATACGTATTAGGTTTCTTTCCGTTAACTCCAGATGAATTAGTAAAAGGTATATTTACAATAATATTTTTCAATTTATTTGATAAAAGAAATAGTAGAGGTTAATTTACAATGATATTTTTTCAATTTGTTAGATAAAATAATTTAATAGTAAAAGAAAAAGAAATGTGGTGGTTCCTCTTCTTCTTCTCTCTTAGTCTGCTTTGAAGCAATATCTTTTTCCTCCTCCTCCTTCTCCACTACTTTTTTCTCCTCTTCCTTCTTCGTTTGCTTTGACTCAATATCTTTCTCCTCCTCCTCCTCCATTTTTTTCTCCTCTTCTTCTTCCTTCTTCATATCCTTTGACTCAATATCTTCCCTAGTCTCTTTCTCTTCGTCTTTCTTCACTTTATTTTAAAAATACAAACAGGTAATAATAATAATTATGAAAAGGTAAAAAAAAAAGATAAAATAAATACTTACATTCTTCCTCCTCTACTTTTTTCTCCTCTTCCTTCTTCGTCTGCTTTGACTCAATATCTTTTTCCTCCTCCTCTTCCTTCTTCGTCTCCTTTAACTCAATATCTTTTTCCTCAACCTGTTTTTCTTCGTCTTTCTTCACTTTATTTAAAAAAAAAAACAAAGAAACAAACAATAATTATGAAAAAAATGTAAAAATAAATACTTACAGTTTTTATGCAAATAAAGATGCAGTTTCCGTTCATACTCTTCGAAGTAACGATTGAAAAAATCGTTAATTCGATTGACGTATTCCTCTGTCAATTCTCTGGGAAGAGTGGGTGAAAGAGGAACAATATCCTCTTGAATCATGATTAATTTACACTTTTCGCAGCTCATTTTTTTTTTCCTGTGTGCAGCACCGACAACGGTATAAGATTGAATGAAGAATTGAGGACTTGTGTTCTCCTCTTTATTTCTCTAAATAGTTTTTAAAGAATCACATATTTGCTTTTATCCACTTGGCAAAAACTGACACCTCCTCGTAAGGACAGTGGATACGTTCATTGTCCAAGTTCTTCTCTCGAACGTGTAAATTGCACGGAGTTTTTTCAAAATCATATAATTTAATTAAATCCTTAAACTTAGGACAACCATACACTTCTAAATTAATATTATCCACATTCATCCTATTCAATAGATTTTTTTCAATGTTCCCTCCCTTGTAGGCTACTACGGGACTCTCGCACGTTAGGCAACCTCTAATAAAATCTTCCACATCCTCCTGCTCGTATTTCTCGAATCCCGTATCACTATATTTTATACCATGAACCATATTGAGCAAATACCACACAGTTTTTTTGTCTTTCTCACTAAGATTTTTCATACTGTCACGCAAACGAAACGATGCGTAAGAAATTTGGTTACTTTTTAAATCAATTATAGCTATATCTTTATATTTAAGTTCTTTTTTATAAACTAAGAAACCTTCTACATCCATTATGTGAGTTATTCTATACATTGTTGCGCTCGTGCTATTCTCGATGAAGAAAAAAACTGAAATGAAACATTCGAAGAAATATCTCCGTAGAGAGAAAGATTTTATCGTTTCTTTAAAATATAAAGTTACATTTGATAAGAAGTCCTTTCTTTCTTAATCTCTAGAAGATATTTTTTTTCCTATTGTATTATACTGTGAAGAAACTATAGGTAACAATGGGGAAAAAATTTTCTTAGAAATTATCCCCTCCTTTTAAAAACATTAAATTTTAATACGTTATTTGTTCCCCTGTTGGAGGGGGAAAAAAATTTTCTTAAATGCGACAAAAAAAAGATCGTTCATTCTTGCATCGAGCGATTGACGACGACGACGACGATAATGACACCGACATTCGTTGATTTTCAAGGTTTTGTATTGACCGACAAGAGTTTTATAGTTAAAGAATTTGCGGTGTTGCGTGATAATGAAGTGTATCACAATGTATTTTCACCACCATTTCAAGAAGCTTGGTTGAGCGATCTCGAGAGAGAACAGAACGAGTAAGTATTTTTTTTTTAAAAATGTAATGTTTTGTATATAATTTTTTCTTTTTTAAAGTTGGCTTTATTTTAATCGACATGGATTCAATTGGACCGACGGTCATTCACCTTATTACAAGCATAAAGATGTAATAAGAAAGTATGTAACGTCGTACGAGGGAGAGGATTGGATTTTCGTGAAAGGACGGGAGAAATATGATTGGTTGAGAAAAATTTGCAACTTAGAAAATATATACAATGCGAAGGAGTGTGAGTGGGGTAAATTTAGTCTTGGATGGAGTAAAAATTTCGAACCACCGTTACCCAAGTGTATGAATCATTATGGTATATGTTCACTGCAAAATGTTTACTTTATGAAATCTGTATATGATCAATATATAAAGGAATAAAAGACTTCTGAAAAAAAAAAAAAAAAAAACAATGTATATCAATGTCAGTATGCATCTCGGACGAAACAATGGGATGTGTAGATACCCCTACTTCCATTCTCTATTCGATATATATAAGCGTTACTCTTCGCGAGAGACGCATTCGCAATTATTAATTTATTGTTGTTGTTGTTCACCGTATGACATAGTCATTTCTTTAAGAAACACACAAAATGTCGACGGAATTGCGAAGAAAATTTTTTACAATTAATAGTGCGAATGAGTACGACGCGTGGGTACTGGAATGTCGCGAGCATATTCGACGATTGAGCAGCGCGGATCAAGCTTTACCCGTTGGAACGCGTCAGAAGAATTTCGCCGAAATCGCGTGTATAAAGTGTCTGTTGCTACGAGCGCAGAGAGAATTGAATTATATTAAATCAGGGGCTGGTTGTAGCAATGACGTACAAGGACTTACCTGGGAGGAGCTTGATTCAGCGTTTCGAAGTCGAATATGCAGCGGCATGGTAGTTAATAGTAATTATATAGAGCCTAAGGATTTTTTAGTAGACGCGGAAGTATTAGTGCGTACGCGTATAGATAAGGTATTTGTTAGTGCAAATAGTGTTAAGGTTAATTGTGTATTTAACGGACAATTCATCTCTAAGGACCAGAGTGATGATAAAAACATTAGTACGACTAATGCTACATTGTATAAGACTGATAATTGTAGTGATTGGTATAGGAAAAACATTTTAGACGTTATTATACAAAAATTAAGTGAATTTCAAGAGCGTGATAGTGGATGGACTTTGCACAAAATTCATTATTTACTAGTTAACATTAATCGTTTTAACCCGTTCCACGCGGGTTGTAAAATTAATCTACCATCCGCTATCACGAGTAGGAAAGCTCTGATAAATTTAGAAACCAGTGATAATGCATGTTTCGCGTGGTCCGTGACGGCGGCACTCTATCCGGCAAAACCTACGGCTAATCCAAAGCGCACGTCCTCTTATCCACATTTTCGGACGGTTTTAGACGTCGGTAGCCTAACCTTTCCGACTACGCTAAAACAGATTCCGAAATTCGAGGTGGATAACGACGTGTCGGTGAACATCTTCACCTTGGAGAATGAAGAGCAAAATAGCGACGCAAAAAGCAGAATTGTGCCTCTTCAGGTGACGAAGAAGAAGAGATCGAGGCATGCTAATCTTCTTCTCGTCAACGATGAACAGGGAGCTGCACATTTTATGTGCATAAGGAATCTCTCGAGACTGGTGCGAAGCCAATTCACCAAGAGAGAAAATGCTCATTATGTATGCGATCGGTATGTATTAATAATAATAATAATAATACTGAAAAAATACAAATATAACTGCATATGTTTTATATTAAATTTTTTAGATGTCTCCACTACTTCCGCACAGTGGAGAGGCTCGAGTCGCACGAGCAGGATTGCGCGCAGCTCAACGATAATCTCCGCTTGATGTTGCCGAGCAAAGCCGAGGATCGCTGGGTTTCCTTCAAGAACATCAAAAATGGGGAACGAGCGCCATTCGTCGTATACGCGGATCTCGAGTGCATATTATTGAAAGTTGAACAATCGAACAGTAGTAGTAGTAGTGATATTTATCAGAGACATGAACCTATTAGTGTAGGCTATTATTTAAAAAGTGCTCGCGATGCGTCACTCTCGAGGTACGACGCTCGTCGGGGTGCCGACTGCATCGAATGGTTCGTACGCGAGCTCGAGAACATTGCGCGCATCGCGAGCGAGACGCTAAGTACTACCGTGCCCATGCATAATCTTAGTCTTAGCGAACAATTGCGTCACTATAATGACCCCAATTGTCATATATGCAAAAAGCCGTTTCTTCCGAATCAACTACGAATTCGCGATCACGATCATCTGACCGGCAGATACAGAGGACCGGCTCACAATAATTGTAATTTAAATTTCAAAGATTCGCATGTCATTCCAGTAATTTTTCACAATTTATCCGGCTATGATTCGCATTTTATCTTCGAGACGATCGCTAATTTGTACGAGGGATCGGTATATCTGCTGCCTGTACATAAGGAAAAATACATTTCATTTACCAAATATTTGCGAAAATATAATATACAGTTGAGATTTATCGATTCGTTCAAATTTATGGCCTCCAGTTTGAACAAATTGAGCTCGTACTTGGCGGAATCTCAGCTGACAAATTTGAGGTCACAATTTTCGGAATTGAGCGTCGAGCAGTTCGACTTGCTTACGAGGAAAGGTATTTTTCCTTACGACTATGTAGATAGTGCGGCTAGATTGGAAGAGACGGCTTTACCACCGCGCCAGTCGTTTCACAACAGACTGACCGACAGCGATATCAGCGAGGAAGCATACAATCATGCCGTAGAGGTATGGACCAAATTCCACATGCGCACACTTGGGGAGTACAGTGACCTGTACTTGAAGACCGATGTCCTATTGTTGGCCGATGTTTTCGAAAGTTTTCGCGATAGTTGCATGCTAAATTATGAGTTGGATCCAGCCCATTATTATACGCTACCGGGCTTCACCTGGGACGCGATGTTGAAGCATACGGGAATCAGGCTGGAGCTTTTCACGGACGTGGATATGTTGCTGTTCGTAGAGCGCGGTATACGCGGTGGTTTGAGTCAGTGCTCCCATCGTTACGAGAGGGCCAACAATCGGTACATGCGGGACTACGATCCGGCGGAACCGTCGAAATATCTCATGTATTACGACGTAAACAATCTGTATGGGTGGGCAATGTGTCAGCCGCTGCCCACCCATGGATTCCTATGGATCGAGGACGCTGCCAATCTCGATGTCTCCGCTATACCCACGGATCATCCCGAGGGTTATATTTTGGAGGTCGATTTGGAGTATCCGCGCGAGCTTCACGACAAACACGCGGACCTACCGTTCTGCATGGTGCGCGAGAAACCGCCGGGCGCTAGCCAGGAGAAGCTGCTGGCCACTTTAAACGATAAGACCCGTTACGTAATACATTATCGCGCTCTGCAACAATGTATGCGTAATGGACTGGTACTGAAGCGTATACATCGTGGTTTAAAGTTTCAACAGTCCACCTGGCTACGCGATTACATCGAGCTGAACACGCGTTTGCGCACCGCGTCCACCAATGAATTTGAGAAGAATCTCTTCAAATTGATGAACAACGCGGTTTTCGGTAAAACAATGGAGAACGTGAGGAATAGAGTTGACGTGAGGCTCGCAACCAAGTGGGAGGGAAGATACGGGGCGGAAAGCCTGATTTCCAAACCGAATTTTCACAGTCTCGCGATTTTCAACGAGAATTTGGTCGCGATTCAATTATCGAAATTGTCCGCGAAATTTGATAAACCCATTTACGTGGGAATGAGTATTTTAGATATTTCAAAAATTTGCTTGTATGAATTTCACTATGACTATATGCTTCCTACATTCGGCGGTAAATGTAGAGCGATGTATACCGACACGGACAGTCTGATATACAGTGTCGAGTGCGACGACGTTTACTCGGTCATGAAACGCGATCTCGCCCGATTCGACACCAGCGATTATCCTGACGATAATCGGTATGACTTGCCACGCGTCAACAAAAAGATACCCGGTCTGATGAAGGACGAGAACAATGGTCGTATCATGACCGAGTTCGTAGGACTGAGGGCAAAAATGTATACTTTCAAGGTGCAGGACTGTGCGAGAATTACCAAAAAAGCCAAAGGTGTCAAAGGTTACGTTATCGATAGAAATATAACATTTGACGACTACAAGGATTGTTTGAACAATTTCACCGTACAGTCTCGCAGTCAAAATTTAATAAGATCGAAGCTGCACCGAGTTTTCTCGATCAGTCAGCGGAAGGTCGCCCTCAGTCCGTACGACGACAAGCGTTTCGTTACACCCGACACCGCGGCGACTCTACCCTGGGGACATTATAGTCTAAAATTATAATTTATTTATTGTTTTTATTTATTCGCTTTATTTAGTTATTTATGTATTTATTCTATATTTTGATACATCTTAATAAAAGTTTTTATAAAACATTGCTCTTATTTATCCAGGAATTGTGCGTACTGTCGAATCCCAGCCACTTAACGAACACTTTTTCGCCCTTTCTGCGCAATACTCTCTCCACCAGATACACATCGGGATTGATGGTTTTCGAAAGCTCGTATTCGTAAAATCCACCCAACAGTTGCGTGCCCCTGGAATCCTTGAGGAGATACGTAGCGGGATTGGTACTCTGCACTTTCGCCACCTCGAATATTTCGGTCGTCCAATTTGGCGTGTAGCCTTTGGCGAACATCTGCTTGTATTTACTGATTCGTACGAAATCGCCGACTTTGAACTTGGCACGACCTGCGACCTTGATGTTACTGTATACTGTCTTGAGTAGCTTATCTGCATGCTCGGGTTTCACATCCACGGGACGCATTCCCGTGGTACGATGCTTTCGCGCATTGTACGCGTCCACCAACTCTTGCAGCATAGCGCGCCACTTGTAATTACCGTTCAACGTAAATCGTTTCCACATTTCCGTCTTCAACGTACGATTCCAGCGCTCGACTATCGACGCTTTCATCACGCTGTAGGTCGAGTAGTGATTTATCCCGCGTTTCCTCATCAACGCCCGAAAGTCACTGTTGTAAAACTCCTTGCCGTTGTCGGTCTGTAAATTTTTCGGACATCTGCCGTCCTTCAGTAGGATTCTCGTCATTGCCGTCGTCACTTCTCCGCCGCTCTTGGTCTTCAATGCCACCGCCCAAGCGTATTTTGAGAGGGTATCGATTACAGTGAGAATGTACTGGTGACCCGCATCGACGTAATTGCGCATATCAACAAGATCGGCCTGCCAGAGATCGTCGAAGCCGCGCACGATGACTCTTCTGCGTGGAAAATTTATCCTCGCCGGTGCGTGGAGCTCCTCCACCAACTGTATCTTTTCTTTGCTCATTTTTTTTTTTTTTTTTTTCGAAATTCCTAATGAAAAGTGTTGCTAAGTATTGCTCTTTCCAGATCTCTTTTACTCACTTTATCATCCAATTTTTCGCAAATTGTTTGAAAAATTTGGTCCATCTTTTTCTCAAATTGTTCATTATGTGTATTCAATGCCATTGTCAGATATTGCTTGAATTCAAGCAGTAAATGCTCTAAATTGGGTTCGTGTTTCCTACTCTCACCATCCAGTCCAATTCCAAATTTATTTATCGACATTTCAAATGCACTACTTTGTATTTCAAAAATCAGTCTCTTTTTCCTCGCTATTATTCCTCTTTTTGATGGCTCGTAATGTCGAGAGTAAACATTCTACGATGTATGTTAAACAAATGCAAATTTCACAACAGCAGGAATCAGACATTTAATTTTTTTTTTTACCTCGTACTACCGAAAGACGTTGATATTACACTGAGGTAAGAGTGTAACGTGCAACTTTCTTTATACGATGAGATCCTCCTCGCGCAACTCCTCGATTATCGACTGTATCTCGTTGTGATGACTCGTATTACCGGCAGCCACCGACGCGATCAAAAGTCTCAAACGTTCGATCAATTCATTCGGATCGTTCCAATGTACGTAGTTGATTGGTCCCTCGGTGACACGCATTAGTCCTTTACCCCTTTTTTTCGATGCTGTTGATGCTGCGCCTGACGGTTTACTTGCGCCCGACGGTTTACTTGCGCTAGACGGTTTACTTGCGCCCGATGTTGACGCGTCAGAAGTTGACGATTTTCTTGCGCGTGATGTTGATGGTAACCGATAAGGTGGTAAAATAGGTTTTCCCAATAGCAATGGTTTCATAATTTCTGTATATTTTGCACCTCTATTACCTTTGATTTGTTTTAGACTATCGTTTAACAGTTTATGCGCTTTAGTTTGATTGAGAATACTCTTGTATCGTTCCAAATCGTCGGGTTCTATAATGGCTCGATTGGGTTCTCTCATGAAAATTAGTTCATAAGTACCTCTTGTACCGGTGTATAACTTCTTATCGAGAATAATATCTCCCTCATGACTTATTTCAAATTTACATTTACCAAGCGTCAGTTGATCATCTTCATAACGAGGTCCAAAAGCATGATCAATCAAGTTCTCCCTATCAGTCAGAAGTAATTTAATATACTTGCCAGGGATCGGATGTAATTTAATATGTTGAAAGACATGTTGAAACAAGCCTGGTTTCTGTTTTTCATCAACATTTAATTTTTCTAGCAAACTTTTTTTTTAATCGGGCGACGGTTGATCGGTTATAGAAGACTCGTCGTCGTCGTCGTCGTCGGTCATGAAATCCAATGGATTCGTAATAGTTTCACTAATATTACTACTACTAAGATTCTTTGCTCGTTTATGCGGTGTCGATGTGAAGTAGGCTCCCCTCTTCAATTTATCGTTGTATTTGACAAATGAACTATTTGTGTTATCCTCCGTTTGCGAAACGAGTTTCTTCAATGGTTCGACTATCGGCTTGAATGTCTCATTCAAACTGCTCTCCATTATCGCCTTCTCCGATTTCAAGGCACGATGCTTGTCGCGAATGACCTCGCTCGTCTTGGCGATCCTCTTCAGAAGCGATTTTTCATCCATCGCGATGCTGTATAAAACAGCTTTCCCCCGAATTGAACGGTTTTTAACCGACCTGTTGCGATGCTGTATTCTCCCCGAACCGACACGGGTTTTAACCGACCTGACACGGTGATCCGAACAGCCTGCGCTCCAGTATCAAACTGACACTCAAGGCCGTGATCGTGAAACCTTACCGGCATGATTATCGACATTCACAAGGCCGAAACCTTACCGGCAAGGTCGAAACCTTACCGGCCTGACAAGACCGTTCACTCGATCGTGGCGTACTCGTTGAAACCTTTGCGATAACGACCGTTCCTCAGAGAGCTATCCTTGTCTATTACTAGGAAACCGTAATCGCGACTCCAACAGGTCGAACACAATGTGAGAAATTTCTCATACGACATATCACTGTTGACGTGATCGTTGAAAATATGCTTCAGATTAGTTCCATCCTGCTTAAATATTATTAGCAAGTTTGCGTTATCTCGTATCAGATGCTTCGGTATTTTCGCATAAGTCTGACAGAGGTAGAAACAATCGATGTTGGAATGTCTACCCATGCAAAAGTAGTCCCTTATATTGTCCTGCTTGTCGTTGGCCACATCGTCGAATATGAAAATGGAATTCGGCTTTGCATCCGCGACGTTCACAACCTCGCAATTGTTGGAAAATTGAAAGTAACCGATTTCCTCCGTTTCCTGCAGAAGCTGCTCCAGATATCGATACTTCGGTTGCTGCAGCGATTTCGAGTAGACGTACAGGTTCTCGAATCTCACACCGTGCGGACTCTCTATGAGGCTCAGCAGCACGTTTGTCTTACCGCAATTCGACGGACCGCAAACTATGCAGCGTATCGTAGATGGTAATAGCGATCCGTGACGTTTTTTTTTTATTTGCGCGGTAGCATTGTGAGCATCCAAATTTGTCACGCGAATAGTCGGCACGTGCTTCACGAAATGCATCCTCGCTATTGACCTTCGGCAACAGCCGTATCGTTCATTTATATTTCGCGATTCACGGAACTATTCGGTCAGTTGCCATTACGATGGCGTTCATGCTAGTCGTCGTCGATTCCCTGCATAACTTGACGAATCATCAGCTCGAACACATACCGAAGATCGTATTGCTCGAGTACTTTCCAGACAGTATCGCGAGTGTGTGGGAAAGATTACCTCGGCACATTCGCGCGGACTCGGATGTGCAGCAATATCAATATTGTTTGCAACACTACAATCTACCTGATACCACTCACCACGACGGACCACCGAGACGGATAAAAGACTGTTACGTTTGTCAGCAAGAGAAGCAGTTGCTCTAAATGTCTGGATCGTTCTTCAATAAAGTCTTGAAAAAATTGCCATTTGAGCTGCACGTGCCCGGTTACAATTATTGCGGACCCGGCACTCGACTTCGCGAAAGATTGGAGCGCGGCGATCGTGGTATAAATCCGCTGGACGAGGCCTGCCTCGATCACGACTTAGCATATTGGCACAACGAGGATCTACCGGAGCGTCATCAGGCCGATAAAGTGCTAGCGAGGAGAGCGCGTGAACGTATTAACGCAAGAGACGCGACCTTGGGTGAACGCGCGGTCGCCGCAGCCGTATGGGCATCGATGAATGCTAAGCGTAAACTTGGCTTGGGATTACATAATAATAATATTGTTGCGATGAAGAAAGCAGTAGCGGCTAAAAAAAAGAACAACAACAAGAAAAAAATTGGTATTACGAGGAAGAGAAGAATTCGAATGCCGAGGAAACGGGGTGGTATAATACCTATACTTCCACTACTAGGTGCAGTCGGAGCATTGGCAGGTGGAGCATCGGGTATAGCGAGTGCTGTAAACCGTGCAAAAGCTGAGAGAGAACGATTGCGGGAAATGCAACGTCACAATCGCGCGATGGAAGCGTCGCGCGAGAGAGGCCGAGGTCTTTATCTGAAACCGTACAAGCGAGTCGTCGGAGCGGGTATCCGTGGAAAAAAAAAAAAAAAAAACAACAAAAAAAACGGTCGAGGAAGAAAATGAATGAGGGAAAATTTCGTCGTCGTCGCGATGCTCTCCCGGATTCAGGTCCTACTAGTAACGTACAATTGGCACTCATCTGCCGACGCATACCATACTTCCGTGGAGTCTTTATGCGCACATCTCTGCCGCTAGACGGACCGCGGTGCAACGAGTGCGCGATCGTGAATCTCGACGATCAATGCGGTCCTGGTACCCACTGGGTAGCCTACGTCAAGCGTAACGACATCGTCCTATACTTTGATTCCTTCGGAAATTTGAAACCGCCGAAAGAATGTGTGCGTTACTTTGGCCCTAATGTTACAATCTACTACAATCATGATCGATATCAATCATACGATAAAAGCAATTGCGGTCAGTTGTGCGTGAAATTCCTGCGAGAACAGATACTTTGAAACAAAAATGTCTTTCACCGTGACATTATCGGATCGTAAATCAGTATTAAATTCAGATTTCTTCCCCCCCATCAATCTGCAAGACGATCGCTACGAGATCGGTCTCGTGGACATGCAAACGTTCAACTCGATAGCCAATGTGGACGAGACGAATAATAAGTTTTACTACGATAACGATAAGGTACTGACGATACCCAGAGGCTGTTACGAGTTGAGTGCCATAAATGAATTTTTCCAGTCTGAAATTTCTGCGAGACATGAAATTAAAGACAACATTGACAGCGTCATTCTTCTACGAGCGAATAACAATACACTGAAGAGTGAAATATTCTGTAAATATTCGATTGACTTTGGAAAACCGAATAACATTGGCTCGCTACTGGGCTTCTCGTCGAATCGCGTGATCGAGCCGAACGTCCAGGCTGAATCCGACGATACCGTGGACATTGTGAAAACAAATATTCTACGCATCGAGTGCAACATTGCGGGTGGTGCGTACACCAACGGTAGACCACGACACATTATTCACGAGTTCTTTCCCAGCGTACCACCGGGCTATAAAATCTCGGAGGCACCGAAAACCGTCATTTATCTACCGGTCATCGTCAGAGTAATCGACCGTCTCACGTTACGTATCCTCGATCAGGACGATCGTCTCGTAGACTTTGGACGTGAAGAAATTACCATAAGATTACACATTAAGAAATGTTAATTTACAAAAGTAGTAGCGAGGATTATAAAGCGGTGAAACTGGATGAAACGTTCGCTAGTCGTTCGTCCTACGTGGAGTCGAATACACCGGCTCGGAGTGAAAATCGCGACAAGAGGAGCTTCCTGCTAACGAGAAGAAATATCGAATTTTTACAATCATTGGGATTCACCGTGAAGAGATTGGGCGAAGGTAGTACATAGTGGAACAATGGCAGATCCCTTGAACGTCACCGCACCGCTGACCTACGACAATCGCATCACGAAAATGGAGATGCATGCCTATAATCCGTATGCGAACGCCTCGTTGGCGAACAGCGACGAGATTCGCATTCCCATACAGCAGCAAGATTTGATACTCCTGCCGTGCGAGAGTTATCTCTACGTCGAGGGCCAGCTGGTGGAGGGTACGCGTGACGCGAGCGCCACCAACGATGATACAGTTACGCTCGACTGCAATTCCGCGGCTTTCCTCTTCGACGAGATTCGTTATGAATTGAACGGTATCGAGATCGACCGATGCAGAAACGTCGGTATTACCAGCACTCTGAAGAATCTCGTTTCCCTGAGCACCGAGGAGAGCGCCAGTCTACGTCATTCCGGATGGTTCGTCGCTACGGCCAGAGACCGGCTCAAAAAGGAGGCGGCTGTTAAGAATTTCAGCTTTTGCGTGCCCCTGAAAATGCTGCTGGGATTCTGCGAGGATTATCGGCGAGTCGTCGTTAACGCGCGTCACGAGCTCGTTCTCATTCGCGCGCGCGACGATACAAACGCCATTTACTCGGCGGTGAAAATCACCGATTCGTCGATCAAGCTGCTACGAGTGCAATGGAGAATACCCCATGTGACTCTGAACGAAATTACGAAACTCCAATTTCTCGGTATCGTCGAGCAGGACAAGAGTCTGTCACTCGCTTTTCGCGCCTGGGAACTTTACGAGTATCCCCTTCTGCCCAAGTTGCAGCGACACACGTGGTCCGTGAAAGCGTCCACGCAATTGGAGAAGCCGCGATACGTCATTCTGGCGTTCAGAACGAACAAGAAGAGTAATCAGCACGAGGATGTGCTGAGATTTAATCATTGCAAAGTCCTCGATGTCAAACTCTATCTGAATTCCGAATCCTATCCGTACGATCGTCTCGACACTGATTTCACGAAATCCCGCTACTCCGTCCTCTACGACATGTATGTAAAGTTTTTCACCTCCTATTACGCTGGTGAGAAACTCGGGAGACCCATGCTCGACTATACGGACTTTTTGACGTACGGGCCGCTCTTCGTCATCGACTGCTCGCATCAGAACGAGTCCATAAAAACCGGCACGGTCGACGTTAAACTCGAGATCGAGTGTATGGAAATCATTCCGGATAATACTACAGCCTATTGTTTAATCATACACGATAAAATTGTACAATATAATCCTCTTACGAATATTGTTAGAAATGTAAGTTAAAAAAAAATAAGAAAACAATTTTTATTAAATAAATATATAATAAACAACAAATTTATTCATTATTTTTTGATACAAAATACCTATCAAACTTTAGACTTAAATTCCACGTTGTGATATTTTCCTCCTTTATATAACATTATTAAATTATTGGATGCTGCAGCCTTTTGTAGGTGCTGCAACTGCTCCGTATCTTCCGCCAATTTTGCCATTCTCCCTGGCAAGAATACCCAATCGGTTGTTGACAGCTTTACAATGATTTTCATTCCATATTTTGTCATAATTTTGTCCACTTCGGAAATATCGTACTCTTGATTTTCCGTCAAGCTATTTAATTTCACAAAATTTTTTGGAATGACGCTTCCCAATTCATTGATTTTATTGAAATTCATTTTTATCTCTATGAAAAAAAAAAAAAAAAAAAAAAAAAAAAATGATTAGTCTCATTAAAGTTAAAAACTCAATTAAATAATGCATGTACTAATCGAATGAAAAAAAATATCCTTACCTTTTTTATGTAACAAACAAGTTTCTTTTTAATGCGTTCAAACACACACAAACTTATTTTTTCTTAATAGTTCAAGCACGCGTGGTACGACTATGCAGCTCTCGTTTAACAGACTGACTTTTTATATGAACGATATTATCATATATTAAGCGTATGCAATGTTTGGAAGGGGTAATTTTTGTTTATTTTTTTTCTTTTTTACTTGCGATAAATTTCCATTGTGATTGACCTGTAGGTTTATCACAGTATAACACAATAGGGGAAAATATCTATGATTAAACAATATTATTATTATTATTATTATTAACGTTCGTCGTATCAGGTCTCTATTGAAATTCTCTTTGACTGCGTTCCGCTTCTCGGATAGGAGGCTAATACGTTTTGATAAAGAGTAGACTAATATGTATGTATTGATAAAGAAGAAAGAAAGGTATCAGATTAACTACAAAATACGTGTGTAATCAGTAAGTTCATATTTCATTGGAAGATCGTTTTGCATCTGAGCGACTAGTGACGAAAAATCTTAAGATCATTTTAACGCTAGCAACGACAGTGACAATGTTCTGTGATACACCTAAAAAACGAGACATTTTTGAGGATAATCCTGATTTTGATGCCTTGATTGAAGACCTTGTGGGGATAATAAGTGAAATAGAGGAACAAATAGAGGAAGAGGACGAAGATTTGTTGAGGAATCCGGAGGATAATCCTGAATTTAGCGCCTTGGTTAAAGAACTTGTGGAAATAATGGGTAAAATGGGGGAAGAAGTGCAAGAGGACGAAGATTTGTTGGGTGACGATCCTGATTTGATAGTACTAGTTGAAAAACTAGTGGAGCTCAGAAATCGAATACAAGAAGGGCTACAGCAAGCGGAGCAAGAGCAGGTGGAATAAGAGGAAGAAGAAGAAGAAGAAGAGCATGAGGAGGAGGAGGAGGAGGAGGAGGAGGAGGAGGAGGAGGAAAACGAAGGAGAAGCAGCGAAAGCCTAAAAATCTTTTTGTGATTTTTGTAAGTATATTTGCTTTGTTAAAATAGTTATTACAATATCAAAAAAAAAAAAATAACAAAATGTTTTTCAAATATGTCCCAGGTGAAAAATATGGCCACACAAACGGAGTCCATTGCTACAAGAACTGAGGCTACGCAAATGGAGCCTCAGATAGATCTCACACCACATTACTGGTGTACAAATTGTACAAAATATGGTCACCTACGCATCAATTGTTCACTACCAGAGTGATGTAGCATTTGTCATAAATATATACATCATGCAATTGAATGTAAAAAAAATTTCTAAAAAAAGCATTGTAAATAAAACCTTTTTAATACTTCAATAAATTATAATTTAAAAAAAAAAAAAAAAAAGATTCCCTTTTTTCTAACTTACGAAAAAAAAAAAAATATGGGGGAGCGATCACTGGATCGCTCTCTACGAGTATTCTCTCTCTCTCTCTTTCTCCAAAGCGTCTACACTATTCGCCTTAAAAGAAGTCGGTCGCGCGGGCACCCAGGAGCGTAAAGACTCGGTTGGGCACCCCCCCCAACTCTCATCCCAGGAGCGTCAAGATTCGCTTAGGCACCGCTCTTTAAGGAATTTAAGGTAAAAGGGGGAGGCCACATTTGTACCCCCCCCCCCCCCCCCCCACCAAAGGAGTCAGAGGGGGGATACACGCGACAACTATCGGTAGTTAGCGATACCGACAATCATCGATGGAATCTCTCTCTCTCTCTTTCTCTACGTCCACTGCTTACCGTAAGAGGGGGGAGACCACTTGTGTACCCTACGAGTTTAACGTCGGGGGAACGCGATAATGCGCACAACCGCATGCGCACAACCACACGAGGAGAGGGGGCAATTCCCCTACTTCCCTTGTCCCCGCGGGACCCCGACTCCCTCGCCACGCGGTCATAGAACCATCCTAGCCTATCTACTGATACCCTCTCGAAATACGCTTGGGCGGTGGCATTGAAGACCAAGAGCGGCGGAGAAGTGACGACGGCAATGACGAGAATCCTACTGAAGAACGGCAGATGTCCGAAAAATTTACAGACCGACAACGGCAAGGAGTTTTACAACAGTGACTTTCGGGCGTTGATGAAGAAACGCGGGATAAATCACTACTCGACCTACAGCGTGATGAAAGCGTCGATAGTCGAGCGCTGGAATCGTACGTTGAAGACGGAAATGTGGAAACGATTTACGTTGAACGGTAATTACAAGTGGCGCGCTATGCTGCAAGAGTTGGTGGACGCGTACAATGCGCGAAAGCATCGTACCACGGGAATGCGTCCCGTGGATGTGAAACCCGAGCATGCAGATAAGCTACTCAAGACAGTATACAGCCACATCAAGGTCGCAGATCGTGCCAAGTTCAAAGTCGGCGATTTCGTACGAATCAGTAAATACAAGCAGATGTTCGCCAAAGGCTACACGCCTAATTGGACTACCGAAATATTCGAGGTGGCGAAAGTGCAGAGGACCAATCCCGCTACGTATCTCCTCAAGGATTCCAGGGGTACGGAACTGTTGGGTGGATTTTACGAATACGAGCTTTCGAAAACCATCAATCCCGATGTGTATCTGGTGGAGAGAGTATTGCGTAGAAAGGGCGATAAAGTGTTCGTTAAGTGGCTGGGATTCGACAGGACGCACAATTCCTGGATAAATAAGAGCAATGTTTTATAATAACTTTTATTAAGATGTATCAAAATATAGAATAAATAAATAAATAAATAAATAAATAAACAAATTATTTTAGACTATAATGTCCCCAGGGTAGAGTCGCCGCGGTGCCGGGTGTAACGAAACGCTTGTCGTCGTACGGACTGAGGGCGACCTTTCTCTGACTGATCGAGAAAACCTGGTGCAGCCTCGATCGAATCAAATTTTGACTGCGAGACTGTACGGTGAAATTATCCAAGCAATCCTTGTAGTCGTCAAATGTTATATTTCTATCGATAACGTAACCTTTGACACCTTTGGCTTTTTTGGTAATTCTCGCACAGTCCTGCACCTTGAAATTATACATTTTTGCCCTCAGTCCTACGAACTCGGTCATGACACGACCATTGTTCTCGTCCTTCATCAGACCGGGTATCTTTTTGTTGACGCGTGGCAAGTCATACCGATTATCGTCAGGATAATCGCTGGTGTCGAATCGCGCGAGATCGCGTTTCATGACCGAGTAAACGTCGTCGCACTCGACACTGTATATCAAACTGTCCGTGTCGGTATACATCGCTCTACATTTACCGCCGAATGTAGGAAGCATATAGTCATAGTGGAATTCATACAAGCAAATTTTTGAAATATCTAAAATACTCATTCCCACGTAAATGGGTTTATCAAATTTCGCGGACAATTTTGACAATTGAATCGCGACCAAATTCTCGTTGAAAATCGCGAGACTGTGAAAATTCGGTTTGGAAATCAGGCTTTCCGCCCCGTATCTTCCCTCCCACTTGGTTGCGAGCCTCACGTCAACTCTATTCCTCACGTTCTCCATTGTTTTACCGAAAACCGCGTTGTTCATCAACTTGAAGAGATTCCTCTCAAATTCGTTGGTGGACGCGGTGCGCAAACGCGTGTTCAACTCGATGTAATCGCGTAGCCAGGTGGACTGCTGAAACTTTAAACCGCGATGTATACGCTTCAGTACGAGTCCATTACGCATACATTGTTGCAGAGCGCGATAATGTATTACGTAACGGGTCTTATCGTTTAAAGTGGCCAGCAGCTTCTCCTGGCTCGCGCCCGGCGGCTTCTCGCGCACCATGCAGAACGGTAGGTCCGCGTGTTTGTCGTGAAGCTCGCGCGGATACTCCAAATCGACCTCCAAAATATAACCCTCGGGATGATCCGTGGATATAGCGGAGACATCGAGATTGGCAGCGTCCTCGATCCATTGGAATCCATGGGTGGGCAGCGGCTGACACATTGCCCACCCATACAGATTGTTTACGTCGTAATACATGAGATATTTCGACGGTTCCGCCGGATCGTAGTCCCGCATATACCGATTGTTGGCCCTCTCGTAATGATGGGAGCACTGACTCAAACCACCGCGTATACCGCGCTCCACGAACAGCAACATATCCACGTCCGTGAAAAGCTCCAGCCTGATTCCCGTATGCTTCAACATCGCGTCCCAGGTGAAGCCCGGTAGCGTATAATAATGGGCTGGATCCAACTCATAATTTAGCATGCAACTATCGCGAAAACTTTCGAAAACATCGGTCAACAATAGGACATCGGTCTTCAGGTACAGGTCACTGTACTCCCCAAGTGTGCGCATGTGGAATTTGGTCCATACCTCTACGGCATGATTGTATGCTTCCTCGCTGATATCGCTGTCGGTCAGTCTGTTGCGAAACGACTGTCGCGGTGGTAAAGCCGTCTCTTCCAATCTAGCCGCGCTATCTATATAGTCGTAAGGAAAAATACCTTTCCTCGTAAGCAAATTCAACTGTTCGACGCTCAATTCCGAAAATTGTGACCTCAAATTTGTCAGCTGAGATTCCGCCAAGTACGAGCTCAATTTGTCCAAACTGGAGGCCATGAATTTGAACGAATCGATAAATCTCAGCCGTATATTATAATTTCGCAGATATTTGGTGAATGAAATGTATTTTTCCTTATGCACAGGCAGCAGATATACCGATCCCTCGTACAAATTAGCGATCGTCTCGAAAATGAAATGTGAATCATAGCCGGAAAAATTGTGGAAAATGACTGGAATGACATGCGAATCTTTGAAATTTAAATTACAATTATTGTGAGCCGGTCCTCTGTATCTGCCGGTCAGATGATCGTGATCGCGAATTCGTAGTTGATTCGGAAGAAACGGCTTTTTGCATATATGACAATTGGGATCATTATAGTGACGCGATCGTTCGCTAATACTAAGATTATGCATGGGCACGACAGTCCCCAGTTTCTCGCTCGCGATGCGCGCAATGACCTCGAGCTCGCGTACGAACCATTCGATGCAGTCGGCACCCCGATGAGCATCGTATTTCGAGAGTGACGCATCGCGAGCACTTTTTAAATAATAGCCTACACTCATAGGTTCATGCTTCTGATAAATATCACTACTGTTCGATTGTTCAACTTTTGATAATATGCACTCCAGATCCGCGTATACGACGAATGGCACTCGTTCCCCATTTTTGATGTTCTTGAAGGAAACCCAGCGATCCTCGGACTCTCTCGGTAACATCAATCGGAGATTATCGTTGAGCTGCGAGCAATCCTGCTCATGCGACTCCAGCCTCTCCACTGTGCGAAAGTAGTGGAGACATCTAAAAAAAAAAAAAAAAAAAAAAAAAAAAAATAAATAAATAAATAAAACATATGCAGTTATATTTGTATCATTATTAATACATACCGATCGCATATATAATGCGCATTTTTGCTCTTGGTGAATTGACTTCGCACCAATCTCGACAGATTCCTTATGCACATGAAATGTCCTGCCCCCTGTTCATCGTTGACGAGAAGAAGATTAGCATGCCTCGATCTCTTCTTCTTCGTCACCTGAAGCGGTACGATTTTTGCGTCGATATTTGGCTCTTCATTCTCCAAGGTAAAGATGTTAACCGACACGTCATTATCCGTCTCGAATTTCGGAATCTGTTTTAGCGTAGTCGGAAAGGTTAGGCTACCGACGTCTAAAACCGTCCGAAAATGTGGATAAGAGGACGTGCGCTTTGGATTAGCCGTAGGTTTTGCCGGATAGAGTGCCGCCGTCACGGACCACGCGAAACATGCATTATCACTGGTTTCTAAATTTATCAGAGCTTTCCTACTCGTGATAGCGGATGGTATATTAATTCTACAACCCGCGTGCAACGGGTTAAAACGATTAATGTTAACTATTAAATAATGAATTTTGTGCAAAGCCCATCCACTATCACGCTCTTGAAATTCACTTAATTTTTTCATTATAACGTCTAAAATGTTTTTCCTATACCAATCACTAAAATTTTCAGTCTTATACAATGTAGCATTAGTCGTACTAATGTTTTTATCATCACTCTGGTCCTTAGAGATGAATTGTCCGTTAAATACACAATTAACCTTAACACTATTTGCACTAACAAATACCTTATCTATACGCGTACGCACTAATACTTCCGCGTCTACTAAAAAATCCTTAGGCTCTATATAATTACTATTAACTACCATGCCGCTGCATATTCGACTTCGAAACGCCGAATCAAGCTCCTCCCAGGTAAGTCCTTGTACGTCATTGCTACAACCAGCCCCTGATTTAATATAATTCAATTCCCTCTGCGCTCGTAGCAACAGACACTTTATACACGCGATTTCGGCAAAATTCTTCTGACGCGTTCCAACGGGTAAAGCTCGATCCGCGTTGCTCAATCGTCGAATATGCTCGCGACATTCCAGTACCCACGCATCGTACTCATTCGCACTATTAATTGTAAAAAATTTTCTTCGCAATTCAGTCGACATTTTATGTTTTTTCTTAAAGAAATGACTCTGTCATACGGTGAACAACAACAACAATAAATTAATAATTGCGAATGCGTCTCTCCCGAAGAGTAACGCTTATATATATCGAATAGAGAATGGAAGTAGGGGTATCTACACATCCCATTGTTTCGTCCGAGATGCATACTGACATTGATATACATTGTTTTTTTTTTTCAGAAGTCTTTTATTCCTTTATATATTGATCATATACAGATTTCATAAAGTAAACATTTTGCAGTGTACATATACCATAATGATTCATACACTTGGGTAACGGTGGTTCGAAATTCTTACTCCATCCAAGACTAAATTTACCCCACTCACACTCCTTCGCATTGTATATATTTTCTAAGTTGCAAATTTTTCTCAACCAATCATATTTCTCCCGTCCTTTCACGAAAATCCAATCTTCATCGTACGACGTTACATACTTTCTTATTACATCTTTATGCTTGTAATAAGGTGAATGACCGTCGGTCCAATTGAATCCATGTCGATTAAAATAAAGCCAACTTTAAAAAAAAAAAAAAAATACTTACTCATTCTGTTCTCTCTCGAGATCGCTCAACCAAGCTTCTTGAAATGGTGGTGAAAATACATTGTGATACACTTCATTATCACGCAACACCGCAAATTCTTTAACTATAAAACTCTTGTCGGCCAATACAAAACCTTGAAAATCAACGAATGTCGGTGTCATTATCGTCGTCGTCGTCAGTCGCTCGATGCAATACTGAACGATCTTTTTTTTTGTCGCATATAAGAAAATATTAAAATTTAATGTTTTTTTTAGGAGGGGATATTTTCTAAGAATTTTTTCCCATTGTTAGTTTCTTCGGAAAAAAAATATCTTCCAGAGATTAAGAAAGAATGGACTCCTTATCGAATGTAACTTTATATTTTTAAAAAATCTTTCTCTCTCTACGGAGATATTTCTTCGGAGATGCTTCATTTCAGTTTTTATCTTCGTCGAGAATAGCGCAACAATGCATAGAATAACTCACATAATGGATATAGAAGGTTTCTTAGTTTATAAAAAAGAACTTAAATATAAAGATATAGCTATAATTGATTTAAAAAGTAACCAAATTTCTTACGCATCTTTTCGTTTGCGTGACAGTATGAAAAACCTTAGTGAAAAAGACAAAAAAACTGTGTGGTTTTTGCTAAATATGGTGCATGGTATAAAATACAGTGATACGGGATTCGAGAAATACGAGCAGGAGGATGTGGAAGATTTTATTAGAGGTTGCCTAACGTGCGAGAATCCCGTAGTAGCCTACAAGGGAGGGAACATTGAAAAAAATCTATTGAATAGGATGAATGTGGATAATATTAATTTAGAAGTGTATGGTTGCCCTAAGTTTAAGGATTTAATTGAATTATATGATTTTGAAAAAACACCGTGCAATTTACACGTTCGAGAGAAGAACTTGAACAATGAACGTATCCACTGTCCGTACGAGGAGGTATCAGTTTTTGCCAAATGGATAAAAGCAAAAATGTGATTCTTTAAAAATCATAGAGAAATAAAGAGGGGAAAACAAGTCCTCGCAGCCTCATTCAATGTTACAACATCGTCGGTGACAGTAAGAAAAAATGAGCTGCGAAAAGTGTAAATTAATCATGATTCAAGAGGATATTGTTCCTCTTTCACCCACTCCTCCCAGAGAATTGACAGAGGAATACGTGAATCGAATTAACGATTTCTTCAATCGTTACTTCGAAGAGTATGAACGGAAACTGCATCATTATTTGCATAAAAACTGTAAGTATTTATTTTATAATATTTTTACATTTCCATAATTATTATTTGTTTGTAAAATTTTTTTCTTCAAAAAAATAAAGTGAAGAAAGACGAAGAGACTGAGGAAAAAGATATTGAGTCAAAGGAGACGAAGAAGGAAGAAGATAAAGAGGAGAAAAAAATAGAGGAGAAGGAGGAGGAGGAGGAGGAGGAGGAGGAGGAGAAAATAGAGGAGGAAGAATGTAAGTATTTACTTTATTTTTTTACCTTCTCATAATTATTACCTATTTGTATTTTTAAATTAAAGTGAAGAAAGACGAAGAGAAACAGACCGGGGAAGATATTGAGCCAAAGGAGATGAAGAAGGAAGAAGAAGAAGAGAAAAAAATAGAGGAGGGGGAGGAGGAGGAAAAAGATAATGCGTCAAAGCAGACTAAGAAGGAAGATGAATCACCACATTTCTTTTTCTTTTATTATTAAATTTTTATAGAATAGTTTAAAAATTATTGTAGAAATATTATTGTAAATATTCCCCTTCCTATTTCATCAGGGGTAAACGGAAAGAAATCTAATACGTTTTGATTAAGAGATGTAACTCAATCTAGAGTAGAGATAGATAAGGATTATTCGTACTGGAGAGCAATGTCGACTTCAGTAGTGTTTCTGACAGTAGACAAAATGAATTCGAACCAAAAAAAAATCAGTTTACCAGACAAAAAAATGACATTGTTGGATTATCAACAAACAGGAAAGCCTGTAGCTATAGTAAAGCCAACACCGCGGTTAGTAGTAGGACGAAATACATGGAGGCTTCTGCAGCAGCAGCATCAACCACTTCGAAGACCTGCACCGCTTCAGCCTAATGCTGCTGCTGCTGCTGCTGCTGCTGGTGCTGGTGATTCTGATAATGTCAATAATCAACCTATACCACGTCTTTAGCCACCAATCGGTAAGAAAAGTTTTAACTCTTCTAACATTAAGTACTTCATGAAATTAAAATTTAAGACTAATAATAATAATAATAAATCATTTTCAATTTTTTAATCGCAGATTCTGCTGCTGCTGCTGCTGCTGCTCCAGTTTAAGACCAATATTATCATTACTATTATTGTTATTGTGTGTATATAATATTATTATTAAAAATATATATTAAAAACTACAACGATTGTTCAACTAGCAAACCCCTGCTCCTCAACCTTGAATTCACGTGAAAAATGATAAAACGATATCATCCAAAGTATGGACGAGGTAGTAGAAGAGGAGGATAATAACCTGTTAATAGTTATTGTGAAGTGGAGAAATCTAATACGTATTGATAGAGAAAATAATAATAATTATACATTTCGTATTGAGCTTACATCTCTACCATTCTCAGTCTACCGAGTTTGCTTGACGTGATAGTTTCTACAAAAAAAAAATGGGTGTAATTAAATTGTACAGATTATCTACTGAACAAAATATTGAAAACATTCTAAATATGGATGAATTAGTGGAGGAAGAAGAAGAAGAAGTAGATTTGGAAGGAGATTGGGGTGAAATAGAAGACGTGAATAACAACGCGTTGACCGCGATTGTGAGAATGTTGAGGAAGAAGCTTCAGCGGCAACAATCCACATCAAATATCCAGTCTGATGGGGATAATGACGATGATGATGATGATGATGATGATGATGATGATGAGGTTCATCTATCAGATTTTAGTAGTGAAATGGAGTGGGAGGGTATTGATATGGAGCAAGAAATTTCTCCAGAAAATATAATACGGTTCGATGAGGATAATGACGTTCTCCAGCTACTGGAAACCATCAACAATCGGTAAGAATCAATGAAAAAAAAAAAAAAAAAAATTTTATCAAGTGCTTGGATAAGTAGTATAATAAATATTTTTTCTCGTAGATGATACCGCTCCTACTGCTACTCTCACTACCACTTCATTTTTATAATATTTTATTATTAAATTCAATTATAACTTTTTTTTTTATGTGTTGTTATTAAAAATATATTTATAAATTTTAATTAAAAAACAAAAAAAAAATATCGTTCATTTCACAACCTCAAAATTCTATTTCTCCTTCTACTTCTCTTTGACTGCGTTCCGCTTCTCGGATAGGAGGCTAATACGTTTTGATAAAGAGTAGACTAATATGTATGTATTGATAAAGAAGAAAGAAAGGTATCAGATTAACTACAAAATACGTGTCTAATCAGTAAGTTCATATTTCATTGGAAGATCGTTTTGCATCTGAGCGACTAGTGACGAAAAATCTTGAGATCATTTTAACGCTAGCAACGACAGTGACAATGTTCTGTGATACACCTAAAAAACGAGACATTTTTGAGAATAATCCTGATTTTGATGCCTTGATTGAAGACCTTGTGGGGATAATAAGTGAAATAGAGGAACAAATAGAGGAAGAGGACGAAGATTTGTTGAGGAATCCGGAGGATAATCCTGAATTTAGCGCCTTGGTTAAAGAACTTGTGGAAATAATGGGTAAAATGGAGGAAGAAGTGCAAGAGGACGAAGATTTGTTGGGTGACGATCCTGATTTGATAGTACTAGTTGAAAAACTAGTGGAGCTCAGAAATCGAATACAAGAAGGGCTACAGCAAGCGGAGCAAGAGCAGGTGGAATAAGAGGAAGAAGAAGAAGAAGAAGAGCATGAGGAGGAGGAGGAGGAGGAGGAAAACGAAGGAGAAGCAGCGAAAGCCTAAAAATCTTTTTGTGATTTTTGTAAGTATATTTGCTTTGTTAAAATAGTTATTACAATATCAAAAAAAAAAAAATAACAAAATGTTTTTCAAATATGTCCCAGGTGAAAAATATGGCCACACAAACGGAGTCCATTGCTACAAGAACTGAGGCTACGCAAATGGAGCCTCAGATAGATCTCACACCACATTACTGGTGTACAAATTGTACAAAATATGGTCACCTACGCATCAATTGTTCACTACCAGAGTGGTGTAGCATTTGTCATAAATATATACATCATGCAATTGAATGTAAAAAAAATTTCTAAAAAAAGCATTGTAAATAAAACCTTTTTAATACTTCAATAAATAATAATTAAAAAAAAAAAAAAAAAAAAGATTCCCTTTTTTCTAACTTACGAAAAAAAAAAAAAAAAAAAGATTCCCTTTTTTCTAACTTACGAAAAAAAAAAAAAAAAAAAAAATATGGGGGAGCGATCACTGGATCGCTCTCTACGAGTATTCTCTCTCTCTCTCTCTCTTTCTCCAAAGCGTCTACACTATTCGCCTTCAAAGAAGTCGGTCGCGCGGGCACCCAGGAGCGTAAAGACTCGGTTGGGCACCCCCCAACTCTCATCCCAGGAGCGTCAAGATTCGCTTGGGCACCGCTCTTTAAGGAATTTAAGGTAAAAGGGGGAGGCCACATTTGTACCCCCCCCACCAAAGGAGTCAGAGGGGGGATACACGCGACAACTATCGGTAGTTAGCGATACCGACAATCATCGATGGAATCTCTCTCTCTCTCTCTCTCTCTCTTTCTCTCTTTCTCTGCGTCCACTGCTTAACGTAAGAGTGGGCCCACGTGTGTACCCTACGAGTTTAACGTCGGGGGAGGAGGATGCGCATGCGCACAACCGCTCGAGGAGAGGGGGCAATTCCCCTACTTCCCTTGCCCCCGCGGGACCCCGACCCCCTCGTCACCCGGTCATAGAATCCCCTTAGCTACTCTACTAATATTTCTTAACTCCTGAATATAATCACGACATTCGCGAACCCATGTAGAGTATTCATGCTCTGTTCTAATTGAGCTAAACTTTTTTCGAAGTTCGGTATACATTTTGTAAATGTATGATCACTGGAAGATCTCTGATAAGTTGCTTCGTGTCCAACAATGAAACGCTGGGTGAAACGATAATGAAACTTTTCACCCGCGATGAATGTTTTATAATTCGTATGAAGATTAAATTTGATATACTTAGTCATCTATTTGTGTGTATGTGTGTATGTTAAAATCGTTTAAAAATGGAAAATATGAGATATCAGATATCTAATATGCTGCACGGAATGAAATTTCTAGTAAAATTTACCATGCTAGCCACGGTATCTTAGGGACATGATGACATTGTACGAAATTGTATTCAATAGAATAATAGAGTTTAGCCATCCTCTTATAATTATTACGTTTCCTTAAAGAAAAAGTACATAAACTACATCAGTACAGTTTCCACATTATACAGCAGAAATTTAACATTCCGAACAGTAAAATTGATGAATCTGTAAATTATACCTATCATTTAATAATTATCCCCTAGTTGCTATGGAATAAATGCGAGTTTGTTCGGGAAATGTTACCTATATTACAAAAAAATTTACATTGCTATGACTATAATAATTTGGAGAATTGTCGAGAAACTTCAGTTCATTAAGACCAGAGGCTCTGGTTGCTTTGCGACAAAATAACAGCAGAATGGTATTTTACTGTTTTAATGCATCTGCCAAACTGCCCTACTCTGTCTTCCAAGGTTGAATCATTGTCGGAAAGATTCAAAAGGCTTCGTGACTATTCTTTTCGGATCTTTTTTGCCTACACACTTCGAAGGAAAGAATTCAACGATTTTCTATGTGAAAATGACAGTAAAGATTTACAACTAATACGTTAAACCTCCAATTAACACCTAAGGTAAGTTTAAAAATTTCAATTATATATCAAATATTAAATTACTTATAACCCTACTTTTTGTATGAAATGTAAATTACACGCCGCAGGCTTTCAATCTCAAAAATTAAGATATTAGAATATCTGTAAGGAAAATGTTCCCGTGTCATTCTTAATTCTATTATTTATAATTTAAAGGTTACTAAGAAAATAAAATTTGTTAGTTCCATGTTTTCTATTATTAAAAAATTGTTTTTAGAAACTCATAGGCAATAAAAAGAAGGTTCAGATAGGTTATCAATAGGCAGCCTCAATTTAACAAAATTATAATCCCTAACATAGCTTTTTACTGAAGGACTAGATTCGTGAATGCTATAGACCTTTTTTTTATCAAAATGATCGAAAATATTTTAAGTTTTGTGGCTAATCATAATTCAGCAGACACAGTGTATCTCTAAAATCAATACTGTAACTATGCGTAATTTTATTTTTATCACTCGTGCATGGAAAGTGCCTGATTTCAGTCTAGTTTTTGGGATCGAAAATGAATCTTTTCATGCCAGTATAGTCGCGCATGCGCAATAGAGGCTAACTTCACTTTCGGCCCGATACTTTCTTCTCTAGGGTGGAAAGTGGCTACTTTCCTCCCAAGGGACGAAAGTATAGTACTTCCCACACGGGCTGAATATAGTTACTATTGACCATATAAGAAATTTAATAAAAAGGTTCTGTTTAATTTTCATGAGGAAACTAATAAACTCTGAATAAGGTTATCCGCGATATACAGAATCTTACATTTATCTGCAACTTCAATTTTATCTATTTTTTCATAAACTGAAACTTTAAATTATTGCTCAAATTCTCCCTCTTTCTCTTAATAGCGTTAGGTTTATTAATAAGAAAACAAACAATACAAATTTTAAAGCACAACTAGTGGCATAATTATTTTTATTCCTTTGTAATAACATTTAACTTGAGAACAAAAGATATTAATTATAATGAGTAATAAACATTATACAAGTATTCAATAACACAATCATTTAAAAGACACAGAACAATTAGTTGAATTATTGACGACGATAGAGACTGAGCCTGTTTCTAACATTTTTTTTGGTATATTAAATAATTTAGTTTTTAAACCATCAGAAACGTCATCTGCATCGTTTTTTACTGATGTGCGAGAACTGTTACAGGCCGTCTGTATATTTATTGTATTTGATCCTGACTGCTCACTATCTTTGTTTGATGTATTGGATTCGACAGCAGAGGTTATTGTACTTGTAATTAAACGTCCTATGTTGCGTTTATTGTTCACTGACTCTTCGATATATCCTTCAGCAACCTTATCAGAACGCCAACCTCCATGACGTTTGATAGTAGTAATATTTGCACCACTATCTGCTAATAAAGTGGCTGACGACCTCCGAAAACTATGTCCTGTATATGTTTCAGGATTCTTCAATTGAAGAAATCTGAAATAATTAAACAGGAATTAAACAATTATAGTATTAAACATTGATAAACAATCAAAGTACTTACATGGCTATTTGTTGCGGCATATTAGCTATTTTATTTTTGCCTATCGGCTGAATTGTACATTTGCCATTAATATACTGTAGAAAAAATCTTGTAGTTTGTACATTTTTTGGTCTAAGTGCTATATACTTCTTCACTTTATCATACAACTTTCCTTCTATAGCAAATTTCCTCGGTTTCTCATTTTTTGTAATAGGAATGTTAATCAGCAACAAATTATTATTGTCCTCTACATCTTGTATTGAAATATTTACTAATTCACAACCCCGAAGGGCTCCACAAACTCCAAAAATGAGAATAACCTATAAGAAAAATAATTGATGCAGTATATTTATTTAAAAACAGTTAATTATCTTAAAATATTGTATCATTACCTTCGTTGCTAAATATTGCAGATCTGGAGCATTTTCCAGAAATTTTTCTAAATGAGCCGCAGAAAATACACTGGATTTTTTACTTATAAATCCTTTGGATTTTTGTTTCAAAAAATAAATTAATTTGTTGTATGTGCCTATATTTAAATTATCATTTAATAATAGGGTACTTTTCAACATGGAGAAATGTGACCAAAGTGTAGAAGATTTCTTCATTTTTGCCAGCTGAGAAAAATACACCAATAAAACATCTTCCGTGGTTTGTTGTACATTTAGCGTTTCTTTCCAACGAACATATTCCAAATAAGCTCCATTATAACGATTGCTTGACTTTTGCGGCAGTAAATTTGAGCTCAAATCGTTTGCAATCTCCTTAATATTTAACTTTTTAGTAGAATCCATTTTTGCACTGATCACATCTGATTTTTCGGGTATCTTACGAAAAATGTAATGACTGTTTAATCGATAAAACAGCAGCACGGACAAGATGTTTATCGTATTTCTTTTGTTTTATTAGTACCATAATCGAATTTTTTACCCATAATAGGTTCTTTTTGCATATGCAAATTTTTTGTTTTTATTTTTGGGGGCTCCGCCCCCAGCCCCCCGGCGGGGGCGCAGCCCCCGAACCCCCCCCCCCCCCCCCCTCCCCGCGTCCTTCTTAAGGACGCTACCTTCAATCCCTGCATGTACCCTTTTACGTACTCTTTCATTTGTTGTTTCATTAACTCTTTAGTTACAATTAATTACTGCTAAATAATTTATTCATACATTGGACATCTGTAATGCACTCGTGATAAAAAATATCGTTTGTTACTCGGGACTACTTGACAATTGTACTCGTGTGATGGCAGCCCTCGCTTCGCTCGTGCTGCCAACTTCACACTCGTTCACAATCGTCAACTTTCGTCCCTTGTAACAAAATATACTATTACAGTCCCCCCCCCCCCCCCTTCGATACATAATTCATTTATTTAACAATTGTTCTAATGTTTGCGACTGCTGACTAATTGAAATAATGGTAAACAATAACTTACAGGTAAATTCTATATTGTCAGATTTTTTAATAAAATTGTTATTTTACTTTTCGTATATGTTAAAACATACAGATTTTATTTTTTTTACACAACTTTTTTATCTATTATGTATAGCATTTAATTCATGCTTTTGTGAAATACCCTTACTTATCTATGAGTTTTTGTTTCATAAGTATTAAATAGAAACTAATATATATATTATTAGTAGAATGTTCAGCAATATCTTTGTAAAAAATATTCTCTTGATAGAATATAACATCTATTTTTATTCCTGTGTAGAATGTTCTTCAATTTTTTGAGAGCCATACGGAAAATGTAACTACTTTTTTATGTATAATTTCATATGCATGTAAGATTTGTCTTGAAACTATTTTAAATATTAATATTTGTCAGGAAGTTTACAAAATACTTGTAAAGTCAGTTGATGGAAGGTCAATTCTAAAAGCATTTGCGAGGAATAAACGACTTCATAAAAATTCTAGAAGCTTACCAGTATGATTAGTGTTGAACGAAGAGTTTGATCATGCCCCTGAATTTAATTTTATACAGGTTGATCTTATCCGTTTAAAGTAAGATTTATAGGTATGTTTTATAAATATTTGTAATAAAATATTAACGATAATGGCTTTAATACAAAATAGAATCAATTGTGCAAGATACCAACGAATAGCATTACAAATTGTAAGTCTATTTCCCAGCGAACATCAAAATACATACTATACACCATATAGCTGTGCCAAAAGAAATGGTGTAAAAATAAAAATTAACGCCCATGGTAAATTAGTAGATCATCTTAATTATCTTAGAGGAAAATTAAGAGAAACTGAAGTATTAAAAGCTTTTAATGAAAATAGTGTAGAAGATATTGATGACCTAGAAGGTATAAATAAAATTTGTAATATTACAAATTTTATTTATAACAGTATATAATCGTTAATTGATACTTTAAACTGTCTTTCAGCTTTTGATTTTAAATTAAATTGGCTGAAAAGAAATTTGTGTCCTGAAGATACAGTTTTCGAATATTGGCATGATACATTTGAAATTAGACAGAAGAAATTAAAGGAAAAAATCATAATCCATGAATACTATGAAATGCTTCCTTCTCTCAAAACTGCTCAAGCTTTACGATTAGTAAAGTCGCTTGTAGTCCGTTTTCAAACAGTGCTTTAAATAATAATTTGTGCTCCTATATTTTTTTAGTTAAAAGAAGATTGTTTTGTTCGTTTTTCCTGATTTGGTATCTTCCTCTTGCGTCTTTGCAGTCCAAAAGACCCGAATGCCCTCGGAATAGGTTGTCTCAATTAAAAATAACGTCGTTTCCTTTTGCTATGTATCAATATTCTTTATTGGCGGAAAGTCCTTTGTTGGAGGGAAAAACCCACGAACTTGGTGGGAAAACCCTTTACACTTCACAACTATTGGTTAGCGTGGCCTCACGAATCAAGTGATCCAGCTTATCGAATAATTATTAATGCGAATTCACAATATCAGTTATAATCGCTTTATATACTAACTAGACGAACACGGTCGTTCTTTTCTCAAGAAGAATCGGAAGAGAGTGTGTCCTCGCAACCCCCACTCTCTCCAATCCCGTCTCTGTTCCCCCTCAACGTCACATGATACAGCCGCGAAGAAAAGCAACCTATTACCATTTAAGACTCATGCACCAATCACGTCACCGGTTAACTAGCCGCGGGAGATCCGAACATAAACACTCCGCCCGCCTTCGGCTTTACGACGAATTTATTTTACTATTAACAGTTATAGATTAATGCCGCCCGCCGTACAATCCTAAGATTTCGGTAACGGTAAGGGACTAAGCCGCACTACTGGTCGCTTTAAAATGGTAGATGCTGTCTTATCGGTGACTACACGTACTAATCCGTCTTCACCTTGGTGAGTTTCGATGATCCGACCTAAAGGCCATTTCGCTGGTGGGTATCGATCATCTTGGACTACCACCAGCTGTCCAATTGCATAATTTTCTGTAGAATCCCTCCATTTTACTCGCTGTTGTAGGTGATGAAGATACTCCCGGGACCACCTCTTCCAAAAGTCCTGTTGTAACCTTGTGAGTAATTGGAATCGATTTAAACGATTTTCCGGAATCTCGTGCAACGGCAGGTCAGGTATCAGTCCAGAGGTACCTCCTAATAAGAAATGTGAGGGAGTAAGGACCCTTAAATCTTCTATATCACCTGATAAAGGACAAAGCGGCCTGGAGTTCAGGCAAGCCTCTATTTCTGCTAATACTGTAGCGAACTCCTCGAATGTTAGAGTATATTCACCAATAACTCTAACCAAATGATGTTTGGTTGCTTTTACTCCAGCTTCCCAAAGGCCTCCGAAGTGTGGAGAGTTAGGAGGAATGAACTCCCACGTTATACCTTGGTCAACCAGATCCCTTGCAATTGTGGTATAGAATTCAGAGGTGACCTTAAACAGATTCCGAAGTTCTCTGTCAGCGCCTTGAAAATTCGTCCCGTTGTCACTAACTATGCGATGACAGATTCCTCGGCGACTAGTGAAACGGCGAAGCGCCGCCAGGAAGGACTGCGTAGTAAGGTCTCCAACCGCTTCCAAATGTATAGCCTTAGTGGAAAAGCACACAAAGAGTGCGATGTAACCCTTGAAAGTGCGTTGGCCACGTCCCTTCGAAAATTTCAATTTAAACGGACCAGCGTAGTCTAGGCCCGTTGTAGTAAATGGTCTTGATGGTGTTACCCTCGAAGGGGGTAGATCACCCATTCGTTGCGAACCCGGTCGAGGGCGGGTACGGAAACAACGAATGCAAGCGCGAACTAGACGCTTCACTAAACCACTAGCTCCAATGACCCACACCTGATTCATCAGAACTCCTAATGTAAGAGTCGGTCCAGCGTGAAGAGCCAGCCTATGAGCATAATGTATGTAGAGTTGACTGAGGCTTGAGGTTTTCGGCGGGATCGGTGGATGTTTAGCTGGAAAAGTCAATGCTGAATGTGTTAATCTTCCTCCTACTCGTATAATCCCTTGATCATCGAGGAATGGGCGGAGATTGTACAAACGACTTCGTTTCGTAAGAGGCCGATTTGCCTTAAGAGAGATTAGCTCATCCTTGAAAGCTACGCTTTGAACAATTTGGATGATGCTCTTGCGAGCTCGCTCCAACTCCTTACAATTCAAAAAACCCACTATTTTATCTTGTTTCGCTTTCGCACGCTTACAGTTTTCAATAAATCGCAAACATGTTGCTACAACTCGATGAAGTTTAGTCAATGACGAATATCTAGTCACTAGTGGGTCTTCCGCTTCAGTTAGCGTTACAGTGAAAGCTCTCACACCCCCTGCTCAGATGGACTAGTATATATTGGCTGCACTGGCCAATGCTCCTCAGAAGCCCCCAACCAAGTAGGACCAGCCCACCAAAGTTTTGAATTGGTCAACATTCCCACCTCTATTCCCCTCGTTGCAAGGTCAGCGGGGTTTTCTCGTGAAGGTACGTACTTCCATACCGCCAAAGGAAGCTCAGTCTGGATATACGAAACGCGATTTGCGACAAAGACCTTCCAATTTGAAGGGTGTTTGCGGATCCAAGCCAATGCGTCTCGACTGTCTGACCATGCCGTGATCGGAAGATCCTTAAATATGTCTAATCTTTGTACGTATTTCAATAACTTCACAAGTAGAACCGCCCCACAGAGCTCTAAATTTGGAATACTGACTGTTTTTACCGGAGCTACCTTTGACTTAGCGATAATAAGTTTAACCCAGCATTCTCCTTTATCATTAACAGCCCGAATATAAACGGTTGCAGCGTATGCACGCATTGAGGCATCTGCGAACCCGTGAAGTTCTAGCTTTGCTGTCGAAATTGGACCGAGCCATCGGCTAACTGAAATCTCATTCACTCCTTCTATATTGCCACAATATCCCCTCCATCGTTTCATTAAATCATCTGTCAAAGGTACATCCCATTCGATTTTCATAATCCACAAATCCTGAATTAGAATTTTCGCTCGCACAATAATTGGGGCTAACCAACCGAGTGGGTCAAATAATCGAGCTAGAAAGGACAGTACCGCACGCTTGGTCATTTCTTTACTTGAATCATATAAGCACCGTGTATTGAAGCTAAAGGAATCGTTCAAAGGTTGCCAAAGAAGGCCTAGTGTTTTGACAGTTTTATCGACATCAATTATTTTGCCTTGATCTATATTTGAAATCCCTGGTAAAAGTTCCGGATTATTAGCAGCCCATTTATCTAATTTAATACCAGCAGAATGTAGAATGTCTATTAATTGGTCTCTGATTTTCATCGCATCATCGAGATTATTAGCGCCGGAAAAAACGTCATCAACATAAGTTTGGTTGGTCAAACAATGAGCTCCTAGCGGGTAACGATGACCCTCATCCGATGCCAACTGAATCAATGTTCTAATCGCTAAGTAGGGGGCGGAGGTGGTGCCATAGGTTACTGTAGTCAGACGGTAATCACGCGGAGCTTCCTCGGGGGTCGGAGACCAAAGAATACGCTGAAGATCCTGGTCTCTATCCGCGACAATAATTTGTCTGAACATTTTTACTATATCTGCCGTAAAGACAAAGCTGTACTGTCGCCAATTTAACAGGATAAGAGGAAGGTCTTGCTGAAGAGACGGACCAGCCAGAAGAAAGTTGTTCAGACAATGCTGATCAGCGGTGCGTCTAGAGGCATCGAAAACTACTCTTATTTTAGATTTAGATATACCCGGTTGCACTACTGCGTGGTGCGGCAAATACCAAGCTCTCTTGGAAACTAACTCGTCTTCAGGAATTAATTGCATATGACCAAGACCCTCGTAATCCCGCATAAATGTATGATATGCCGATGCTAACTCAGGATTCCGATTAAATCGCCTTTTTAACGCGGCCAATGAATTTAACGCTAACCGCCTCGTACTTTCAGCAACTGACGGAGGCTCTGTCTTCAAAGGTAAGCTCACTACATATCGTCCGCTTTCATTTCGAGAGTGAGTCGTTACAAATAAATGTTCACATAGTTCATTGTCAGGGCTAAGTTTACGTTGCGATTCCGGCACTTCTTCAATGGACCAAAACCGTTTTAGGATCTCGCACAGGTCCTCCTTTTCTGAACTGTGCATAACTACGCGGGGAACCTTAAACGCTTCTACAGAAGGTGCACCGTTGTGTTGCAGAATTTGACCTGAAAAGATCCAACCGAATGCTGTTTGTTGAGCAATCAACTCGTTCATTCCAACGTTTTGAAGCCCCCTTCTGATCGCGATAGCGTATATATCTACTCCTAGAATCATATCGATCTCATTTGGGAGATAAAACCTAGGGTCAGCCCAGTGTAACTTTGAAATTAACGTCAGATCCAATCCCGACAATACTCTAGTGGGAAGACATCCTGTTGGTCGAATCAAAACCAAAGCATCAGCATCAATCTCAAAATCTTTCTCGAACCCAGACTTCAACCGAACTGATACGCAGAAACGTGCGATTGTCCCCTTTGAAGAGCCAACACCGACGATCGGAACGTGAACGCGTTGACGAACAAGTCTAAGGGATTGAACCAATGATTCTGAGATGAACGTGGTCTCAGAACCCTGATCCAGAAGAGCTCTAGCATGTGTTAGTTGGCCGGAGAGACTTACAACAATCACCTCAACTGTCGGTAATAACGAGTAACGTTGTTCACTCTGAACATTGGCCATATGTGAGGATATCGGTAATTGTCAATCTGTTTTCTCATTGGATTGAGCAATCTGAGGAACAGTGGCCGCCGAATCTGTCACAGCCCTAATTGGCGGATTTTCTCTGTGAAGCAAGGTGTGATGAGCGCCTTCGCATTTCTTACAAGTTCGTTTTGAGTTACAATTTCTAACTCGGTGACGACCCAAACAGTTAAAACAAAGGCCAAGCCGTTTTATTTCGCAGTGTCGCTCTTCACTATTGAGAGACCTAAAATTATCGCAGCGCCCCACATAATGTTCTAAGGAACATACCGGATATTTCAAAGAATCAGTATTAATGATTTTCGTAATTTGACCTTTGATCTTTGACTTTGCCGCTGAAAAATGAGATTTTACTAAGCCTTTAGATTTATTGTATCCCGTTTGTTTACTCTGGCTTGCAGGTTTTTCTAAATGCGATTCTGTCTCTACCGACAGCAGAGCCTGTATTGTCCCCTCGAGAAATTCTACTAATTCTTTGAAAGTGGGGGGTTTTTTACGCGAGTCGCTTACACCATTCGCATGGTCGATGTGCATTCCTCTCGTACTTAAATATGTCTCCCAAGCTTTCCGCGTTATTGGGTCAAGTCGCTCGCTTACGATTACTATTAACAGATCGTCCCATGCTTCCACGGGTCTGCCTAGATTCTTTAACATTCGAACCCTGTGCGTTACGTCATCTACCATTGTTCTTAATCCAAGCGCAGATTCCTTCCTCATCGGAGAGGTTTTAATGAGAGAGAGTGTAAGATGGTACACCTGTAAACGAAGGTTCGAAAATCTCTCCTTTAACGCATTCCAGGTTGACATGTAATTCGCCTCGGTGATCGCTATATCTTTAACAAAATCCGCAGCATTATCACGCAAACAGCCCATTAAGTATTGTAATTTGACCACATTCGGTAGCTGGGTCTTGTCGTGAATGAGAGAACAAAAACGATTTTCGAAGGCTTCCCAGTCTTCATAACGACCCGTAAAAACTGGTAAATCTATCTTTGGGAGGTGTACATTATTACAAATCATTTGACTGCTATCCGAACCGAGACTAACGTTAGACGAAGTCGATGTAGATGATTCATCATTAGCGGGAAAAGTTGCAAGAATCCGGGAGAGCTCGTCGTTACATTCATCTCGCTTTGCTTCTATATTTGCGAAAAAAGCTTCGGTTACGTATGGGTCTTCACCTATGTCATCGCGGACTATAATCTCTTCGTGTCGCTTACAGAATTCTACCCAATAATTATGTAGCTTTAACAATCTGTCTCTCACTAGCGCACCTGTTATTCTATTTCTTTCAATAGCACAAAATGCCGGTAAAATGCGGGATATGTTGTTGGCCCGATCCCGTTGTTGTAAAATTAACTTTCTCGTATTAACAGGCGCCATGATAGAAGAATGCTAATCAACAACAATCACTGTTTGAACTAACCGATCACAACGAACGCGCTAAGGGTTCTCGATGTAAACACTGAACGTGTTACAACACGCCTGAGTCGTCTTATCTACCGATTCAGTTTAGAACGCGCGGCTACCACAACTATAACAAAAAGCTTGCCGCCTTTTACTATAAGCAACTTGACTTATTCACTCAAATGCGCACACGAACAATAATAGATGTAACAATGTCAAACCTTCACTCATTCATATCAATTATCGATGATCACACTTACGCAAAACTGCACAATCCCGAGATACCCCTTCGAGTCTTCCAGACGATCCGGCTCGAAGGACCATATGTTTTGTTCGTTTTTCCTGATTTGGTATCTTCCTCTTGCGTCTTTGCAGTCCAAAAGACCCGAATGCCCTCGGAATAGGTTGTCTCAATTAAAAATAACGTCGTTTCCTTTTGCTATGTATCAATATTCTTTATTGGCGGAAAGTCCTTTGTTGGAGGGAAAAACCCACGAACTTGGTGGGAAAACCCTTTACACTTCACAACTATTGGTTAGCGTGGCCTCACGAATCAAGTGATCCAGCTTATCGAATAATTATTAATGCGAATTCACAATATCAGTTATAATCGCTTTATATACTAACTAGACGAACACGGTCGTTCTTTTCTCAAGAAGAATCGGAAGAGAGTGTGTCCTCGCAACCCCCACTCTCTCCAATCCCGTCTCTGTTCCCCCTCAACGTCACATGATACAGCCGCGAAGAAAAGCAACCTATTACCATTTAAGACTCATGCACCAATCACGTCACCGGTTAACTAGCCGCGGGAGATCCGAACATAAACAAAGATTTTGTTCGAGTGTATCCTGAAAAAACTGAATTGTTGAATAGGTGGAATGCTTTTCGAGAGCATTTGATTCTCAGAATCAAGGAATGCACAAAAATCAAATCAGCTACTGATAAAGGTTTCGTACATCTTTTGCCAACTCTTTTATCATGTAGGTGCAATTTTGTATGTTTTTTATTATTGATATCATGAACTAGTTCTAATTCTTAATTTTAAAATTATTATGTGAATTTTGTATTATTGTTAGATAATAAGGATACAATTATATTTTATTTGCTGCCTTATTTAATCGATGGACCTCAAAAGAGAAAAAGGAGATTAACGGGAATCCGTATACCGACATTACAGAGCAAAAACTATTTCGCATGCAGCGTCGTCATTTGTTGACGGATTGTAAAGTTATTACAGGTTTTTGGAAATGCCAGAAGCTTATCTACTAAGTTACGTTAGGACAATTAACAAAAAATGAAAAAAAATTTGGTTTAAATAAATAAATTAACATTATTGAGAAACAACAATTAAATCGCAAAATCCCCCAACGTACTTTACTAGATAATGTTCATACGTTTCCAAAAAGTCAACAAAAATGTAAATCTGTCAAGAAATGACGATGCTGCATGCGAAAGAAATAATGGAAGAATTTCGTGTTCGGGAAGTCGCTAACACGAAATTCTTCCATTATTTATTTCGCATGCAGCATCGTCATTTATTGACAGATTTACATTTTTGTGGACTTTTTGGAAACGTATGAACATTATCTAGTAAAGTACGTTGGGGGATTTTGCGATTTAATTGTTGTTTCTCAATAATGTTAATTTATTTACTTAAACCAAATTTTTTTTCATTTTTTGTTAATTGTCCTAACGTAACTTAGTAGATAAGCTTCTGGCATTTCCAAAAACCTGTAATAACTTTACAATCCGTCAACAAATGACGACGCTGCATGCGAAATAGTTTTTGCTCTGTAATGTCGGTATACGGATTCCCGTTAAGCACAGTAACAAATGAACCTATCGAAAAGGCCAGAATTCAAGAACGAAGAAATTCATTTTTCTTATATATTGAGGTTTGATAATATATTATTTTCTTTTAATATTGTATTATTTAGTATAATACAATATTAATTTATATTTGAAATTTGTAGACTCCAATGGATATTGAACCAGCACTAACTGCAAGACATGAAGAGCTAAGAAAAGCAGGGAAGACACTACAGCCAATACCTTTTTTTCTGGGGCCTCTAATAGGAATAACTGAAGTATTCATTTTAGTTAATAATAGTAAATATAAAGTCCAGTCATCATTGGAAGCCATTGAATATTGTTTTTATATTTATATGTAGGAAAGAATACAAATTTATTTTTTAAGAACAACTTTTTATTCGTCCTTTCTTCAACGTCTCTTTACAAGAAGTGACCACCCGTCTATTCCACTCCGACAACAAAACACTATTCGAAAATTCGCAAACAACATGTAACTAAGTGTAACTAAGCATATTTTATAACAAATTCCTACATTCGGCCATTCTGATTTTTTTTAAATTTGACCCCAAATTTTGTTCTTCATTCGTCTCCATTTTTTTCTTCACTTGTACTGTATCCATCTGATGATAACCATCGTTTCATATGATCAGCTGAAGTACTTGTAGTTCGAGGACCTTCATGTTCACCAATCTTTTCAACCATATATCTATCACCTCTCAAAATTTTAGTTATTTTATATGGTCCTAAGAATTTATTACAAAATTTATTTCCCGGTGCAAATTGTGTTCTTTGTATTGCAACTGTCATTGATATGATAAACATTTGCATTACATCTTTTTTTATTGTAATATTTACAATTTTCTCATTGAATATTCTCAATAGATTCTCGAGCCTTTGCACGCAACTCTGATCGATCATTCTGGTAACTCTCAATTCCTTCTTTCTCAAATAATTCTCGAATCATATTATTATCAGATAATCGCATTCGCTTTCCTATCATTATTTCAAAAGGGCTAAATCCTGTACTACGTGTAGGTGTTATATTAAGATATTGTTGTACCTGATTTACATATTTGAACCATTTTTCAGGATAAGGAGCAGAAAGTTTGGTAAACATAGGAATAATAGTTCTATTTATTCGTTCGACTTGACCATTACCTCTAGGGATTCCTGTTGTAATTAACACATGTTCAATACATTGTTTTTCATAATAACTTTGGAATTCAACGGATGTAAAGGCAATTCCTCTGTCGGAATTGATTCGCCTTGGATTACCAAAAATTGCAGCATGTTGAGTCAATCGAGTAATTACTTCATTTGATGTTGTAGAGCGAGTAGGATAAATCCATACAAATTTGCTAAAACCATCAACCACCAATAATATATAAGCATATCCTTTTTTGGACCTTGTTATTGGCCCTAAATGATCAACATGTAATGTGTCTAGTGGCAATTCTCCTTTAGGAATACTATGTAATAAACCTTCTTGTTTACCATACTTTCGCTCAGCTAAAATACATGCTATACAATTCTTTAGAATTTTTTCTCTTTTTTTTCGCATTTGTTCAAACCAAAATTCTTGTTTGAGAATTCGTTCTACTTTATTGGTAGCAAAATGACCATTTTCATGTGCTGTTTTAATAACATCATATTGCATACTTTTGAGAACAACTAATAATAAATTATCATTATATTTTCTGTACAGTATTCCCTTTTGAAGAATAAAGTCATTATTAACACCATTTTCAAGTTCTTGAAGAACATTTTTCAAGCTATTATCTTGACGTTGTGCTAACACTATTCGATTTGTTAAACTAACATTATCTTCCTGTATTGTCATTATATTCAAAGGGTGTCTACTTAATGCGTCTACATATAACATAGATTTTCCTGGCCTATGTTCAATAGTATAATCAAAATCTTCTAGCATTAATGCCCATGTAGCAATTCTTAAACATAAATCTCGTTTCTGCATTGTTAATGCAAAAGCTTGACAATCTGTAATAATTTAAAAGGTATACCTATATGGTAAACTCGAAATTTTTTTAATGCCTTAACTATAGCGAGTATTTCTAACTCATAACTACAATATTTAGATTCAGTATCTGTGGTTTTCCAACTAGCATAATAAGCAGGATGAAATTTCTGATCTTCCGAATCACATTGCATTAAAATGGCACCTAATCCAAAACGAGAGGCATCAGTACATAACTCTGTGAAAGCATTTGTACGGTACAACTTTAAAACTGGATCGTCAGATAAGATTTTCTTCAAAGATTCAAAGGCCATAATTTGATTTTCATTAAAAATAAATTTAACATCCTTTTTTAACAATTCAGAAAGAGGACATGCAATTGTTGAATAGTTGGGAATAAACTTACGAAAATATCCCGTAAGACCAAGAAAACTCTGTACATCACTAATGCTACTCGGTTTTGGGAATTTCATTACAGCCAATGTTTTCCCTTGTGATGGTTTCACAAATTCATTTTCTATAATGTGCCCGAGATACTCAATTTTTGTTTGTAAAAAACAACATTTATCCCAATTGATTTTTGACCATAACTGCTTGCTGTCTTTAATATACTACAAATATTCTCAATTGCTTCTAATTCAGATCGTGGTGGAACAATCAGATCATCCATAGAACTTGACCTTGATTAATATGATCACGAAAAACTGCATTAATAAATTTCTGGAATACTGCTGGAGAATTACATAATCCAAATGGTGTTCTCAAAAACTCAAACCGTCCATCAGGTGTTATGAAAGCAGTGTAATTTATGCTTTTATTACTAACAGGTACATGAAAAAAAACATTTTTTAAATCCAAAGTACTAAAAATTGTAGATCCTTGTAATTTATCCAATGGAAGTGGATAACGGTCTTTAATAATGTTCTTATTTAACTTCCGATAATCAACGCATAATCGTGTTTTACCATTCTTTCTACTAACTAGAACAACTGGACTAGCATATTCTGATGAACTAGTTCTTATGATACCTTGATCTAACCATTCTTGAACATGACTATTAACAATTTCTTTATCTTTTGGAGATAACCTCTGCGGACGTTCATACACAGGTATTTCATCCTTTAAAATGAATTCTAGTTTTATACCAGTTTTTTTCTCTTCCTTCGGACTATAATTTTTAATTTCCAACTCTAAACGAGTTTTTAAAGTTTCGTCAGTAATGGATTGCAAATCTATTTTATTTTTTCCTATATTTTCTTCTTCATCAAATAATTCAATACGCATTATCTCTGGAAAATCATCTGCTATAATAACCTCTTTCTTTGAAAATGTCACGTTGTTATTCTGAACTATCATATCTGCTTCTATAAGAATCTCACAACCTAACAATAATTCATGCTTTAAATATTTGTCTGATACAACATGTATAGTTACTTGAAATTCATTATTATCTATTAAAATGTCAGTTTTAAAACTTCCTAATGTTGTTATCATTTCCAATACAATCCCTTTACAAACAATTTCAGATCCTGTAAACAATGGCATTCCTAACCTTACATATTGAAACACTGACATCAAATGAAGTTCGCTCCCAGTATCGATAAATGCTTTCATTTTATTGTTTAATATTTGTACCTGCTTGAATATTCCAGTGAGTGATTTCGTATGAACATTGCAACTATCAACATGTTTGATCTCACCTGTATCTTTGCAGCTCGAAGCGATGTCCAAATTTCCCACATTTGAAACATTTTGTACCTTTATCTTTAAATCGACAATCATTGGCAGAATGATTCTTCCCTCCAAAATTGTGACACCTAAATGTACGATTTACTCGTGATACTCCTGATTGATCTTGAGTAGGTTTCTTATCAGAATTCTCAGCTTTTTTCACAGTAATTGTATTTGTTTGTTCACTCAAGGTCACTTTTGAGAATGCTTCCACCAATTCATTTACTGAACGAATCCTTCCTATTCTTGCTTGATCTCTTAATGCAATATTAGGTATTCCATCTATTAAGTAATCTAAAGGATCTCTCTCAACAATATAAATTTGATTGCCCAAAATAATTTTATCATGAACATATTCTTGAAAACTTTCAGATTTCTTCCAAATACGCTCTTCAAATTGTTTGCGCAGTACAATACGACTCGGTCGATGATTAAATACTTTCCCTAGATCCTCCAACAAATTATTAATAGGTAACTCCATATGACTAGACTTAGAATGAAGCCATTCTAAAGCTCTGCCTTTAAGTCGCATTGCTATTAGAATTCTAGTATGATCTTCATCAATATGATAAATTCTTTTTAACATAATAAGTTGCTTTTTCCACAACTCAATATCTCCTGAATTACCATCAAAGTTTCTTAATAAATCCGCTATCAACGTTACATTAATTTTAGGAGGTCTATGAACCTCAATCTGCTCTAAATTCGCTGGTCTTCTTTCTACACTTAATCGTTGCATTTCTTAAAGCGACTCTATTTCTTCTCTCATTAATTGCAATTCTTGTTCTAATCATCCTCTTCCATTATCACGAATCTCATTATTTAAAAACAAACTTTCTTCATTAGGTTCAACATAACGTACATCATTTGTTACACCTCTCCTAGCAACTGATAATTCTTCAAGAAAATTTCTATCTGGATCAGCTTCATATAATCTACCTATTAGCTCATTCTTTGTTCCCGAAACTGGTAAATCTCGTTCTCTGAGTTTTGCTTTTAGCTCAGGAACCGTGAACATATGAGCCTCCATTATACTCAACTTTTGCACACCACTCTTATATTATTAACTCACTTTAATAGATTCTTCTACACTACTTTCACATTACTCAGTATTCACAGATTAATTCTGTTTCTATCCCGGCTGAGCCCCCAATTTGTAGGAAAGAATACAAATTTATTTTTTCAGAACAACTTTTTATTCGTCCTTTCTTCAACGTCTCTTTACAAAAAGTGACCACCCGTCTATTCCACTCCGAAAACAAAACACAATTCGAAAATTCGCAAACAACATGTAACTAAGTGTAACTAAGCATATTTTATAACAAATTCCTACATATATGTCATTGGATTGTGATTATCCTGCAAGTGCCAAGAGTTTATGGCTTTTTCTCCAAAAGGCGGGTTTTAACGTTCATCTAAAGAGTGATAATTGTAATCGAACATTGAATGCTTTATTAGGAGAAATTAATTCATTAGTAGGATCAAATAATTAATACTGCTTATGTTTAAAAATAGTTACTTCATTGAAATATTCTCTGTCGCATTCAATTTTTATTACAAAAATGTTTGAATGTACTATTTGTAAGGATGGGTTTGATAATTATCTGGCATATTTAAGACATGAAACTCTGCCACGATAGTTCCAATTATTTTAAATGTGGCGGACTCAATTGCAACAGAACTTTTACAACATATGATTGTTTTAGAAAGCATGTCAAAACAAAACATGTTCAGAGAAGTCAAACCCTTTCAGAACTAATAAGAGAAGATACAGGAATTAATAATTATGATTTTATAAACAGTGAAGTCGATATTCTGCATCCTGATATTACATCCATTACTAATGAAGCAGATGAACTATTGTGTTCATCGTTCATTGATGATACGGTGTTAAGAAATTCAAAAAAGGAATATAATAGTGATTTGCTTGTACAATTTGCAGCAAAATTATATAAGCAATCAGATATTCCTCGTAGTCGTGCCAAAGAAAATGTTGCCGATACTACTGAGTTAATAGAGACAATTTTAAATGATATCAAAACAGACATAGTTAGAAATTATGAATGTTGTGGTGCTAAAAATATGATCGAAGACATTGATAAAATATTTGAAAAACATAATAATCGTTTTAATGACATAAGTACAGAGTCGAAATATTTTAAATTATTTCAAAAAATAGGAACACACATTCCACCAAAAGAAGTAATTATTGGTGAACGATTAGAATACCGTAATATAAATCTTGTAAAACATGCAAAACTGTTAAATGTCACCGTACAATTTATTCCAATCCCTCTGTAGCCAACATTACGGAACAAAAAACGAGGGAGAATTGTCCAGCGCTATTTTTCAACCGATTTCAATGTTTTTGGGCTTGTTATAATCGTTAGGACTCGTCTTTTGTCATAAATAAAGCCGTATTTTCAAAAAAACGTAAAAAAATAAAATTGTTTAAAAATTCGCATTAATAATATTTATACGCAAAATAAATTGAAAAATCGGGCTTCTTTATGACGAGATGCCAGACCTAACAATTCCAAAAACCCCAAAAACATTGAAATCTGTTGAGAAATAGAGCCGTACAATTGTCCCGCGTTTTTGAGGTGGACGAGAACCAAAAATTTTTAGGAAGAAAGCTAGGCTTCCTCCCCTCTCGCGGCTCACGCTAACGTGTTCCCCCACTCCAGCATCGAAACTTACTGCAAAGCTTTCCTCATATTTACGCTATTCCCCTATCTGTAACTATACACATATAAATACCGCTAAAATAATGTTGAGAACATTTCATTTCGCCGATATAATGAAATTGCTAAAAATGCAATTATCATTTTGAAATAAAATTGTAGAAAAGGAGATTTCGTAATGCTTGAAATATAGGGCATACGGCGAAACGCGGGACAATGGTACAGTCGTATTTTTCAACAGATTTTGATGAGACTAGTAATCATTAAAGCCATTCTTCATGTAGATTGTCCTAAAGAGCTCGCATTTTCGATAAAGCCTATAGTTTTCCAGTTATGAACGATTGAAGATGGACGTGCGCAACAGCTGATCTACGCGAGAGAAGAAATATGTATTTGTGCGTCGTACAACTTCAAACGTTCATAGCTGTAAAACTATAAGCTTTATCGAAAATGCGAGCTCTTTAGGACAATCTACATGAAGAATGGCTTTAATTATTACTAGTCCCATCAAATTCTGTTGAAAAATACGACTGTACCATTGTCCCGCGTTTCGCCGTATGCCCTATATTTTAAGCAATACGAAATCTCCTTTTCTACAATTTTATTTCAAAATGATAATTGCATTTTTAGCAATTTCATTATATCGGCGAAATGAAATGCTCTCAACATTATTTTAGCGGTATTTATATGTGTATAGCTACAGATAGGGGAATAGCGTATATATGAGGAAAGCTTTGCAGTAAGTTTCGATGCTGGAGTGGGGGAACACGTTAGCGTGAGCCGCGAGAGGGGAGGAAGCCTAGCTTTCTTCCTAAACATTTTTGGTTTTCGTCCACCTAAAAACGCAGGACAATGGTACGGCTCTATTTCTCAACCGATTTTAATGTTTTTGGGATTGTTGGAATCGTTATGTCTGGCACCTCGTCATAAAGAAGCCCAATTTTTCAATTTGTTTTGCGTTTAAATATTATTAATGCAAATTTTTAAACAATTTTTTTTACGTTTTTTGGAAAATACGGCTTTATTTATGACACGGTGTGACTCCTAGCGATTCCAACAAGCCAAAAAACATTGAAATCGGTCGAAAAATAGCGCTGGACAATTCTCTCTCGTTTTTCATTCCGTAATGTTGGCTACAGAGGGCTTGAAGGATCCCGTTAAGGCTGGTTCTCAAATTTTTTTTTCAAATGCCTGGATTTTACAATCAAATTATGTTGTATATAGACACTCTCAAAGATGAAACCATTATATCAAACTTTATACAGTGTTAACTGTGGAAAACTGTCTGTAAAAATTTATCTGAAAAAGTTGTTATTCCGGTATTTTTATATTATGATGATTATGAAAATAATAACCCTTTAGGAAGCCATAGAGGAATATCAAAATGTGGTGCGGCGTATTTATCTATTCCATGTTTACCACCATCATTAAATTCCCAACTAAGTAATATTTTTTTATTTTTACTGTTCAATCAGTTAGATAAAAAAGTGTATGAAAATATATTAATATTTGCAAAGGTTTTAGACGAGCTGAAATAACTAGATACATATGGTATTGATATAGAATTAAACGGTAGTACACAAAGAATTTATTTTAAGTTAGCTCTTGTTTTAGGTGACAATCTTGGTGTTCACAGCATGTTAGGATTCACTGAGGTTTCAACAGCAAAAAGTTTTGTCGCTTCTGTAGAATTTCTAAAAGCAATATAGAAGAAGTTTTTTATGAGAGTGAGAACTTGTTAAGAAATAAAATTAATTATAATGAGGATTTATTATTGAATAATGAAAAATGTACTGGTGTTAAAAAAGCATGCATTTTTAATGATATATCAGATTTCCATGTCACTCAAAATTTATCAGTTGATGTAATGCACGATGTACTAGAAAGCGTATGTCAGTATGACATTGGACTCATTTTATATGAATTCATTGAAGTCCGTAAATTTTTTACGTTAGAAGAATTAAATATTAGAATTGAAGGTTTTGATTATGGCTTAAATAAAAATACACCACCAGAAATATTGGAAGCACAAATTAAAAATAAAAAAATTATAATTTCAGCATCTCAAATGTTGTGTCTTATACGCCATTTGTCACTAATAATCGGTTGTTTTGTTCCACACAATAATCCAATTTGGGAATTTTTATTACAATTAAAAGAATTATAGTTGTAAGTAATGATTTACACATAAGTACATCAGATGTTTTGAAAGATATAGTTGCTGAATTTTTAGAGACTAAGGTAAAATTATTTCCTGGTAGTCTAAAACCGAAACATCACTTTTTAATTCATTATGGGCGAATATTTTCTTTATCAGGACCATTTTGGAATACGTCTTCTATGCGTTTTGAGAGTAAACATCATGTTGGTAAATTAACTTCTCACGTATCAATAAATCGTATTAATGTTTGTCGAACAATAGCAATAAAACATCAGTTACAACTCAATTATAAATTTTTAAATCAAAACAAGTATAATTCTGAATCTTTATATTCCACCAAACATTGTAAAGATATATTAATTAATCAACTTTAAAATTTTAATTTATATAAAAATTTGTTACCAAATGGCATTAAAAATCGTGACAGTATAACAGTTATAAAATATATAAACATTCATGAACATAATGTAACTATAGGAAAATTTATAGTGATTCCTTCAGAATATGATCCTATTTTTTATCAAATAGAATTATTTATATTTCACGAAAGCAAAATTTTTATTGTAACAAAAATAGTCTATGTAATTTACAGCAATAATTTTGGAGCTTATTATATTATATGTAACAATAGCTTAAAATGGAAAGTGATGGATGTAACACACATTATCGGTAATATTGTTATTACTCATATTGTAACTTTAAGCAATGGAAAAAAATACATAGTAAAATACTGGTATTAAATAATGTGTTCTTTAATATAATTATTATAATGAAGTTCATATTCAAATAAAATTATTGTTCGAAAAATTAACTCTCTTTTGACTGGACTTAATGTACATTTAAAAAAAAACATGTATCGTAACACAAATAAATGTTTAACAGTAATAGTATTTTTTACCGTGCTTCATATGATTATTAACAGTTCCATTTTTACGGTGCTAAACGGAAAATTTTTCTATGGGAATAAGAAAATATCAATTGTTTTTTGTAATTTTTACGAAGATGTCACGATGTCCCCAATATACGGTGGAGCACGGTAATTTTTCTTATTTTTTAACAGTAAATTTTACTGGAAATTTCTTTCCGTATGATTCTTCATTTTAAACACGTGTCATGAATCAGAACAGTAAGAATACTGTAGGAATTTGATACAATAATGCAGATAGAATTTTCAAGCTAATTTATTTATTCCTTTTTTCTCATACATAAATTTCATATAATTAACATTCTTCAATGCACACATAACATTATGGTTTAGACATGTAGGTAGGTGTGTATTGCTATTATACTATCTTTCAGTCTAAAATCACCCCACTCATATTCATCGATATCACTTATAACAAAATCACAGATATTACTAAGCCAATTCTTCTTTTTGATTCCATTCAAGAAAATCTCTTCATCCTCATTTGAACTCACATATTTCCTTATAACCTCTTTGTATCTATAGTAAGGCGAATAACCATCCATCCAATGTAAACCGTGATGATTATAATATAACCAGCTAGATGGAATGAAAAACAAGAAATTCATCACTTAAAAAGATATATATTTGGAAAATGAATTATACTTACTTTGATTGCTTTATCTCCGCCTCATTTAACCATGTATATGGAAACGGTGGTGAAAATAAAATGTGAAACACTTTTCCATCGCGTAAGACTGCAAATTCTTTCACTATGAATGATTTATCTTTCAATCGAAAACCTTGAAAATCCACAAATGTTGGAGCCATTGTTTCAATCTTCAGGATTTTTTGGACAAATTGTGTTAAACTGTTGTCCCTCCTCCCTCAAACGATTTATTTACTCGAGAGAGAGTACTGGACAGTAAGTTGCACTCCAAACACTCAATGAATAAATCAAATATTTGCACACGCTATTATATATTAGTTTAAAAATTGCTGAGCTATGAAAAAAGTAACACACTCAGCTACATTTAGGGTAAAGGGTGTTCAGCGGGGGTAGTAGCATGCTGCAAAGTTTCAAGGTTACGCGTGCGAAAAAAACAACGCAGGAAGAATCTCTGTTTTACCATCTAGGAAACTGCTTTTACCGACTGGGACCTGACGTCAGACGAGTGGGGGTGTGACGTCAAAAGGCTGCAAGTATCATCATGCACCCCCCACAACCCTCTCGCCACTACTTGCTGCGAGCTCACGTGGAGCCTCCGATTTCCCCCACCACCACCATTTAGCATTTCTTGACTCCCCCCACCACCTTGCAACCAGGTTGATCTGAGTGGACAGGAGTGAGGAGGGCTAGAATCGGCATAGCTTCTCTACTTAAGTCATACACACTTTTGAAGTGTGTTTTAGGTCGTTGTCTTGCTGATATACAAATCCGCGACGAATTAATTGTAATCCAGAAGGGATTGCGTGACTCATCAGAATATCTTTAAACTTTTCCTTATTTAAAATGCCAGATATTCTCAATAAATCTCCCACACTTGTTGCCGAAAAGCCACCCCACACCATAATTGAGCCACCACCATGCTTTACAGTTGGGATTAAGCATTGTGGTATCATTTTTTCGCTAATTAACCGTCGTACAAAGACCCGACGCTTAACTCCAAAAACTTCAAATTTTGACTCATTAGTCCAAAATACCTTCTTTCAATCTTCAAGTGACCAATCTTTGTGTAATTTCGCCCACGCTAAGCGCTTTTTTTTATTAGTGGGACGCAGAAAAGGCTTCCTCACCGCTATCCTTCCATGGAGGTTTGCTTCTTTTAGACGTCTTCTTACGGTAGATATTGAAATATTTTTTGATTTTGTATTAACAATATTTGCTCTTATTTCAGGAACGGTTAATCTCCTATTTCATTTACTTAATACGTTAATATATTTGTCTTCTGCAACTGATGTTATGCGAGGTCTACCGACTCTACTTCGATTTGTGTTACTGCCACATTCATTAAAACGTTTAATTGCCTTATACACAGACGTTTTTGATATTTTTAACTGGGCTGCAATAGCCCTTTGCGCTTTACCTACTTTGGAGAGCGTAATTATTGCTGAGCGAGTTTCTAAAGATAATTCCATTACTTTTCTCATTTTTATGGTTACCAATATCTTAACTTTATGGAATTCACGAAATAGTAAGCGACAAAAACCAATATGAAGATATCTATTTACTTTCCTTTGTTTTATATTAAATTTGAAGAACACAATCTTAAGTTGCAAAAAGGGGAATAGTGGCAGCACTGCTCAGGTTCTTCCTTAAAGTAAAGTAACGGCTCTGCCATACTGATAATTAAATGATAATCTAAGAAGACTTAAATGTTTTAAATAAAATTTATATAATTATATAATGCATTCAATTAGGATTGTTGTTGAAAATTAAACTATCCATCAACAAGACAGTCATTCAAAAAAGTTTAAATTATGAAATTGCTACAATAAAATGATAATCTTAATATGCAACATTTCCCCTGGGATGAATTTCATGGAATATTAGAAAAAACATCTAAATTCGATAGAATGAAGTAATAATCCTAACAAAAGAAAATAAATACATTGATGCATCATCCAAGTAATTACAAGAAGAATTGAAATTGTAAAACAATAACATTAACCAGGAAAACTGTTGCACTTTTAATAAAAATAAAATTTAAATTATTTCTAGACATATTCAGATTTAATTGAATTAAAACTTATAAAATAAATAGGAGCCTTATTTGATACCCAAAGTTTATTCTTTCCTGAAATTGTTTCTCAACAACAGCGGGCAGTTGTTTTTCAGCCAGGAAGGATATTTGACACTGGTTTATAAATTGTACTTTAATTCTGGAAAAACTAATCGATTTTTCATGTTTCATGTCTTAAAGAAAAGGGGGGATTTTAAGCTTTAGCGTGGTCAAATTTCAAATATATACAACTATATTCTAAAGTGGTGCATTGAAATGAATTTCGATAACAAAACTATTGCTAAAACGAAATGTAGCGCTAAAATTTCCTACTTGTTATTCAGTAATCATTTAATTTTACATAAAGAAATTGTAATACTAAAATGTAGAATTTAATAAGCTTTTCAGCTGACTTTTAATTTTTCGTATGGCTCTTTTCGTTCTCATGCAACACGCGTTTAAAGAGAGTACTGTTTTCTGCACAATTTTCGTAGGTGGTCTCATACTTTTCGACGGCAGTGTATGTACATCGACGCAACTATGCCGATTATTAATATTACCTCCTAATGTTTTACATTCCTGATCCTGGTGCTGATGATATTCATTTTCTGCCTATTTTTAAAAGGATCCTCGGTAGTACCCATTTAGTTGAAAAGTCTGGAGAATAATACGGCGTTGTTCATTGATTAATTTTCAAGTCATTTTATCTTTTCAGTGACGAGGCATATGAACTGCTCTAAGTTGGTCAAGCAATAAGAAATATATTAAAAAAGCTATTATAAGAATTTTTTTTTTTCTGTTTGAATCTTACTGTTTTATCAGATAAAGCAGTTTGCTACATCATTGGAAGAGCAAAATTACTCGAAAATAGATTCTCAAGTAAAGCCAAAGTCTTCTCTAGAAATTTCAATCTAAGTGGAGAGCTTGAAGGATCCCTTTAAGAATAAATAATCCTTTTCTTCATTTTACGAAGGGACAAGCCACAAAATTAAAAATAATGTTTTCTTTATGCCGTAGAATGGCCATAGTTTTTGCCCTTTTGCCTAGTAAGTTTTGCACAGTGTCTGCTTAATTGAACTTGTCAGTAAAATTAGCCAAGTTAGGTCAGATTCTAGTTTATAGTGACTAGAAGTTGATATGGTAACCAAAAAGAAATATTTTACAATTCACCAAGCAAATCGTAAAAAAGTGAAGTAAAAAGTATAAGCATTTACTAACTTATCTCTGAAATCTTTTCGTATCTAAGAGCGTGTAATGACTATGAATAATAATCTACAGCATTAACAAAAAATTATTCTTAATTTTTTGGCTTGTCCACTCATAAAGTGAAAAAAGGTTTATTTATTTTTAAAGGAATCCTTCAAGTTCTCCACTTACATCGAAATTTCTAGAGAAGACTATGGCCTTACTTGAGAATATATTTTTAAGTCATTTTACTCTTCCAATTATATAGTAAATTGCTCTATCTGAAAAACAAGATTTTTAAAAACAGAAACAATAAAATTTCTTATAATCGCTTTTTTAATATAATACTTATTTTTTGATTACCTTAGAGCAGTTCATATGCCGCATTACCGAAAAGATAAAACGACTTGAAAATTAATTTATGAATAACGCCGTATTATTCCCCAGACTTTTCAATTAAATGGGTGCTATCGAGGATTCTTTTAAAAATAGGCAGAAAATGAATTTCATGAGCACCAGGATCAGGAATGTAAGACATTAGGAGGTAATAAATTAATAATCGGCGTAGTTGCGTGCATGTGTATATGCGTGTACGACAATACGGTTCGGCGGAGAGGTACAAATTTAATTTGTTGTTTGAAGGGGAATTGTCAACCAAAGTGAAAGTAAAATAATTTTCCGTTGAATCAAAGCCCTGATTTATCGATTTAAAATTGATTTATCTCAGCAATGATGTTTTTCTCCGGATTTTATAATATAGGACTTTTCGACTTAGTTTATGCTCAAGGGTGTGGTTAAAATTAAAAGCATCATTGCTGATATACCCTGTATAAATAATAAATATTAGAATTAAATAAGTCAATGACTTTATTTCAAACCATTGTGTTATTTATTGTTTTTTTTAATCATATCCTTTTGTTCTTTTTTTCAGATCCTCAGACAATTTTGGGGAAAGTATTTTGTTTTTATTTCTTTTCTCCTTCTTTCGCTCTCTCTCTGTCTCTGTCTCTGTCTCTGTCTTTCAATACGCCTGCTGAATAGCGCCAATACACACTTGCTAAAAAGCACGAATTGGTCGGCTAAAAAGCGCAAATTAAAAATTTATAATATTACGTATTTTTTACTAATATTAAATATTGTCACCAATTTAACCTTGGTATATTTACTGGTATAATATACAAATTATTGATAACGGCCACAATGAAGCTTTGTGCTAGGAATGAAGATATTATTAAAAATGGCCAGTTGTTAGAGGATGAGCACATGGATCATTTTTTTTCATATACTAAAATTGTGTTCTAATTATAATCCTCGAAGTACACTATTAGTTCAGATTCCTGATAATATTGAAAGTGTACGAAAAAATGTAAAACATATTCAGATATTACAAAGCTGTGATGATTTTAAATCTAATCAAGGTGGTCATTGGGTTTGCTCTTATTATGATGGTAAATCAATATATATTTATGATTCATTGAATAGGAAAAGGTTGCATGCCCATCATGAAATATTTCCGAAAAAATTGTTCCCATTTTATAATTTTAACAATGAATCGGTTATATTTCCATTAGTGCAATCGCAAAGAAACGGAAATGATTGTGGTGTATTTGCTATAGCATTCGCAACTTCTCTTTTATACAATATAAAACCTAATGAAGTTTTATATGATGAAAAGTTAATGCGTCAACATTTAATACGCATTCTAAAATCGAATCGTTTAGACCATTTCCCCATTATACAGAAGCCAAATGAAAAAGCTAAAATTGTTACTTTTGACGTATTACAAAATAATCGTAAGGCAGCTTTTCGAAAAAGAGAATTAAGAAGAAAGGAAAGTGAAGAGCAACGTTCAGAGAGGTTGGAAAAAGCTTCTACTTATATAAATGAAAACCGAAAAAAGGAAATTGCTAAGCAACGTTCAGAACGGTTGAAAAAAGCTTCAACTTATATAAAAGAAAAGCGAAAAGGTGATAAAGAAAACAAAGATATTCATGTTAGTAAAAACGTTTGTGATAATAAAAGTAATTTGAAAATACATGTAAGTATTAAAACAGACCACGGTATTTTAGTAATTAATAATGATGAAGTTCTGATTGGAGAAAAAGAAACAAATAATATTTATAAAAATGAGCAAGAAGCCAACATTAAATATTTACAAAATAATAAAAACAAGAAAATTTCAAATGTAGATAACATGCATGAAAATACTAATGGTATAGAAATTCACATAAAGAAAGAATCAAACTATTTCAGTTTGAATACCGAAAATACACAAATTAGTGTATTTGAAAATATTTCCAATTTGAATTCTACATCTAAGAAGCACGCTTTGTCAAATATTTGTAAATATGAAATTTCGTCAAATTCGAAACAGTTAAAACTTAATAATTATTCACTTAATTATGATGATAGACGAAGTAATACATTAATGGCAAAGCAAGTACATTATGAATTAAATAAAAAAGATATTTTAGGAAAACGAAAAAGATTTTATGAATCAAATAAAGAAGCTACATTAAAGAAAAATAAAATATCATATGATACAAATAGAGAAGCTATATTAGAAAAGAGAAAAAATTCATACGAATCAAATAAAGAAATTGTACTAAAAAAAAAGAAAAATATGCTACGAAACTAATAAATCAAGAAAACTTAGTGCTGTAAAAGAAAATTATTAGTAAATACAATCGTATAAATAGACAAAACAGTAATATTCCGTTAAAATTTACTGCTGAAAGATACATACAAAATTTAACAAAAAATTTAGGCATTCCTTCGCTAACAGAAAACAGAATAGAAGCCGAACGCATAACAAAATAGTGTTTACATACTCGAAATTTGTACATTACGGGTACAAAGAAAATTTTAAAATAAATGAAACAAAAAGCCGAAGTTTCTATAACTCGGTTCAAACAATGTAATTCTACGGATATTATGAATAAAGTTAATTCTTTATGTGGATTGTCAAAACATATTGCTTCCTCGGAGCAATATATCTATGACACTTCGTACTATTCAATGAGTGAAATTGCTGAGGTAAATTTAGATTTCTCTATGAGTATAGGGGAAGATTTTGCTACGACTAAAACAAATTTAGAAAGAAGTATTACTAAGATCGTCATGAATTTTGAAGGTAAATGTATTAATATCATGCCATTATTGGAATCGAAAAATAAAAGTAAGAAAGCATGGCGTTGTCATTTTCTTTGTAAAATTAAGGATACTAATTTAATAAATGATTTAAAAGAATTCTATGAAAATTTATTACAGTGTACCCTAAAAAAGTTACATAAATTTATGACAGATATAAATCATTGTTCTAATAAAATAAATTATAACAAACTTGGTCATTCACATAGCTGTTACATAAACTATAAGCTTTGTGGGTCAAAATTTTTAGCAGTACAAATATTGTCTTCTCATTTTCCTGAAATAAGGTACATTAAAAGATTGTTATACGATTTGATGGCTTTAGATGCAAAACTTAATAATTTGGACAAAGCTTTGAATGAAAGTGACGTCAATTTACTTCCAGAGATATCGAAGGAAACTCAAGAAAATGCTGCAGCACATAGAGAGAAATTCACAGAAATTAATTTAAATGAAGACGACATAAAATCTCAATATTTTCTTGCCTTTAAAGCTTTTACAAAACGTTCTATCGATATACCTAAATGGCCTTGTATTTCTTGTGAAAAGTTATCTTTTGAGAGAAATGTAACGAGAATAAAAATTTGTAATAAAACGTATGGCTCAAAACTTTGGAGGAAGCTGCTGCAACATATAGATTATAAAGAGAATGATACTGCTTATATTTGTCAATATTGTAAAAGTAAAATTTGCTTTAATATTATGCCACCTACGTGTATCTTGAACAATTTAGATGCACGGAAAGTACCAGAAGAAATAGAAAACCTAAATGATTATGAACGAATCCTGATTCAAAGAGCTAAAGCATTTCAAACTGTTTTGCGAATGGGAACTGCTATGAATAAAAATATACCACACAGAGGTATGATTCCTAAAGTTAAAGGTAGGACATTCCATTTGCCTTTGCCATTGGAAGAAACATTTGAAAAAATCTGTCCTTCGCATGTACCCATAAATGTAAACCATGAATTATACATACTGGTAAGAGGAATTCCTACTAAATCGAACATAGTGTGGGAAAATTTAGTGGATGTAGACAAAGTATGGAACGCTTTATTATGGTTGAAGGATAATAATCCTTTATATTCAGAAACAGTCCTACCTATATCTTCTGATGGCTTGCTATTACAGTCTAGTTTGAAAGACACTGAATTCCAAATAGATAATGACTTGAGAGAAGATGATGAAATATTTGAAAAAATAAATGATAAAGAAAAAGAAAACAATGCTTTAGTGACACAAAAGTCTCAATCTGATTCATATTATGATCAGTATACAATTTATCCAATGTATGAAGGTAGAACTGATAAATCGGCAACTGAGCTATATCAAATGCTGAAGGTTCATGATCATCCTTTGGACTGTAATTATAAACTATTAGACGTAATGTGCTTTCCAGATTTATTTCCGTATGGAATTAATGGACAACGTGAAAACCGAAGTGTTCGTCTTAGTGATTTCGAATTTATTAAATCAAGGCTTATGTCTAAACATTCACGATTTCGTTTAAATATACAGTACTTATTTTATTTATTACATGACTGTAACATACGAAACATTAATGCTGGTATATTTCATAAACTAAATATTACGAATCCTCGTGAAAAGTATACGGCCTCTAGTTATTTAGAAAAGTTGTCTAAACATCAACTGGAGACTAATTTAAACACTATTTTTGCTAGATTACGTAATACGCCGCAATGTTGGATTAGACCAAGATGTATGTTGAAATGTATGATTTATAACTATGGACCTGCCACATGGTTTTTGACACTTAGTCCGAGCGAATGGCTTTGGTCAGATATGATTGAATACCTTCGTGAAATAAATAGTCCCAAATCGAAAACCATGTCAATAAATGAGCTTATTGCTTCTGATCCAGTATCAGTATCTAGATTCATTAAAAATAAATTTCAAGCAATTAATGATTTTATAACTTCACCTGATAATCCTATTGAAGAAGTCTCGCATTACTTTATACGTAGAGAATATCAAGGTAGAGGTACTCAACATTTTCACAAGTTAATTTGGATTAAAGATGCTCCAATAATTGACGTATCTTCTAATGAAGATGTAGCAGCATTTATTCTAAAGTATGTTACTTGCAGAATGCCTTCCAAAAATATTTCTCCTGAATTATACAGACGCGTTGATAAGCAACAACGAAACAAGCATAACAGTTATTGTTTACGTGCTAAAAAAAAAAACAAAAATGGGACTAGTCAAATTTGCAGATTTGGTTTTTCTCGACCAATAACAGATCAAGAGACACGGTAGTGTCTCGACGGCAAGTACATAAAAGTAGGTATAGACGTGTCTATACCGCCGTCCAGGCACTACTGTATCTTATACAGCAAGATTGGCCGTCTCAATTTTTAAATCGATTTTTTTCCGTAAATGAAACACTGTCATGATTTCAGTAAAGCTTTTCTTGAAATGGATTAGAACAAGCTTTTATTTGAGCCCATAAACATCAAAATTGGTTCACGCAATCCAGAGATCTCATAATCTGTTAGCTATATATATAACGAATTTAATTTCTTTCCGTCATCTTCTTCTTCTCCAGCCAGAGTGTATGTCTCGGGCTGAAGTTGGTCGCTAAGAAAAATGACGTCATTTTCACAACGCTTCCAACATAATATACTCAACGATCAAACTATGTATGGTTGTGAACTGTCAATTCGGCGACTATATTGAACTGTGTAAATTGTAATGTGAGGTTATTTTTATTTTAATGCAGTGAGGTTATTCATCGTGTTGCGATATTGCATCTGTTAATTTCTACAATCACAAATAATTCAATTAACAGTGACTGAAGGATTCGCGAATTAGATAAGTATAATATTATATTTTACAATACAGGATGTAGTATATACTTTGTGGTACTTTGTGGTATTTCTTTTTGCAGATAAATTAAGACAGAATATTTTCATATTCATTGATGAGGATAGAGCTGACTGGATTAAATAAAATTAATATTTACAAGTCTGTGCCAATGAGAAATATACTTTCAACAGTAATGTGCATCGGTCATTATCAGGAGGATATTAATTGAAAGAAATTGTTAAGGTACTTAATAATCATATGCTAAACTTTCAGGTATTGAAATCATTAATCAAATGCATGTTTTGCTTTTTGTTTTCTTTAAACTGATATTGATTGTAATTATCCGATAGGTTATATCATATATATATAAACAAATATTTCAGATTAAATTATGGCAATGCTAATTTGAAAGATATGAAACATTCCAAAAAATCTTTATTTACGTAAAATACAAGTTGACCAGTATTTGGATTTGAACAAATTATACGATAGTAGATGTTTACAAAAGATGCGAAGACAACCAAATATTACAGAAGTTAGGTCAACAAGCAATAAAGAAAATGGAGATGGGGCAAAATCAAATACTGGTAAGTAACTGAGATGTTTCATGTTCCTTCAAATATTTATTTTCTTTGAAGATTTGAGATATTTAAATGATGAATTTGATTTTATGTTTACTCAGATGTTATCATTTAGCATTTTACAGTCACTGTGCAAGTGTATTATAGCAAATAGTAATACTTGTGCTTTGACTTAAATACATTTGGTACAATTGAATTAGAAAACCAAGGAAGAAGATTCGCTCACATACTGACTATTGGAGTTGAATCAATCATTGGGCTTTTCATTCCTGCATTCTGGTATTTGAAACAGGCAAAGATGAAACCATTGAAAGATTGGCAAAGTAAGAATAAGCCAATTTTCAAAAAAGCGTCGCCTTTGCTCAGCCATAATTTGAGGATGAAATTCATTAGATAAAATTCTGTAAAATTGAGTTAGTAACTGCTGTTTGTTTTCCTCTGTTACCTATGCTAGTATTCTAGGCCAAAGGCAGTATACTGGTCATTGGTATGGATGAAAAAATGCATGTTTATTCTCAATTGAAACTCAGTCCAAAAATTAATGGTTTCCACTCCATTTTGCAGCACCAGAAATCCGACCAGTTTCAACAGTGTATAGAAATTAGCGAAACGAACATTTGAGGACTCTGGCACAGGAAATGTTATAAGGACGACTCGCTAATATATCTCCTATATCACCTTTGTCAAGAATTAGCAGCATAAATGTGATAGTAACTGGCGCTAAACAGAAACGTGGTATGCAAAACGACATTGTCAGCTTTGAATATATGCTTGATTGTAGCTTATTCAAAGCTTTGCGAATTGCTTGTCTAGTCTTGCCCCAGTATCAACTCAGGTAGTTGATGAAACTAGTGAAGTCTAGCAAGGTCAGATGGTGGTAAAAGTCAAATGTTGATAAACAGAAAATGTAAATTAATTAAAACATATATTTTACTTAATTATTTTTATATGTTGAAAGTATGTTTATTGATTATGAAAAATTTAATCAAACTTTTATTATAGTGAAACTGAAAACATTAAACAAGTAGCCGGGGCATTAATTATGAAGTTCATTTATGCAGAATGCATTACAAATATCAATAAACTCAATGCGTTGACTGTGATATTTTTTCAATATTAATATATATTATTTTATTAGTTAAGCTCTGCTGTTTCAAAAAACGAGATGTGTGGAAATTTTCTTTAAATTCTGTAGAAAAATTAAAAGAATTATTTAATTTTTTAAATATTATACTCTTACAAAACGTTATGAAATCCCACAAAAAACAGACTTCGCCTGTATAAAAAGGCGGCAAGTACATAAACCATTTAGCATAAATAATATAGTAAAATTATCCAATTAAAAAAAGTAGTGAAATCCAAATATTAGGCAAGTGTATTTTTTCACCTTAGCAAAAGTTAAATTTTTGAAAAAAAAGGAACAACAAAGTTACTTGCCGGGCCCGTAATGTCCATGCACAGTGGGAAATTGAATCGTGTGTGAGATTCAGCTATAGCGTAGTACAGCAAATTTCATGTTGAAATACAGAGTGAAGTTAGCCGAACCACAGACGATTCTATTTCTCACTGTGCATGGACATTACGGGCCCGGCAAGTAACTTTGTTGTTCCTTTTTTTTCAAAAATTTAACTTTTGCTAAGGTGAAAAAATACACTTGCCTAATATTTGGATTTCACTACTTTTTTTAATTGGATAATTTTACTATATTATTTATGCTAAATGGTTTATGTACTTGCCGCCTTTTTATACAGGCGAAGTCTGTTTTTTGTGGTACGTTATTAATCAGAGACGTAGCTGTATCCATGGGGCGTAGAAAAAAATTGAAAATAAAGAATAGACTTTATGACTTACCACGATCACAAGAAGAAATTAACATTAATGATTATAATCCCGCAATTCTTTGTGCATTGGAAGGAAACATGAATATACAATTCGTTGGAGAAATATCGACTTTATTAACGTGGTACACTACTAAATATGTATCTAATTCAGAAAAAAGTAATATAACAGGCACACTGGACGTTATAAATTCTACTAAATCTATACGTAGTGATTTATGGAATGTTGGAATGCGAATGTTAAATAATAGGGAGAGCGGTGCGTTGGAAGCTGCAGAATACTTGTTAGGAATTCCCTTATTTATAACGGATCCAACAACTACAATTCGTAGGGTAGATGTTAATATGATAAGTAGTAGAAAATTAGAAAGTCGTAAAGAAATTGAAGCTTAAAGTCCCGATTCTACGGATATATTTTGTCACTCTATGCTAGATTATTATTATCCAACCAGGCCTAAGAATCTGGAATCCACATGTCTGTATGATTTTGTAAAAAGGTATGATACTGTGAAACAGAAACCTATTAGAAAAGTGGAGCATTTCAAAACAAAAGATAATTTATACTTAAAAAAACGTTGAATTGGCTGCTTAGTTAATCATTATCATTATAACCTACAAACGCAACCAGAAGCATATTTCTATGCATTACTATTATTGTTTAAACCTTGGCGAAATACTGATGAATTGAAGTGTGGATGCGATAGATACGCAGAAGCATTCGTGTCAGTACATTCAGAACTTATGGACGGATTAAAATATCATGAACGTATCTTAGAAATTCAGAAAGGAATGGATTACATGAAAGAACTAATTAATAAAAATATTGAAGAATGTAATGAAGGTGATAAATGTTCAAATGATTTGACATTAGAATGTGTACCTATAGAAGTAGAAGCCGCAATGAAAGACTTTCAAGATGTACAGAATAAATACGAGGATTTAGATGTTTTACAAATGATATCAGAGTTGAACTCCGATCAAAAAAGAGTTTTTGATAAAGTGACAGAAACTGTTTCTACCGATAATGAAATTCTTAGACTTTACGTTAGTGGTGAAGGTGGTACGGGTAAAAGTTTCTTGATAAAAACTATAAGATGTTGGATAAAGAAAACCATGAAAAAAGATGTCATTGTGAGTGCTCCCACGGGAATAGCAGCTTTTAACATTGATGGTCAAACGATTCACAGAGTATTTCAACTGCCAGTAGATCATGGACGTACAGCCAAATATACAGGACTATCAGATGTAGCAATTAAAATTATTCGGGAAGAACTTAAAAATGTTACATTAATAATCATTGATGAAATATCTATGATTTCAAATGTAACGCTAATGTATATACATCTTAGATTAGTGGAAATATTCAATACCAAGGATTTAGATAATGGTTGGTTTGGAGGAAAGCACATATTATTCTTTGGTGATTTGTTACAATTGCCACCTGTACGTGATAAACAACCTTTTATAAAGTTATCAAATATTGAAATTGAAAATTACATAGGTACTCTAGGTTTTTATGATTTATGGACAAATTTATTTTCCTATGATGAATTGACAATTAATATGCGACAAAAAACCGACAATACCTATAAAGATATTTTATCGAGTATTAGAATAGGTATTGTACAATATGCGGATACTCAGATTTTACTTTCAAAAAAGATAAATTTCAAAAGTATTAAAATTGAAGATCGAATGCAAGAATTATGCGATTTTATTTCTGTTTTATCCTCTGATACTGTTTGTTTATTACCAACCTGTAGTTAGTGCGATACTTTGAACGAAGCAATGTTAGACAGACTGATGACTGACGAAATACAACTGATTGCTCATGATGCAACAGATTGTCCAATGTATTTAAAGAAAAAAGTGTTACAAGTATTAAATTCTGAGGATGAAGACAGTTCTCGAACAGCTGGATTATCCAGAATAATACGAATTAAATTGGGAGCTCGTAAAATGTTAAGAAGAAATATTGACATTACGTTAGGTCTTGTCAATGGAACGATAGCTACGTTTAAATCAGTAACGCGATCCGTTGATAATAAGGATGATATTGAAAAAGTACAAATCATCTTGTCCAACGGAGTAGAGTATACGATTGAACGTGTAAGTGTAAAATTTGAGGTAATGGATAGAGTTTATGTTATAAGAAAGCAATTTCCTATATGTCTCAGTTATGGCATGACAGTACATAAAAGTCAAGGACTAAGTTTACAAACTGCAGTTGTAGATGTAGGTAACTCTATCTTTACTTGTGGTCAAGTATACGACGTTGCTCTTTCACGAGTAACAACATTAGAAGGACTGCACATTATTAATTATGATCCAGTTTCTGTGAAAGCTAGTAAATTAGCCATAATAAAGTACAACAGGCTTCGAAAACAGTTTAGACCTGAATTAAAGGATATATGTATTTTTGAAGGAAATACTAGAAAAATGCTTGACACTATGTGGATGATTCCAAAGAATATTCAGGGATGTCAAATAATTGAAAGTGAAATACCTAAGAATTTAATGTGGAATGTTATAGGCTTTTTAAATAATAATACAATTTATTCCTATGCAAATGCTACTATGCAGTATATGTTATATTGTTCTTCCATTAGAAGTGCCATATTTAGTTTGGATGATAAGGATGTTATAAGACGTTTTATAAAAGTCTATCAGCCTAACAAAAGTATTGTTACCCTTGATGAAGTTAGGCAATGCTTAGGAAATACGTATCTTAATAATCTTAAACAAGATGCTGGTAAATTTATTACAGATTTTTGCAGCAAATTTCATTTTATGAAGTTAATAGTAGAAAATAACTTTACTACAACTTCAAGGTGTGTTACATGTGATAACACAAAACTGCATCATTCTTCGAACTTTTCCATTTTACTTAATATTACCGAAAAAGCTAAAAAGTCATATAATTTGACTGAATTAATAAAACAAAATTATTCAATATGGATTAAACAAAAATTACCTTGTCAACTTTGTAATGGCACGGAACAGCTTAAAAAAGTTGAAATAACCACGACAAGTAAGGTGCTTATTATTCAGCTGGTACTTTTAAACAAGTAAATGATCAATTTACAGAAATTCAGCAATGTAGAATTAAAAGTATTCCAACTTCCAAATTGTACATTAATGATAATACTTATAAAATTATTAGCGCAATCTTTCATAATGGCACAACTATTGACGAAGGCCACTACATATCTATGTTACGTCATAGTAGTTCTTTTTGGATAGTTGTAGATGATGATAAGATCACCAATACGAATTGGCCTCGTAATGCGAAAAATATTTACATATTACTTCTTGAAAAAATGTAAATTAATTAAAATATACATTTAACTTAATTATTTTTATATGTTGAAAGTATGTTTATTGATTATGAAAAATTTAATCAAACTTTTATTATAATGAAACTGAAACCATTAAAAAACTAGCCTGGGCATTAATTATGAAGTTCATTTATGCAAAATGCATCAAGAGACACGGTAGTGTCTCGACGGCAAGTACATATAAAAGTAGAAAATGACATGTCTATACCGCCGAGCACTACCGTGTAACTTATACAGCAAGTTCAGCCGTCCCAATTTTCAAACCGATTTATTTCTATGAATGATCAATTGTCATGATTTAAGTAAAGCTTTACTTAAAATGGTTTTGAAAAACCTTTCATTTGAGCCCATTAACATTAAAATCGGTTCACGCGATCCAGAGATCTCATACTATGTTAGCTATATATATATCGAAATTTAGATTTTTCTCCGTAATCTTCTTCTTCTTTTCCAGCCAGAATGTATGTCTCGGGCTGAAGTTGGTTGCTCAACGTAGATGCTAGTGACGTCGGTAGACGTATGCGTAAACATAGTTGCACACAATCGTAAATAGTGTGTCTGTGTGTGTATCTCCGCGACATGATTTACTTTGTTTATTACGGTAAATCAGGTTAAGCTGCAAGTTTGATTGACAGTAATAACCTTAAAATAAGTAGAACCCAATTTTATAATAAATAAATGAAAGAACATTATTAGACTGTTCTTATTTGAAAAAGATGAGGTTCTACTTGTACTCAACATACTCATTAAATGGATTTTAAAGGAATCAACAGATTAGATAAGTATAAAAATAAATTTTATAATATAATTGTAATGTATCTTGTGGTACTTTGTGGGATTTTATTTCAGATTAAATTATGGTGATGTATTTATTGTCTGACTGCTGAGGGTAGAGCTGTGGAGTGAAGAATTAAAATTTAATGTGGTTGTTGTACCATTGCGGAGGATAGAGCTGACTGGATGAACTAATATTTACATATCTTCAACACCGTGCCAAAGAGAAATATACTTTCAATATTAATATGCATCGGTGATTATCAGGAGCATATTAATTATAAGAAATTGTTAAGGTATTTGAAAATCATATGGTAAACTTCCTAGTATTGAAATCATTAACAAAATCCATATTTAACTGTTTCTTTTCTTTTAACTGATGTGGGTTTCAACTGTTCGATAGGTTATATCATATTCTCAATTGAAACTCAGTCCAGAAATTAATGATTTCCACTCCATTTTGCAGCAAGTTATCTGACCAGTTTGAAAAGTGTTTAGAAATTTGTGATACGTACATATGAGGACTCTGGCACAGGAAATGTTATAAGGACCACTCATCAATGTAATTTCCATGCGACCTTTGTCAAGAGTTAGCAGCATAAACGGATCAATGAATAGTGCTGAAAAGAAACGGAGTATGCAAAATGACAATGCCAACTTCGACTATATGCTTGATTCTAGCATATTCGATACTTTACGAATTGCTTGTCCAGTCTTGCCCCTGTATCACCCAAGTAGCTGATGGAGTTACTGAAGTTTGGCAAAGTCAGATGTTGGTAAAAAGTCAAGTGTTGACAAACAAATGAAATGATTCATGTTTTTGTTTAAAATATTATTTTCTTTGAATATTGAGATTATTAAATGATGAATTTGATTTTAGGTTTCCTGGTAGTGTCGTCATTTAGTATTTTATAGTCACTGTACAAGTCTATTACAGAAAATAGTAATACTTGTGCTTTGACTTAAATACATTTGGTATAATTGAACTAAAAATCCAAGGAGGAAGGTTCGCACATATAATGACTGATGGAGTTGAATAAAAAATTGGACTATTCACTCCTGCATTTCCTGAGACTTGAAACAGGCCAAGATGAAAGCTTTGAAAGATTGGCAAAGTAAGAAATGGCCAATATTCACAAAAAAGTCATCCATTGCTCAGCCATGATTTAAGGATGGGATTCATTGGATGATATTATATAAAGTTGAGTTAATAACTGCTGATTGAGTTAATAACTGCTGATTATTTTCCTCCATTACCTATGCAAGTATTCTAGGCTAGAGGCAGTATACTGATCATTGGTATGGATGAGAAAATGCATGTTTATTCTCAATTGAAACTCAGTCCAGAAATTAATGATTTCCACTCCATTTTGCAGCAAGTTATCTGACCAGTTTGAAAAGTGTTTAGAAATTTGTGAAACGTACATATGAGGACTCTGGCACAGGAAATGTTATAAGGACCACTCATCAATGTAATTTCCATGCGACCTTTGTCAAGAGTTAGCAGCATAAACGGATCAATGAATAGTGCTGAAAAGAAACGGAGTATGCAAAATGACAATGCCAACTTCGACTATATGCTTGATTCTAGCATATTCGATACTTTACGAATTGCTTGTCCAGTCTTGCCCCTGTATCACCCAAGTAGCTGATGGAGTTACTGAAGTTTGGCAAAGTCAGATGTTGGTAAAAAGTCAAGTGTTGACAAACAAATGAAATGATTCATGTTTTTGTTTAAGATATTATTTTCTTTGAATATTGAGATTATTAAATGATGAATTTGATTTTAGGTTTCCTGGTAGTGTCGTCATTTAGTATTTTATAGTCACTGTACAAGTCTATTACAGAAAATAGTAATACTTGTGCTTTTACTTAAATACATTTGGTATAATTGAACTAAAAATCCAAGGAGGAAGGTTCGCACATATAATGACTGATGGAGTTGAATAAAAAATTGGACTATTCACTCCTGCATTTCCTGAGACTTAAAACAGGCCAAGATGAAAGCTTTGAAAGATTGGCAAAGTAAGAAATGGCCAATATTCACAAAAAAGTCATCCATTGCTCAGCCATGATTTAAGGATGGGATTCATTGGATGATATTATATAAAGTTGAGTTAATAACTGCTGATTGAGTTAATAACTGCTGATTATTTTCCTCCATTACCTATGCAAGTATTCTAGGCCAGAGGCAGTATACTGATCATTGGTATGGATGAGAAAATGCATGTTTATTCTCAATTGAAACTCAGTCCAGAAATTAATGATTTCCACTCCATTTTGCAGCACCAGTTATCCGACCAGTTTGAAAAGTGTTTAGAAATTTGTGAAACGTACATATGAGGACTCTGGCACAGGAAATGTTATAAGGAACACTCATCAATGTAATTTCCATGCGACCTTTGTCAAGAGTTAGCAGCATAAACGGATCAATGAATAGTGCTGAAAAGAAACGGAGTATGCAAAATGACAATGCCAACTTCGACTATATGCTTGATTCTAGCATATTCGATGCTTTACGAATTGCTTGTCCAGTCTTGCCCTTGTATCACCCAAGTAGCTGATGGAGTTACTGAAGTTTGGCAAAGTCAGATGTTGGTAAAAAGTCAAGTGTTGACAAACAAATGAAATGATTCATGTTTTTGTTTAAAATATTATTTTCTTTGAATATTGAGATTGTTAAATGATGAATTTGATTTTAGGTTTCCTGGTAGTGTCGTCATTTAGTATTTTATAGTCACTGTACAAGTCTATTACAGAAAATAGTAATACTTGTGCTTTGACTTAAATACATTTGGTATAATTGAACTAAAAATCCAAGGAGGAAGGTTCGCACATATAATGACTGATGGAGTTGAATAAAAAATTGGACTATTCACTCCTGCATTTCCTGAGACTTGAAACAGGCCAAGATGAAAGCTTTGAAAGATTGGCAAAGTAAGAAATGGCCAATATTCACAAAAAAGTCATCCATTGCTCAGCCATGATTTAAGGATGGGATTCATTGGATGATATTATATAAAGTTGAGTTAATAACTGCTGATTATTTTCCTCCATTACCTATGCAAGTATTCTAGGCTAGAGGCAGTATACTGATCATTGGTATGGATGAGAAAATGCATGTTTATTCTCAATTGAAACTCAGTCCAGAAATTAATGATTTCCACTCCATTTTGCAGCACCAGAAATCCGACCAGTTTCAAAAGTGTGTAGAAATTTGTGAAATGATCATCTGAGGACTCTGGCATAGGAAATGTTATAAGGACGACTCGTTAATGTATCTCCTACGTCAGGTTTGTCAAGAGTTAGCAGCATAAATGTGACAGTAATTGGTGCTAATATTATTTTCTTTGAAGAATTGAGATTGTTAAATAATGAATTTGATAATAAAAGAGTTACGATTAACAAATTTTTTCTATCATACCTACGAAAGGGTGGGAAAAGGAATACAATGGATTTGAAATGACCAACAGTAATAATTATAGTTTAATATATTTATTTTAACATTTATTTAAAAATTTATTATGTAAAACGACAATGCTAACTTCGATTATATGCTTGATTGTAGTTTATTCAAAGCTTTAGGAATTGCTTGTCCAGTGTTGCCCCTGTATCACCTCAAGCAGCTGAAGGAGTTACTGAAGTTTCGCAAAGTCAGATGTTGGTAAAAACTCAAATTTTGATATAGAAATGAGATGATTCATGTTTCTTTAAATTATTATTTTCTTTGAAGAATTGAGATTGTTGTATGATGAACTTTATGATAAAATAACTACGATTAACAAATTTTTTCTATCATACCTACGAAAAGATGGGAAAAGGAATACGAAGAGTTAGATTTTGTCTATCATACTTACGAAAAGGTTGGAAAAGGAATACGAAGAGTTTGACTTTGTCCATTATACCTACGAAAAGGTGGGAAAAGGAATAAATAGGGTTTGAAATAACCAACAGCAATAATTAAGCTATAATATATTTATTTTTGAAATTTTTAAAATTTATTGGTGGCCTTGGCCACGACCACGGCCTCTTCCCCTTCCCCCCCCTAGCCCCTTGCCCATAAGCCTCGTTGGCCAGCTGGCCAATCATCTTGGCGATGTTTTGGAAACCGCTGTCGCGGCGCCTCCACCATCTGGGCCGGCGGGAACGCTGATGTTGTCGCCCACCTGGAAAAATACATTATTTTAATAAAATTGCTATTTATTGATTCTATTGAGTTACTTACCATTTGCTGGACCGGCTTGACACGCGAGGCCTCCTTGTGGAGGTGGTGGTGGTGGCGGTGGTGGCGGTGGTGATGGTGGTGGTGGCAGCTGGATGATGGCTGGCCTCGGCGCTGTTGAACAAACAGAAAAATTATTATTATTATTTTATTTTTTATTTAATTTTATTTCATTTTTCATTTTTTCACTTTATTTTATTTTATATTTTTAAAGAGATTTTTTGTACTTACCATTGTTAGGCTCCTGCTGCACCATGGGCTGTGTTGGGGGGATGGGCAAATTTTGCCTCCCCCTTTCATGACGGGACGATGGCCCTGGCATTGGCTCTGAAAATAATAATGAAAATATTAATATTAACCTACTATTATATAGCTACGTGCATGCATTCATATAAGTACTTATTTAAATTTTATTAATTAGCTACATACCATCCCATTCATCTCCTTCTAGTAGCTGCTGTAATTAAAAAAAGCATAAATTAGTAATTTATTTAATTATTTTTAATTATACATAAGAATCATTAATTAAAATTAAGAACTTACATTTTCCACGTGTTGAGGGTCGTCGGACATCTTTGAAAAGAAACATACTATAGCCTATGCAGTTGCAAAGTTTAATTTTTAATAGATTATGCACTCACAGTAGATTTCCTGTGATTAGACTATAGCATTTTCAACTATAGTAAAATTACTGCTCTCTATTTAAGTATTAAAAGTGATGACCGTGTTTAATTGACTAAAATGAAATTTATAATGAATAATAGAAGCAATTAAGTTAAAATAATCATTAAAACTTAATTATCTACACTTTTATTAATTATGATAATGTATAGTAAGTGCTATAGTCGAATAACACTGGTAGGGTCGGGGAAACGTTCCCAAATGCAGTGCTGGAAACCTAAAAATTCGAAACCAAAAATGTAGTGGTCTGTCTAAATAGATGGCAATCTCACATAAAAATGGTAAATTATCATACAATTTATCTAATTTTACTTCAGAGTGTCTTCATAAATTCTGAGGTTTCTAGCCCTGCATTTTTTCACATTACACCGGTCACTGAAGATTTGGTAACGTTCGCAATTGCAGTGCTGGAAACCTAAAAATTTGAAGCCAAATAAGCAGTTTTCATGTTCGGGAGCTCGAAATCAATATATTCTGAAGATAAACTAGTTAAGTTATATGGTAATTTACCATTTTTACGTGAAATTGTAGTCTGTTTAGAATGATCACTGCTTTTTTAGTTTCGAATTCTTAGGTTTCTGGCCCTGAATCTTTCCATCTGTGATTGTGAGCTTCGTGTGGACTTCAAACCAAAGGTATACAAGGAATTATTTCATAGGTGAAGTTTTGTGTCATCAAAAGTATTCATTTTGCCACAAAAAATAATAAGTGCTAACTTGGAAAACATTAATTATTATTTGTGCTGCTCTTTAAATGGTGAATTAGAAATAGTTTCTACTTTACTGCAGTAGCACGATAGACCTGATCATCCAGGATTTTAAGAGTGCTATAAATATACTCATTATAAAACATAAATGAGCATGGGTGATTAGCAGCACATTTGATGAATTTATAATATTGGTAAGTTTAATATTCAGGATAAAAATTAAATTAAAGCTAGCAAACTAATACACAAGTCCCTTCTACTAGAGTATGACACTACATTAATGAAACTTCACTTATTATAGGAACGTGATGCTACTGATGTGTTACATTGTGAAAAGCAAGGAAAAGAATTATTAGAGATTCTTTTGCAATTACTGCAGTGGGAAACACCAAAAATTGACAAGTTTGTCAAAGGAGCAATAGTGCTCACAACATAAATCAAGCTACATAGAGCTAAATCAAAAGGTAACGACATAATTAAGTAAACCTTAAAGTAGCTTAGGAATTTGTTATTTTATCATTTATACATGCTTTTAAATTGATATAAAAATATTCAACGCTAACTGAAATGTTAACGCTGAACTTTTAAATAATAGTTAAAACTTTGAGTCCATCAAAATATTTAACTTTTACGCATGAATCGTATGTCATTTTATTACATGTATTTATTAATTCAGTTATCTGTTAGATTTTTACAGTGAAGATATTTCTTTCTTTATTCAAATCTATTCTTTGAAGAGCATTGATAAATACAGGTAATAAAATGACATGGGATTCAAACATAAAAGTGAAATACTTTGCTTCACTTAACAGTTTAACTATTACTTAAAATTTCAGCATTTACTTTCTAATTAGTGATGAAGTGTTTATTTATAACAACAGTAAAATGTGTCTGACCACAGTACTAGGATTACTCAACGCTAACTGAAATGTTAACGCTGAACTTTAAAAAATAGTTAAAACTTTGAGTCTATCAAAATATTTTATGCTTGAATTGCATGTCATTACCTGTATTTAATAATTCACTTATCAGTTAGATTTTTACGATGAAAATATTTCTTTCTTTATTCAAATCTATTCCTTGAAGAGCATTGATAAATGCAGGTAATAAAATGACATGGGATTCAAACATAAAAGTGAAATACTTTGCTTCACTTAACAGTTTAACTATTACTTAAAATTTCAGCATTTACTTTCTAATTAGTGATGAAGTGTTTATTTATAACAACAGTAAAATGTGTCTGACCACAGTACTAGGATTACTCAACGCTAACTGAAATGTTAACGCTGAACTTTAAAAAATAGTTAAAACTTTGAGTCTATCAAAATATTTTATGCTTGAATTGCATGTCATTACCTGTATTTATTAATTCACTTATCGGTTAGATTTTTACGATGAAAATATTTCTTTCTTTATTCAAATCTATTCCTTGAAGAGCATTGATAAATGCAGGTAATAAAATGACATGGGATTCAAACATAAAAGTGAAATACTTTGCTTCACTTAACAGTTTAACTATTATTTAAAATTTCAGCATTTACTTTCTAATTAGTGATGAAGTGTTTATTTATAACAACAGTAAAATGTGTCTGACCACAGTACTAAGAAACTGCCAAACTATTTTAATAGTCACAAGAATTGAAATTCTTGTGATAAGTCAATTTTGTAATTGCGTTACATTTAATTTTCTTTTATCTATGTATAGATATTTGTAACTAAATTACTACTAACTTTAATTTGAGGCAATTCATAAATAATATTTATGATGAGATTTACTTAAAACATGTGCATAGTTTCTTTTTTATAAGACAATTATGTTTAAAAATAAGCTATTTTGTGCATTCGTGGCATTGATCAGAATGTTTTTATGAGTGTATATTTTTAATATATTAAATATATTATAAAATATTTATAGTTGTCAATTGGTATTATTATTGGGTATTAATAATGTTTAAAATATAGTTTTATCAATTTTAACAGCTCCATGATTTATTCAAAATGGTCTGCTTTCAATTACGGCAGTCTTATGAGATATATGATTTTACTATGTAGCTTCTTAACCGAATTTTATGATAATACCCTTTTGTGAATTGGGCAAGAACACTGTGAAATTCAAGTTATTAGTTATTTATTTCATAAATATTCAGATTATCATTTTACATGCAATTAATTATTAGCGTCACTATTTATTAACAGTGTTTGAGTATCCTGATATATTAGTATAGGGAGCAGAGTTTATAAGGGTGGTTTATCATAAGAGTTCTAAAATCTGATTAATCTTATGTCATAGTACTTTGTGTCTTAAAAGTCACAAGGATTGAAACTCTAATACGTATAATCCTTTTAAATTGCTTCGTAAACTTAATCAAGAGTTTCATATGCTTTTTGTCAGAATTAATTAAATATTTTTTTTTGAAAATACTTTTGAATAATTTATAAAAGAGCTTATCATTATCATTTGTGATTATTATAAATATTTTAAATTATTACTGTGACGCTACTGGCTATCCCTGGGGATAGGATGGAAGGGGAGGGAGGAGTGATCCCTCACCGATCGCGTTCGCGTCCCAATAGGCGGCTTCCTACTAGACCCGGGCGCCTTCGATGTACTTTTGATAATACCCGAATATTTATTTATACAGAGGGGGTTCTAACCCTCGTACGCGGCTATCGGGAATGGGGTGCTAATATAATAACTCGCTACGTTCGGTAAAACTCTCTTTATTATAATATCAGTAATCAATACAAGGTCCGTTTCGCGTTACACGGTAGTGGGGAGTTACGCTGGGTCCTACGTGTGGACGCGGCCTAAGTGGTGCGAACGCGGCTGAAGTCCCGATGACGTACTAGCTAGCCTCGCGCTCGAGCCACTAGTTGGCGTTCGCGGCGGCCCCACCGAGTCGCGCGGTACTCGCGCGCCACCGGCGGATCCCTAGGCTAACTACTACTCGACACCACGCGGATAAGTCCCTCCTTTCGCGCGTGCGCGTCCCGCGACGGTTACCCGCACCCGCTCCGTTCCCGCGCTTAAACACCACAACGACCCGGATTGTTTACTATACGACGCCTAAGGTCGCGAGTCCTCACGATAACTATGCAAAGTCCGCGGCCTTGAAATGACTGAAGGGAACGTCCCTGTCAACGGTCAAACTCACGCGGAGTCGATGTAATCGCGAACACTTTTACTAAGTCGCGCTTTCACACTCACTGACGCGATGTACAGGTCCGACGGAATGACCACTCCGCTAAGTTGCCCGCTTACCCTTGACAGGTGAGCGGGGCCAGCGGTTCCCTATAAAACCGTTCGGTGCTACGAGCCCTAGAGCCCTAGCACACCCCGGGACGTCACAGGACTATAATACAAAACGAATAATCACCTTTACTTCAGCTTTCTAGGGCTGGCTCTCTTCTTTCTCTCTTTGCTCTCTCTCTCTCGTTCTCGCCCTCGCCTCTCTCTCTCTCGCTCTCGCCTCTCTCTCTCTTTCTCCCTGGACACTGGCCCGAAGGGTGGGTAGTCTCCGCTGTCCGGTATGGTTTCGCGGCCGGGCTGCAGTCGCTGCACTCACTATCACTGGGTATGATGTTATATGTAGCGGCTGTGGCTTTGGTCGCGAAATTTTATCGGCGGCGGGGAATCTATCAAGCACCAAGTGTCACCTTAGACCTCTAAACTACGTGTGTCGGGGCAGTCCGCGGGAGCAGGTAAGGCCCTGCGCCTTTCCCGCCGCTGCCCCGCTACACCCATCGCGCGGCACTAGGGAGCCGACAAGTTATCGATCCTAGATCAATACTTATCGGTTGATGACTCCCTAGTTCGTACGCGACCCGCCTATCTAGCGCTTGAGATTAGCAAAGCGCTAGATGGCAGCTATAGTAACGTTGCGAGATCGCAACGTTACATTACATAATCTTTTTTGATGATATAACTATGACTTCATTTCTTGTAAAAATTTATGAGCTACCTGATAATATACCATCATATGTTCATTAGTTTTGAATTGTATAGAAGGAGATTAATTTTTCTTATTATAAAATACCAATATTCATGGTTAACATTTTTGAAAATATACTTTATATCTTTAAAGATATAATATCTTGTTTTGAAGTAGTGAATGAATTTATTTTCTAAAAATTATATGTTTAAAATATAAATATAGTGTTTCGACGGTAAGTTCATATATATATATATATATATATATAACCGTCGAGACACTACTTTCTCTTTTTCAACAGGTTCGACCACTTTAATCTCAAAAAAAATATCAATTGGTTATATTTAATGATTTATATATAGATAGGCATGATTTTTACTACCATTTTGTTAAATATTTAATATTTACAGTAATTAACCTTTAAATTGTCGTATGGATTTTTAACACGCAGTATAAATTGAGTATACTAGTTAATTGTACTAAATTTTAAAAACGTCCCAGATATTTCATGGTCAGGATATTAATTTATATTTTTTTTTATATTCATAAAAATATTCATTCTATTACCACTTCCCAGCAAACGGATATTCTAAATCTGCAACAATGTAGATATTGGTATACCCCTAGATGTCGAAAACTCTGCATGCTTTTTATGTAATTTTAGGGAGATGTGCCTTTTAACAGTTAAAATATAAGATACTTAGCAATTTTTGTAAGATTGCGGACTAGCATGATTTCCTCAAATCGAAATTTTTATGAATTACTAAGATTTTAATATTATTATTTGTATCTTTTATTTAACTTACTCGTGTAAACATAATATTCAATAGCGTCTGTGTGTGCGTTTCACTCTTAAAAGATAAATTTTAGTACCTGAAACATCAAAAATAGCCACAAAGTATACATAGTTTTGATTTCGAATCATGTGTACCATTTATCTTTATTAAATTTTTACTTATCCAATAATTGAAGGTTCTCTTTGCTTTTTAACCTCTTCTCACTGTTGATGTACACATGGGCGTTCAAACAGTTTTCACTATTGTCCAAGATAACTATTCACAAATATGGTCATTTTAAACATAATGTAATAATAGATATATTATTTAACATATAATTATATTACATTCACTATAAAAATCAATCACATATCTTGACAAATAAACATGTTTAAAACTTCTATCGTTGGCTCAATTTGTGGTTTCAGCAGCGTAATGGTAAGAAAATGGCGAAGGGTAGACTGAGAAGAAAGAGACAAAGACAGTTATGTGTACAGATACCGCCAGAAATGGCGTCCTACTTTACAATACTCTCTGCATACACATAATATACAAAAACTACGCGGAAAATATACTGAATTAGAACGCTATATGTGGCGACGTCTGTACGCCAAGTTAGTATACAGGCAGTGCCAGAAATGGCGTTCTATACTTTAGTATACCTTTCGGATACACATACTAAGCGGAAAATAGTTTGGATTTAATGAACATATTTATTTGCATTTTTGTTTAGTTGAATTTAATATTTTTAATTTTAAAAAACCAACAAATATTAATATAGAATAGAGAAATTTGTTTAAATGAAATATTTGATACAATTAAGATAACAAAATATTTTAATTTAAACTTCATCTATTTGGCATAAATAAAGTGATTTATCTGAAAGGCAATTTTCATGACATTTATTTAAATATTTATTTATTTGGTTAAAACAAAGTAATTATTTGTATTGGGAATAAATACAGGGTGTATCAGCAATGATGCTTTTAATTTTAACCACATAATCTTGAGCATAAACAAAGTTGAAAAGTCCTACACTATATAATATCCGAAAAAGCATCATTGCTGAAATAAATTAATTTTAAATTGATAATTCAGGCCTTTGATTCAACGGAAAAATGACTTTACTTTCACTTTGGTTGACAATTCCCCTTCAAACAACAAATGAAGTTTGTATTTCTCTGTCATTCCTTATTGTCATAAACGCATACACTGCCCTTCAAAAGTATAAGACCACCTACGAAAATTGTGCAGAAAACAGTACTCTTTTTAAACGCGTGTAGCATGAGAACGAAAAGAGCCATACGAAAAATTAAAAGACAGCTGAAAAGCTTATTAAATCCTACATTTTAGTGGTACAATTTCTTTATGTAAAATCAAATGATTATTGAATAACAAGAAGGAAATTTTAACGCTAGATTTCATTTTAGCAACAGTTTTGTTATCGAATTCATTTCATTGCACCACTTTAGAATATGGTTGTATATATTTGAAATTTGACCACCTTAAAGCTTAAAATCCCCCTTTTTCTTTAAGACATGAAACATGAAAAACTGAATAATTTTTCCAGAATTACAGTACAATTTATGAAGCAGTGTAAAATATCCTTCCTGGCTGAAAAACAACTGTCCGCTATTCTTGAGAAACAATTTAAGGAAGGAATAAACTTTGGGTATCAAATAGGGCTTAACATTTTGAATAAATTTTTATTCAAATAATATAAACAACTTTAATTCTTACACACATATAATAATAAAGAGAAAATAGTTGTAACTTAACTATTATTAAATTACCAATAACCTAAATTTTCTTTTCATCAAAGAAGTCACCTCAGTTCTTTATTACTGCTAGTACAATTCGCGACATCCTTTCAATAAGTTTCTGGATGGTTTCTCTTGAAAGTTTTTCCCAGTTTTCTTGTAATAAACGCCATAAATGTTCAACTGAAGTTGGGTATTGATTTCTAATGGATCTGTCAAGCTCATCCCAAAGAAGTTCTATAGGGTTGAGATCAGAACTTTAGGGCGGCCAATTCATGATCTTTAGATTTCTTTTGGCCTGTTCATTTTCAAGAGTCATATACACTTTTGAAGTGTGTTTTGGGTCGTTGTCTTGCTGATATAAAAATCCGCGACCAATTAATTGTAATCCAGAAGGGATTGCGTGATTCATCAGAATATCTTTAAACTTTTCCTTATTTAAAATGCCAGATATTTACAATAAATCTCCCACACCTGTTGCCGAAAAGCCACCCCACACCATAATTGAGCCACCACCATGCTTTACAGTTGGGATTATGCATTGTTGTATCATTTTTTCGCTATTTGACCGTCGTACAAAGATCCGACGCTTAAGTCCAAAAACTTCAAATTTTGACTCATCAGTCCAAAATACCTTTTTCCAATCTTCAAGTGACCAATCTTTGTGTAATTTCGCCCACGCTAAGCGCTTTTTTTTATTAGTGGGATGCAGAAAAGACTTCCTCACCGCTATCCTTCCATGGAGGTTTGCTTCTTTTAGACGTCTTCTTACGGTAGATATTGAAATATTTTTTGATTTTGTATTAACAATATTTGCTCTTATTTCAGAAACGGTTAATCTCCTATTCCGTTTACTTAATACGGTAATATATTTGTCTTCTGCGATTGACGTTATGCGAGGTCTACCGACTCTACTTCGATTTGCGTTACTGCCACATTCATTAAAACGTTTAATTGTCTTATACACAGACGTTTTTGATATTTTTAACTGGGCTGCAATAGCCCTTTGCGCTTTACCTACTTTGGAGAGCGTAATTATTGCTGGGCGAGTTTCTAAAGATATTCCATTACTTTTCTTATTTTTATGGTTACCAATATCTTAACTTTATGGAATTCACGAAATAGTAAGCGACAAAAACCAATATGAAGATATCTATTTACTTTCCTTTGTTTTATATCAAACTTGAAGAACACAATCTTAAGTTGCAAAAAGGGGAATAGTGGCAGCACTGCTCAGTTTCTTCCTTAAAGTAAAGTAACGGCTCTGCCATACTGATAATTAAATGATAATCTAAAAAAACTTAAATGTTTTAAATAAAATTTATGTAATTATATAATGCATTCAATTGGGATTGTTGTTGACAATTAAACTATCCATCAACAAGACAGTCATTCAAAAAAGTTTAAATTATGAAATTGCTACAATAAAATGATAGTCTTAATATGAAACATTTCGCCTGGGATGAATTTCATGGAATATTAGAAAAAACATCTAAAATCAGTAGAATGAAGTAATAATCCTAACAAAAGAAAATAAATACATTGATGCATCATCCAAGTAATTACAATCTGATAAAACAGTAAGATTTTTAAAGACAGAAAAAAATACAATTTCTTATAATCGCTTTTTTAATATAATACTTATTTCTTAACTACCTTATAGCAGTTCATATGCCGCATCACCGAAAAGATAAAACGACTTGAAAATTAATCTATGAATAACGCCGTATTATTCCCCAGACTTTTCAACTAAATGGGTGCTATCGAGGATCCTTTTAAAAATAGTCAGAAAATGAATTTCCCAAGCATCAGGATCAGGAATGTAAGACATTAGGAGGTAATATTAATAATCGGCGTAGTTGCGTGCATGTGTATATGCGTGTACGACAATACGGATCGGCGGAGAAGTACAAACTTCTTTTGTTTTTGAAGGGGAACTGCCAACAAAAGTGAAAGTGAAGCAATTTTTCCGTTGAATCAAAACCCTGATTTATCGGTTTAAAATTGATTTATTTCAGTATTGATATTTTTCCGGATCTTATAATATACGGCTTTTCGACTTAGTTTATGCTCAAGGATATATGGTTAAAATTAAAAGCATCATTGCTGATATACCCTGTATAAATAATAAATATTAGAATTAAATAAGTCAATGACTTTATTTCGAATCATTCTGTTATTTATTGTTTTTTTTAATCAAGTATCCTTTTGTACTTTCTTTTTTCAGATCCTCAGACAATTTTGGGGAAGGTATTTTTTTTTCTTTTCCTTCTTTCGCTTTCTCTCTCTCTCTTTCTTAACACGCCTGCTGAAAAGCGGCCATACGCCTGCTGAAAAGCGGCCATACGCCTGCTGAAAAGCACGAATTGGTCGCCTAAAAAGCGCCAATTAAAAATTTATAATATTACGTATTTTTTACTAATATTAAATATTGTCACCAATTTAACCTTTGTATATTTACTGGTATAATATACAAATTATTGATAACAGCCACCATGAAGCTTTGCGCTAGAAATGAAGAAATTATTAAAAATGGACAATGGTTGGAGGATGAGCACATGGATCATTTTTTTCAAATATTAAAATCGTGCTCTAATTATAATCCTCAAAGTACACTATTAGTTCAGATTCCTAATAATATTGAAAGTGTACCAAAAACTGTAAAACATATTCAAATATTACACAGCTGTGATGATTTTAAATCTAACCAAGGTGGTCATTGGGTTTGTTCTTATTATGATGGTAAATCCATATATATTTATGATTCATTGAATAGTAAAAGCTTGCATGCCAATCATGAAATATTTCTTAAAAGATTGTTCCCGTTTTATAATTTTGACAATGGATCAGTTATATTTCCATTAGTGCAATCGCAAAAAAACGGAAATGATTGTGGAGTATTTGCTATAGCATTCGCAACATCTCTGTTATACAATATTAAACCTAATGAGGTTTTATATGATCAAAAGTTAATGCGTTCACATTTAATACAGATTTTAAAATCTAACCGCTTAGACCATTTTCCAATTATTCAAAAACAAAATGAAAAAGTTAAAATTGTTACTTTTGATGTATTACAAAATCGTCATAAGGCAGCTTCTCGAAAAAGAGAATTAAGGAAAAAAGAAAGTGAAGAACAACGTGTGGAGCGGTTGAAAAAAGCTTCTACTTATATCAAAGAAAAGCGAAAAAACGATCAAGAAAACAAAGCTATTGGTGATAGTAAAAAGAATTGTGATAATGAAAATAATTTGGGAATAAGTTTAAGTATTGATACGGACGATAGTATTTTAATGATTAACAGAGGTGAAATATTGTTTCAAGGAGAAGAAACGAATAATACTTATAAAAAAGACCAAGAAGCTAACATTCAATATTTCAAAAATAATAAAAATAAAATAGTAGAAAAGGTAGATAATATGTATAAAAATGCTAAGAGTACAGATATCGATGTACAGAAAGAAACAAATTATTTCAATTTAAATATCGAAAATACACAAACTAATGTATCTGAAAATATTTCAAATTTGAATTCTATATCCAAGAAATACGCTTTATCAAATATTTGTGAATATAAAATTTCCTCCAATCCAAATCTGTTTAAACTTAATAATTATTCACTTAATTGTGATGAAAGATATAGTTATAATAGAGCAGTGGCAAAAAAAATATATTATGAATTAAATAAAAAAGAAATTATGAGAAAACAAAAAAGATTTTATAAATTAAACAAAGAAGCTATAATAAAAAAAAGGAAAATATCGTATGAATCAAATAAGGAAGATATATTAAAAAGACGGAAGGTATCGTATGAATTAAATAAAGAAGCTATATTAAAGAAAAGGAAAGTATCGTATGAATTAAATAAAGAAGCTAAATTAAAGAAACATAAAATATCGCATGAAACAAATAGAGAAGCTAGATTAACGAAAAAGAAATTGTCATATAATGTTAACAGAGAAGCTATATTAGAAAAGAAAAAAAAATCATATAAATCCAATAAAGAAACTGTACTGAAGAAAAGAAAAATATACAACGAAACTAATAAATCAACAAAACTCTGTGTTGCAAAGAAAATTATTAATAAATACAATCGTATTAATAGACAAAATAATAATATAGCGTTGAAATTTACTATTGAAAGGTACATACAAAATTTAACAAAAACTCTCGGCATTCCTTCGCTAACAGAAAGTAGAATGGAAGCCGAATGCATAATAAAATGGTGTTTATATGCTCGAAATTTGTATATTACGAGCATGAAGAAAAATTTAAAAGAAATTAAACAAAAGGCTGAAGTTTCTGTAACTCGGTTTAAACAATGTACTTCTATAGATATTATAAATAAAGTGAATTCTTTATGTGGATTGTCGAAACATATTACTTCCTCGGAACAATATTTCTATGAAACTTCTTACTATGCGATGAGTGAAATTGTTGAAGCAAATTTAGATTTTTCTGTGAGCACAGGGGAAGATTTTCCTACTACTAGAAGAGATTTTTAAAGAAATATTAATGAAATTATCATGAATTCTGAGGGTAAATGTATTAATATCATGCCTTTATTGGAATCAAAAAATAAAACTAAGAAGACATGGCACTGTAATTTTCTTTGTAAAATTAAAGATGCTAATTTAATAAATGATTTAAAAGAATTTTATGAAAATTTATTACAGTGTACCTTAAAAAAGTTACACAAATTTATAACGGATACAAACCGTTGTTCTAATAAAGTAAATCATAACAAACTCGGCCATTCACATGGTTGTTATATAAATTATAAGCTTTGTAGGTCAAAATTTATAGCAACACAAATATTGTCTTCTCATTTTCCTGAAGTGAGGTACATTAAAAGATTGTTATACGATTTGATGGCTTTAGATGCAAAACTTAATAATTTGGACAAAGCTTTGAATGAAAATGACGTCAATTTACTGCAAGAGATATCGAAGGAAGCTCAAGAAAATGCTGCAGGACATAGAGAGAAATTCACAGAAATTAATTTAAATGAAGACGACATAAAATCTCAATATTTTCTTGCCTTCAAAGCTTTTACAAAACGTTCTATCGATATACCGAAATGGTCTTGCATTTCTTGTGAAAAGTTATGTTTTGAAAGAAATGTAACGAGAATAAAAATTTGTAATAAAACGTATGGCTCAAAACTTTGGAGCAAGCTGCTGCAGCATATAGAATTTAAAGAGAATGATGCTGCTTATATTTGTCAGTATTGTAAAAGTAAGATTCGTTTTAATATCATGCCACCTACGTGTATCTTGAACAATTTAGATGCAAAGAAAGTACCAGAAGAAATAGAAAGCCTGAATGATTATGAACGAATCCTGATTCAAAGAGCTAAAGCATTTCAAACTGTTTTGCGAATGGGAACTGTTATGAATAAAAATATACCACATAGGGGCATGATTCCTAAAGTTAAAGGTAGAACATTCCATCTGCCTTTGCCATTGGAAGAAACATTTAAAAAAATTTGTCCTTCGCATGTACCAATAAATATAAATCATGAATTGTACATATTAGTAAGAGGAATTCCTACTAAATCAAATATTGTATGGGAAAATTTGGTGGATGTAAATAAAGTATGGAACGCTTTGTTATGGCTGAAAGATAATAATCCCTTGTATTCAGAAATAGTATTACCTACATCTTCTGATGCCTTGTTATTACAGTCTGATTTAAGAGACACTGAATTCCAAATAGATGATGACTTGAGAGAAGACGATGAAATATTGGAAGAAATAAATAACGACGATAAGGAAAACAAAGCTTTAGTAACACAAAAGTCTCAATCTGATTCATATTATGATCAGTATACAATTTATCCAATGTATGAAGTGTAACGTGGCACTTATTGGGGGTCTAATGAAAACTCAAAATCGCTACTAGAAACTAACAAATTACTTAAATTTTATTATTTCTTTCATTGATTCACAATTTTTCAATTTTTAAGGTCTCGATACATTTCCAAATATTCCCGTTACCTTCGGCATTGGTTTCCTGGATCACTATTACTCGACAACCAAATTTATACTCGATGTTAACGAAACTAACAAAGTTGGGCGCCAGGTCGTAAGACCACAAAAATCATTACCATTACTATATTAAATTATATAAATCCCAAAATCGACAACGGAGTAAGTAACTTTCTTGGCCTCACCGGCACTAAAAGAATAGCTAGATCTCACTCACAACATCTAGCATCAATTTCTCTCCGCTATCTGGGTCTGTGTTTCGGAAAATGGAAAATGCTACCAGCAGGAAAAGAAAGGGTAGTGAGAGAGTAGAATGCTACCAGCAGAAATTTAGGTAAATCTTCGGTACCAACAATCCCGATTTACCAAGGTGGACTACACCAACGTATGGCCCATTACCAAAACTTTCGTCTTCAGCGACCCCAGTTTTGGTATAATGGGGCGACACCGCACTGACCATACTCAAAAGCACTGAAAAGAGAGGAAAGAGAGAGAGAAGAGAAAGAAGAGAGAGAAACACAGAACACCAGAATTTGGGGGAGTTACTTATTCGATAACCTAAACAAAATGCAATTCCCCAATATAAATTCTATTACTTGACTCGACTCATGATTAGCAACACTACAAAAAAAACTAATCCCAAAAAAAGAAAACATGACTGTCGAATTCCAAGCTAAATACAATCCAATTTTAACAACAATTTCGAAATCCAGAAAACGCAATGAACCGGCTGCGTCGGCTAAGCTCAATCCCACAACGGCATGGGTAGAGGGGATGGATAAGGCCGAGAAAACACTCGTACGGCTCCACGCAACTATTCACTCTACAAAAAAAATAATATCGCAACCATAGGCTATAATAGATCCTAACTTACACTCAGCTCTGAAGATTCTTCTTGTTACATGTAAAATCATTATGAACTTTTGGTAAACCATATTCCCGATTCCTAACCTATTTTACAAAACTCTCGATAACTACATGCGCATCATCCAATCTCGCTCCATTCATTCATCACACACAACCCTTTCGGGGACCATACCCCTATTATCGTTAAAGCAAATCTCTAACCTCCACGACAGCTTTCTTCACCGGCATGTGTTACATCGGGTACAATGGTAAACTAATGGCAAGGGAAGACTCGATACATAGCAAACAAGAATTTACTATTTCGATATCCATTATCCACGACTAACTCACGATCATCCAGTATATTTACATTCACTCACACCTCCCAAAGAGGTTATGTCGCCGCAATTCGAGTTACCTGGCCTCCCGTTAACCAGTCTCGCGCACACATGAAATAACGTGTACAGGGGCTCTATCCCGCTCTGCAAATCAAAATACCCGTACGCGACTCTACCCCGCACTACAACACTGCACTTTTCCCGTCCGCGAACTACCGGGCTGAAACGGAAAAGAATAGAAGCCGGAGTTTCCGCCAGTGGGCCTTTCGAATCTCGAAAAATATACTCCAAAGGGGGTCTATCATTCCCCTCAAACTATGTTTTAGCACCTCTCCTTAACAGAAACTCCAACTCCTAACACGACATACCGAGATTCTATCCCTAGCTCGTCAGTACATATTTGAGAATATCGATCCATGCGATCACTCACCGCTGATTTCGACTCGATCCTGCCTTATCAGTTGGAGGTCTGCTTTCCTCGATGGTCGAGCACGTAAGAAAGTCGCAAGCTCTCCGCGACTTCCCATCTTCCTCTCCTCACTTCCCCTCTCGATCCCTATTCGTCAATTCGCCTATTACTTATTACTATCGGATCCGCGACGCCAGGTGCGATCGAAAATCAATCATTCGATCCACATCCGCAGCTCAAGTTAAAACAAGGCTTTCCCGCTTCTACAACGACACCAAACTTCACTCACAGTCCTTCGTTCCATTCGTCATTATTATTTTCCCACCCAAAATAGCTTATTATTCCTTAATTTTTCGTCTATTCGCCTCGCGCTGTGAGGCCCTGCGCAATAGACGTGGTGGGGGTCGGCGCGTCGCTCAGATCCCTCGCTTCGGTCGTCGTCGACACAGCTTCCATCAGGCGTCTCAGAGGTGGCGCCAGCGGTCCGACGGGTCCGACGGTGCAAGCTGTGCTTCTCGGCGTAAGTGCCCTTCTCCTCGACCACAGGTCCGTGTAGCTCCTTTCGATCAACACGCGGCATCCAAAATTGGACATCCATTCCTGCGATCATCCATAAATCCTCTCCTCTTCTCTTCTCCTGTCCATCTCTCCGTCTTCGACTCCTCTTTCGCAGGTCCGGCTCAAAACCACATATCGTGACTCGCCGTATATATATACATAAAAGAAATGGATCGCAAAATTAAAATCAGGTGCAAAATCCATAATCAGCCATCGCCATGCGGGTTAAGTGCAGTGTCGGCCCGACCCATAACGAATTCCCTCCTAGTATAGAAAAACCCTTTTGTGACGTCGCACGTCACAACTCTCCCCTCCCAGAGGTGAGAGACCGCACAGGACTCGAAAACTCCGAACCTCCCCGCGAGCCAGGAAATCCTCCCGGATCACTCGACATCCACGTCTCAGCCCAGCACGGCGACAACCACTGGCCTTCTTTAGGGTGTTAGATTATTGTAAATAACATATTCAGGCTATCAATTCAAAATCGTCCAGACACAAGGGTTCTAAGTAGGGGATAACCGGGGTAAAAGGTTCTTACTCAAATGAAATGCTTATAATATCGTTCTTTATTCATTAATCTCCCTATGATCGACCTGTGGGTGTATGGTCAACTCGCCAATACAATTTCAATAGAAAAATAGAACATAAAAGGCTCAAGTTGATAATAAAATGAACAGACAGATACCCGATTGACCCACAGTTGATATTCCGCCGACTACAGACATATATAGTGATATATATACGTAAAAAAAAAAAAAAAAAAAAAAAAATAGATTTAACAAATATGAAAAGAGAAGATAAGAAAAAGAATAAAATATGAGGAGAAGGAACACAAAGGGGTCTCGGTGAGTGGTGAAACCACACCATCTTCCCTGAGGAAACCGTCCTCAATTAATCCCTAGGGATGTGACGACCGCTTTCCCGATCCCATGGCCCTTGAGCCTCCCATCCGGGTCGACAAGTTGGACACTGGCGCACGGTGATACCCCTTTTTCCACACCGGAAACAAAACACCGCGCGTCGTGGCTCAGGACATTCGCTATAGATATGTCCTCGTCGGCCACAATTCCGGCAGTCGCGAGGTATGGGACAATCCTGCTTCTGATGTCCCGGCCGACCACAGTTGAAGCACGTGCGCGGCCGGCGACACTCGTAGGAATAATGTCCCGAGCCCCCGCAATTGAAACAATCGCTACCTCCTCTGGGTCGTGGTTCGTTATCCTCCGCTCGGATAGGGGGCGCCAAAGCACCTCTCTCTTCCTCTGGGACATCTTCCTCGATATCCAATTCTTCCAGTTCTTGCACCGGCCCAAGATTTTCCTCTGACTGGTTCACCTCGACATCCTCCGCTTCTTCTCCCTCGGGGTTCTCGGCCATTCCCGGTAGGTGATCCACCTCCTCGGCATCTCTTCCCTCGGGCCTTGGGGCTACTAGAGGCATCCCTTCCCACTCGCGGGTGCGAGGCAACTCCTCCTCCTCGCGAACGGGTCGACCTCTTCGCTCTTCAGCACGCTCCCGATTAGGTTCGCGATTCGGAGCTATCCCTTCCTCTCGCACCTGTTCTACTCTCGCCCCGGCTCCGTGCGGGTCTCTCTGCAGCCCACGGTTCACCACCGGACGAGCGGGTAATTCCCATGGGTGTCCTACCCTGGGGGCCTCCATAACTTGTTGTCTTCGCATCCCTCCGGCTGGGCGGCGCCGGAACCAACCTTCAGGGCTGCGGTCCCTCTCTCTAGGCATTAAATAATCGGGACGCGGAAATCGAAAGTCAATTTGGCCGATGTCGGGATATCTGGGAGCCCCGAAGACCTCTTCTTCACCAGCCCATACTCCCCGAAAATCATCATCCTCTCCCCCCTCCTGTAAAGCTCTCGCAAGCGCCTCATCATTGTCGGTGTCTGGGGGTGGCGTGGGAGGACGATAAGGCTCCACTCGGGCAATCGGAAAGGCTCTTCGGTCCCACTCGATATCGGCGCGTGTAGGGAGTATCACTCTTCTTCGCAAGCAGGTAAGCGGCCCAATAAGTTCCCTCTCCGCGGTCTCCTCGACATCCATTTCGCACCCATCCTCTCCTTTGTCGGTTACACGGCGGACTTTTGGTCGCGCTCCTCCCTCGGCCATTTTCGCGGGAAAAGGGTACGGATTCTTGGAACTAGGGGATACAAGAGGAACAATAGTAAGGTCGCAAATCGGTAATGTGAGATTTAAAAGTTCGGTTATTATTCTGAGACTGAACGACATATACGGTAGGGGACAAAACGCTCACAATTCGATATGGTCCGTGAAATCTAGGTGACAACTTACTGGATATATTTTTGGAAGCGGAGGACAGAATTCTAGTTTTAGATAATACCAAATCATTGATTTTGAATGCACCCGGACGACGCCGTAGGTTATATTGATGCGATTATTTCGCGAACGCTTTCTCCAACCCAATCGTGACTCTCTCTCGCAAATCTCGTAGATGGGTCATACGATTTTTCCACGCGACGACAGCCTGACTTTCCTCCAGATCTTCCCTTGCCTCCTCCTCTTGCATCTGGTTTTGCAAGGCTCCGGTCGAGTCCGATGGTGACTCGACACGCTGGTGACATTTGCGCGGGTTGTGAGTTTGACAGTGTTGTAGCTAAAGGGAAAATCCCACGATTTGGTAGCGGAGATCCCTTAGTACGACAACAGGATTTCTATATGGGCCGCTGTCACCAGTTAATTTTTTAAGAATTAACAAACTTTAGAATTTACATTATTTATTCATAACAAAGGTTTGAAAGGTACAGAATACGTGGAATATGTTTGTACAATTCTTTCCCTAGTATTAATATTTTGGTTATAAAAATAGATTGAATAGTCTCTGTAAGCTATTCTACAATAGACGCATTTTACGAGAGCCTGGACATCGACAGTTTCATCGCCGCATAGCACACATTTATCACCTCGAGGAAGCCCCGTTTGGTAGATCCAGTGCCCAGAGACCTCGATTGCTCCGATCTCCCCGGACTGCTCGTAACACCAAGCGCAGTGATAATGCCCGGACTCTGGGTCGAAATATTTACGGTCCTGGACGCATGTTAGCTGTTGGACCCTGGGGAACCTTGGCGGCATCTGCTGGAGGGACTCTGAGACCAATAGGAAGGTACGCCGGGGTAGGTAGGTCAATTGGTATTAATTTCCAAATGATGGGGAAATCCGGGATCCCGTTGATCTCAATGGCGTGGGCTGGGGGAGGTCCTGTTGAAGATCCTTCCACGGGAGGCGTCTCCGAAGGCAACTCGGAGGAATGGAATTCGAAGGGTGAAATCCCGGAGGTGGCGTGAAGTCTCTGAAGTTTCCTCAATTGATTCTTCCTTCCTCCTCTCCTACGACGTCTTCTGGGTTTGATCGACGGGGGGTCCAGGGTCAAAGTAGATTTCCCTCCCAATAGACCGCAAGGATTGCGGTTGTCCGCACTGGCCTTGGGCTGGTAAAACCAGGTTGCGGTGGTCCGCACTGCCTGTAGATTGATTTAACACAACCGGTTTGCGGTGGTCCGCACCTTCCGGATGTGGGCCTAGAAGGAGTTTGCGGTGGTCCGCACTTTCTCCTGTGAAAGGTTCAAAAGTTGCGGTGGTCCGCACTGTCTTAAGAAATTTTCCTTTCTATCAAAAACTCTTTTATTTCGTTCCAGTCGTATGGAAACGAGGATGAGATACAGTTCTACAGCTACAACTACTGCTTGCTTGCACCGATATGGCACCGCCTTATATACTAGAGGACGTACCATGGAGAGAGACCGCTCAAGAATTCACACGTTCCACCGCCGCACCAATCAGGGAGCAGGGATTCTCTCTCACGGTGTATCCTTTAGTTTCACATAGTTCCTTATTCTAATTTACATAGGAAGTTCTTAATCATATGTTATTTTACATGGATTTCTTAATTACTAATTATTTCCTTAGTTATTTATTAAACATTAATATCCGAAATAGTTATAGGTATCATCTTTACATGCTCGTATCTGGCTGAGATTTGGCATAAACAATCCTTCACCCCTGCTGACAAATCCTACCAAGTTTCGACTTAATGTCTTCGTTAATTAATTATTTATTGGTATTCGAAGTCTTGACATGGTCTGAAGTAATCCCCACTACCCGGATTTGAGCCAATCACAGGCGGGAAGTTAAACATTGTCACAATTTAGTGAGATTTAACATAAACATTCTTTCAGCAATGTTGATAATCCCCTCCAAGTTTCGGCTTCGTAACTTAACTCATTATTTATTTATTAACATCTAAAGTTTCGATATGGTCCGAGGTAGTTCCCCCACCATTTGGACTAGAGCCAATCACAGGCGAGAGCTTAAACATTGTTGTAATTTAATGAAACTTAACATAAACAATCCTTCAACAACGTTGATAAACCCCACCGAGTTTCGACTCTCTATCCTTACTAGTTAATTAATTATTAATATCTGAAGTTTTGAGGTGGCTTCGAATAGTTCCCCCACCACCTGTTCCTTAGTCCCGATCTTCAGAAGATGGGATGACTTCTTTTGTTTATAACTCCTAAACGGTAGATGATATCCAATTCTAAACTGGACATTATATATCCTGCAGGTTTCTAGCTTCCCATTGGTCCGCTTGGTATCTCCGTATCTCTTCCAGGTATTGAGATATAGGCATTCCCGTTGGCGGTGTCCTCTTGGTAGCGTATCCCCTGATTCGGCTGCTTCCGTCCTCGTGGTCCAGTGTGGTCGTCTCGTGGGAAAAATAATTGTGCTGGCCTATCAGGACGCAACAACAGGCACTCACCTCTCCTGTTAATTTCCGATTATCTGTCTCTTTCGGCAATTTGATAGGGTTAATCGGTCTCAACTCCCGGCCATGATTCAGGAAGGCGGGACTACTCTCGATAGACGTGTGAAAAGCGGTATTATAGGCGAACCGGAAATCCAGAAGGTGTCTGTCCCACTCCTTCTGATTATCTGTCAGATAGGATATAATCATTGTTTTGAGTACACGGTTCACCCTCTCCACAGGGTTGGCCTGTGGATGGTAAGGAGGAGTTGTCGAGTGAGAGATATTATAGGTGGTACACATATCCTTCACGAACTTGTTGAGAAATTCGGTTCCATTGTCGGACAGAAGGACTCGCGGTGCTCCCCATCTCGATAGAATTAAATCGTGGAATGTCTCTACTATTTTTGATCCTGTGGCCTGCCTCAGAGCAGCGATCTCGATGTATTTAGTGAACAGGTCTTGGTACACAATCACGTAGGAAAATCCTCTCGAACTCTTCGGCAATGGACCCATGACATCCACCGCGACAACCTCCCAGGGTTTTTCCACTACCCTTCGGCCCATCAATCCGACCGGAGCCAACTGGCTCACCTTACAACGTTGGCAGGTGTTACACCTCCGAATATACCTCACGACATCTCGGTACATCCCAGGCCAGTAATACAACTTCGACAACCTGTGGTACGTCTTTTCGATTCCCGCATGTCCAGCTTGGGGAGAATCGTGTACCGTTCTCATGGCCCACTCGTGCAATTTTTCAGGCAAAACCATTCTCCACTGTTCCAATTCTTCCAGCTCTTGGGCTTCCCCCTCATTTTCTCGCTTGAAATACAAAACTTGATCGGCCATTCTCCAAGCAGGATATTTCTGGGGAAAATCGGTAACTAGTTGTTTTCGTTGGGTATACCAGCGATCCTGTGTATCTTTCAAGACTTCGGGGGTCAGGGTAATAGTCTCTACTTCGGTATGGTTCAACAGGTCCACCGTGGAAGGGAATAAGACTTCCGCCGAAAAGGTTCTCTTTAAGGCGCCTTCATAATCCGGACCTCTCTCTTTCTCTCCCAGGGAATGTGTCCTCTCTCGACACCCAAGCTGCCTCCGTTGGATCGTCGTGAGTGCAGGAACAATCTCCAAAAGATGCACCTCGATATCCTGGTCTTCACTTTCAAACATTCTTGACAGAGCATCTGGTACGTGGTTCAGCGACCCCTTTCGATATTCCACTGAGAAGTCATATTGCATCAAATCCAAGGCCCACCGAGCCAATCTGCCAGACGGGTCCTTTAGATTCTGCAGCCATCGCAAACTGCTATGGTCCGTAATGACTTTGAATCGACCTCCCTCCAGATATCCCCTGAACTTCCTCAACGCCCAGAGCACCGCCAGACACTCCAATTCAGTTGTTGTGTATTTCTTCTCGGCATCCGTTATAGTTCGACTGGCATAGGCAATGACTTTCTCCGAATCTTTAGGACCATTCTGGGATAAAACTGCACCCAGCCCTATGATACTAGCATCCGTTTGAACCACAAAAGGCAGGTCGAAGTTCGGACAGGAGAGAGTAGGGGTGGTGATTAGATGTCCCCTAATTCTGTCGAACGCGTCCTGCTGTCTCTCGGTCCATGTCCACGGGCGATTCTTCTTCAACAATTCGGTGAGAGGTTCCGAGAGGCTAGCGAAATCTTGAATAAATCTTCGATACCAGGAGGCCATCCCCAAAAAGCGTCTAAGTTGTTTGATATTCCTGGGAGCCGGATACTCCACAATAGGTTGAATCTTTTCCGGATCCGTTCGAAGTCCGTTACAGTCCACGATAAAGCCCAGATACTTAACACTGGATCGGCAAAATTCGCTCTTCTCGGGATTAAGCAGAAGTCCTGCCCCCTTTATTCTATCGAAGACCTTACGCAGCCATTCGATATGTTGACTGAAAGTTGGAGTGACGACAATGATATCGTCTAAATAAGCGAAAGAGAAAGGCTCCATCTCTGGACCGATAACTTTATCCAGCAACCTCTGAAACGTGGCTGGGGCTCCCGTCAACCCAAACGGCATCCTTAAGAAATGAAATAATCCCTTACCAGGGACGGTGAAGGCTGTGATTTCTCTGCTCGATTTTTCCAAGGGTATCTGGAAATAAGCCTGGCTCAGATCTATGGCCGAAATATACTTGGCAGCTCTCAATTTGTCCAGGATTGCGTTCATGTATGGTAGTGGATAAGCATCCTTCTTCGATATCGCATTCACCCTTCGAAAATCTATGCAGAAGCGGTATTTCCCATTAGGTTTCTTAACCATTACGATCGGAGACGACCAGTCACTATGGGATGGTTCGATAATTTTTTCCTCCAACAGTCTGTCCACTTCTGCATGAATGGCCTGCTGCACTATGGGATTGACTGGATAGTATCTTTGCTTAACAGCCTGATTATCTCCGATTTCTATGCGATGTTCGGTGAGAGTGGTCAATCCCGGGGATTGGATTAATAATGGTATTTCCTCCTCGAGAAAATTATCCAACACTCTCTTCTCGATATCCGTAAGCTCCTGTATACCTGCGCAATTTTCCATCAAAGTCTGGGGAGAAAGTTCGAACGGATGTGGCCGACCGGGCTCATCCGCGAAGGACCAAGACAAATTACAATAGTCGATTATGATGCTAAAGGTGTGTAGAGAGTCCATTCCGAATACAAGTGGTACAGATAGAAATGGGAACAGAGCAGCCCGTACTCGATTCTTTCGCCCTCCCACGCGGATAGATAAATCCAGCTCACGATCCAAAAGTTCTCTATGTCCATCTGCGGTCACGACAGTAAATGGACGGATCGGGTTCATTATCGTAGTCTGATGTTCTATCCTTGCCCATCCGGCATCGCTTATAAAAGTCCTAGAAGCACCGCTATCCACTAGTGCGCGAAACTTCACATTCTCAACTTCCACAACCAGGTACAATAGGGAAATAGGTTTATGCGTGGTTCGATCGCCACGAAGAGAGATGATCTGCGCCTCGTCGCCCTCGATATCTTTTGGTTGTCGTGTCCGGTTTGGTGTTACTTGGTTCGACGTACGGTCTTCCGTGGCATGGTTTTCCGCTCCTGGGTTACACGTTGCCATGTTCAACGGGTCCCACCTGGGTTTCCCGTGCATCGGGTGCAAGTTAATTTGGTCACGCCCTCCAGACCGCATCGATAGCAAAAATATCTTCTGGGTTTGGTACAGCTCATGTATCGATGACCTTCCTCACCACAGTTCCAACATTTTCCTAGGTTCGATCTGACCTCTCCCTGGTGAGGTGTCTCCACGACAGCAACAAAGGGATTGGTATTCGTCAATTCTCGAGTTGGTCTTTTCACTGCCTCCTCGACATCCTCGGCCAGTGGAACAATCTCCGAATTCTTAGGGGAAGATTTTCCTTTTCCTCCCTTACCTTTCACCGTGGGAGCCTCCTCTAAGGCGTGACAGGTGTCGGACATCTCGTCGGTAACTAGGTAGGCCGATCTCACCGTCCTACTGCGCTGCACCCCTTGGAAAGCCAATCCAGGGAATAACGATTTATCTGGAGGTGGAGGGGCCCGAAAATTCTGTTGCCTCATGAGGCTGGTCTCCACTCTCAAGGCTCTTGCCTCTAATTCGTCAAAGCTGGTGATCGAATGTATGTCAATGAAAGCCTGCAAGCGCGGTAGCATGTTGATATGAGCCCACGTGATCCACTCGTATTCATCCCAAGCGGGGATTATCTTCTCGAATAAAGCTCGTATGCAGGTAAGATAATTGGCTACGGGTTCTCCTTCGCCTTGCGTTCTCTTCGATATCTCGACTCTGATGGAGACTTGCCTATCTCTTGCACCGAAACGATTCCTGAAGGCTTCCTCGAATTCCCCCCAGTGTCTCCACAATCCTTGATGGCTCCTATACCAATGTAGTGCGATGTCAGATAATAGGAAGGGGATGTAACGTTGCAGATCCAGGTCGGTAAGTTCGAATACATCCTGGGTCTCCTGGAGGCGTATCAAAAACGCATCGACATCCTCTCCACTTTTACCGCTAAACACCACATTTAGTCTTTTCAAAGTAGCTAGCACTTGTGAAAAATTATTAACATTCGGGGCGTGAGTATCCCGAGAGCGAAGGAACCTTGGTCCCGAATGGTATTGGGTGGGCGGGGGTACCGCCGAATAATTTCTTGACCCCCCTACAGGTCGTATCAATGGAGTCGTGTTCCGTTCAGGTACGCCACACGGACCTCCAGGACGTGGTCTCTCGACAACTCCGGCTGGAAGGCCAAACGACAAATGAGACTGCATTCTTCGAATTATCTCTTCGTTAACCCAGTCGTCCAGAGATTCTTGAGCCGTGCTTTCTATTCCGAATAAAGTTTCGCCTCTATCAAATCCAGGCAGGGATCTGGACCAATTCTTCGGCCTCGCGTTACTTTCAATTCCGGGCTCCGGTCGTCGAAGAGGTGACGAAACTGGTGACTTGCTCCTTCGCGGAACCGTTCCCACATTATTATTTTCTCTCGACAGCCCCTCTCTCGTCAACCCGACAGCACCTTCCTCGCCCGTCAGAGTTGCACTCGGGCTAAGGAATTAGGTGGTTTGCGCACTATCTCCCGATGAGGCGGCTGAGTCCGCGGAGCTCATGGCTCGAAATAAGCGATCCCGTAACGTAGGGAGTATACCCGAAGTGTCTAAATCCAACTCCTGTAGGGCCTTCTTTACCGCCGCGATATCCAACTCAAATATATATTGTAGATGTTCAGGAACAATCCGAGGTCGGCGGGAAGTCATTCTCAACGTTTATTCCTAATAACTTGAACCGAAAACCCGATATCTAAGAGGGGTACTCCCTACGATATCCAGCAAGTTGTCTTGGAGAGGAAAAAAAAAACAATATCGCGGAGGTAACACGGCTAGGGAATGAAGGAGGAAACAGGCACAAAATATACACAATCAAAAAGAAATAATGTCAGGTCAATAATAGGAGATGAAGATATATATATATATATATATAAAAAATAACTTTGAGTAATGCGGTAAAAGTAATCAAGGGAAGAAACTAGTCCCTTGTATCTGGTCAGATTAAGTCGCTGGATCCGATGTTGTCTTTCGCTTATGCCGTGCTGCAGTGCAGGGTACTAAGATATATATATATATAAAAAAAAAAAAAAACATAGACACTCGACAAGTCTCGTCAGGCTATTCGGGGAACGCCTGATTATTGTCGAAACTCCCAATATTAACTCTTTATTATGATTTGGCTTCCCAGATAGCCAACGGTAATTTAACTTTCCCCAGCGCTAAATATTGGAGTTCACTGGGTCGTAACAAAAAAAAACATAGCATCGAGTCTAGTTGCCTACCCGATAATTTCTTATGGAACTATGGTTTACCAACCAATTCTCAAACTTATTCCGTCGTATACTAACAAAACAAGTCATTCTCATTGACAACAACACTCCTATGTTATTGATTCGTTGAGTCGTACGAACGTCCTCGGTGGGCCCCACGTTGGGCGCCAATTTGTAACGTGGCACTTATTGGGGGTCTAATGAAAACTCAAAATCGCTACTAGAAACTAACAAATTACTTAAATTTTATTATTTCTTTCATTGATTCACAATTTTTCAATATTTAAGGTCTCGATACATTTCCAAATATTCCCGTTACCTTCGGCATTGGTTTCCTGGATCACTATTACTCGACAACCAAATTTATACTCGATGTTAACGAAACTAACAAAGTTGGGCGCCAGGTCGTAAGACCACAAAAATCATTACCATTACTATATTAAATTATATAAATCCCAAAATCGACAACGGAGTAAGTAACTTTCTTGGCCTCACCGGCACTAAAAGAATAGCTAGATCTCACTCACAACATCTAGCATCAATTTCTCTCCGCTATCTGGGTCTGTGTTTCGGAAAATGGAAAATGCTACCAGCAGGAAAAGAAAGGGTAGTGAGAGAGTAGAATGCTACCAGCAGAAATTTAGGTAAATCTTCGGTACCAACAATCCCGATTTACCAAGGTGGACTACACCAACGTATGGCCCATTACCAAAACTTTCGTCTTCAGCGACCCCAGTTTTGGTATAATGGGGCGACACCGCACTGACCATACTCAAAAGCACTGAAAAGAGAGGAAAGAGAGAGAGAAGAGAAAGAAGAGAGAGAAACACAGAACACCAGAATTTGGGGGAGTTACTTATTCGATAACCTAAACAAAATGCAATTCCCCAATATAAATTCTATTACTTGACTCGACTCATGATTAGCAACACTACAAAAAAAACTAATCCCAAAAAAAGAAAACATGACTGTCGAATTCCAAGCTAAATACAATCCAATTTTAACAACAATTTCGAAATCCAGAAAACGCAATGAACCGGCTGCGTCGGCTAAGCTCAATCCCACAACGGCATGGGTAGAGGGGATGGATAAGGCCGAGAAAACACTCGTACGGCTCCACGCAACTATTCACTCTACAAAAAAAATAATATCGCAACCATAGGCTATAATAGATCCTAACTTACACTCAGCTCTGAAGATTCTTCTTGTTACATGTAAAATCATTATGAACTTTTGGTAAACCATATTCCCGATTCCTAACCTATTTTACAAAACTCTCGATAACTACATGCGCATCATCCAATCTCGCTCCATTCATTCATCACACACAACCCTTTCGGGGACCATACCCCTATTATCGTTAAAGCAAATCTCTAACCTCCACGACAGCTTTCTTCACCGGCATGTGTTACATCGGGTACAATGGTAAACTAATGGCAAGGGAAGACTCGATACATAGCAAACAAGAATTTACTATTTCGATATCCATTATCCACGACTAACTCACGATCATCCAGTATATTTACATTCACTCACACCTCCCAAAGAGGTTATGTCACCGCAATTCGAGTTACCTGGCCTCCCGTTAACCAGTCTCGCGCACACATGAAATAACGTGTACAGGGGCTCTATCCCGCTCTGCAAATCAAAATACCCGTACGCGACTCTACCCCGCACTACAACACTGCACTTTTCCCGTCCGCGAACTACCGGGCTGAAACGGAAAAGAATAGAAGCCGGAGTTTCCGCCAGTGGGCCTTTCGAATCTCGAAAAATATACTCCAAAGGGGGTCTATCATTCCCCTCAAACTATGTTTTAGCACCTCTCCTTAACAGAAACTCCAACTCCTAACACGACATACCGAGATTCTATCCCTAGCTCGTCAGTACATATTTGAGAATATCGATCCATGCGATCACTCACCGCTGATTTCGACTCGATCCTGTCTTATCAGTTGGAGGTCTGCTTTCCTCGATGGTCGAGCACGAAAGAAAGTCGCAAGCTCTCCGCGACTTCCCATCTTCCTCTCCTCACTTCCCCTCTCGATCCCTATTCGTCAATTCGCCTATTACTTATTACTATCGGATCCGCGACGCCAGGTGCGATCGAAAATCAATCATTCGATCCACATCCGCAGCTCAAGTTAAAACAAGGCTTTCCCGCTTCTACAACGACACCAAACTTCACTCACAGTCCTTCGTTCCATTCGTCATTATTATTTTCCCACCCAAAATAGCTTATTATTCCTTAATTTTTCGTCTATTCGCCTCGCGCTGTGAGGCCCTGCGCAATAGACGTGGTGGGGGTCGGCGCGTCGCTCAGATCCCTCGCTTCGGTCGTCGTCGACACAGCTTCCATCAGGCGTCTCAGAGGTGGCGCCAGCGGTCCGACGGGTCCGACGGTGCAAGCTGTGCTTCTCGGCGTAAGTGCCCTTCTCCTCGACCACAGGTCCGTGTAGCTCCTTTCGATCAACACGCGGCATCCAAAATTGGACATCCATTCCTGCGATCATCCATAAATCCTCTCCTCTTCTCTTCTCCTGTCCATCTCTCCGTCTTCGACTCCTCTTTCGCAGGTCCGGCTCAAAACCACATATCGTGACTCGCCGTATATATATACATAAAAGAAATGGATCGCAAAATTAAAATCAGGTGCAAAATCCATAATCAGCCATCGCCATGCGGGTTAAGTGCAGTGTCGGCCCGACCCATAACGAATTCCCTCCTAGTATAGAAAAACCCTTTTGTGACGTCGCACGTCACAGAAGGTAGATCTAATGAATCGGCAACAGAGCTTTATCAAATGCTGAAAATTCATGATCGTCCATTGGATTATAATTATAAACAATTAGACGTAATGTGCTTTCCAGATTTATTTCCGTATGGAATTAATGGACAACATGAAAACCGAAGTGTTCGTCTTAGTGATTTCGAATTTATTAAATCAAGGCTTATGTCCAAACATTCACGATATCGTTTAAATATACAATACTTCTTTTATTTAGTACACGACAGTAACATACGAAACATTAATGCTGGTATATTTCATAAATTAAATATTACGAATCCTCGTGAAAAGTAGACGGCTTCTAGTTATCTAGAAAAGTTGTCAAAACATCAACTGGAAACTAATTTAAACACTATTTTTGGTAGGTTACGCAATACACCGCAATTTTGGATTAGACCAAGATGCATGTTGAAATGTATGATTCATAACTACGGACCTGCCACATGGTTCTTGACACTTAGTCCGAGCGAATGGCTTTGGTCAGATATGATTGAATATCTTCGTGAAATAAATAGTCCCAAATCGAAAACCATGTCAATAAATGAGCTTATTGCTTCCGATCCGATATCAGTATCTAGATTTATTAAAAATAAATTACAAGCAATAATTGATTTTATAACTTCACCTGACAATCCTATTGGAGAAGTCTCGCATTACTTTATACGTAGAGAGTATCAAGGTAGAGGTACTCAACATTTTCATATGTTAATTTGGATAAAAGATGCTCCAATAATTAATGAATCTTCTAATGAAGATGTAGCAGCTTTTATTTTAAAGTATATTACTTGCAGAATGCCTTCCCAAAACATTTCTCCTGAATTATATAGACGCGTTGATAAACACCAACGACACAAACATAACAGTTATTGTTTACGTGCTAAAAAAACCAAAAATAAGACTAGTCAGATCTGCAGATTTGGTTTTTCTAGACCAATTACTGATACGTTATTAATCAGAGACGTAGCTGTATCCATGGGGCGCCGAAAACAATTGAAAACAAAGAATAGACTTTACGACTTACCACGATCACAAGAAGAAGTTAATATTAACGATTATAATCCTGCAATTCTTTGTGCATGGGAAGGAAATATGGATATACAATTCGTCGGAGAAAAATCGACTTTATTAACGTGGTACACTACTAAATATGTATCTAAATCAGAAAAAAGTAACATAACAGACACACTGGACGTTATAAATTCTACTAAATCTATACGTAGTAATTTATGGAATATTGGAATGCGAATGTTAAATAATAGGGAGTGTGGTGCGTTGGAAGCTGCAGATTGCTTGTTAGGAATTCCGTTATTTATAACAGATCCAAAAACCACTATTCGATGGGTAGATGTTCATATGATAAGTAGGAGAAAATTAAAAACTCGTAAGGAAATTGAAGCTTTGAGTCCCGATTACACGGACATATTTTGTCACTCAATGATAGATTATTATTATCCAACCAGGCCTAAGAAACTTGAATCTACATGTCTGTATGATTTTGTAAAATGGTATGATACAGTTAAACAGGCACCTATTAGAAAAGTGGAGCATTACAAAACAAATGATAATTTATATTTGAAAAAACGTTCAATTGGCTGCTTAATTAATCATTATCATTATAACATACAAACGCAACCAGAAGCATATTTCTATGCATTACTATTATTGTTCAAACCTTGGCGAAATACTGATGAATTGAAGTGTGGATGTAATACATACGCAGAAGCGTTCGTATCAGTACAGTCAGAACTTGTAGATGGATTAAAATATCATGAACGTATTTTAGAAATTCAGAAAGGAATGGATTACATGAAAGAATTAATTAATAAAAATATTGAGGAAAGTAATGAAGGTGCTAAATGTTCAAATGATTTATCATTAGAATGTGTACCTATAGAAGTAGAAGGCGCAATGAAAGACTTTCAAGATGTACAAAATAAGTACGAAGATTTAGATGTTTCACAAATGATATCAGAGTTGAATTCTGATCAAGAAAGGTTTTTTAATAAAGTGACAACAACTTTATCTACCGATCATGAAATTCTTAGACTTTACGTTAGTGGTGAAGGTGGTACGGGTAAAAGTTTCTTAATAAAAGCTATAAGATGTTGGATAAAGAAAATCATGAAAAAAGATGTCATTGTCAGTGCTCCCACGGGAATAGCAGCTTTTAACATTGATGGTCTAACGATTCATAGAGTGTTTCAACTGCCGGTAGAACATGGACGTACAGCTAAATATACAGAATTATCAGACGTAGCAATTAAAGTTATTCGTGAAGAACTTAAAAATGTTACATTAATAATTATTGATGAAATATCCATGATTTCAAATGTAACGTTAATGTATATACATCTTAGATTAGTAGAAATATTCAATACTAAAGACTTGGATAATGGTTGGTTTGGAGGAAAACACATATTATTTTTTGGTGATTTGTTACAATTGCCACCTGTACGTGATAAACAACCTTTCATAAAATTATCAAATGTCGATATTGAAAATTACATAGGCACTTTAGGTTCTTATGACTTATGGACCAATTTATTTTCCTATGACGAATTGACAATTAATATGCGACAAAAGGCTGACAATACTTATAAAGATATTTTATCGAGAATTAGAATTGGTACTGTACAAGATTCGGATACTAAGATTTTACTTTCAAAAAAGATAAATTTCAAAAGTATTAAAATTGAAGATCGAATGCAAGAATTATGTGATTTAATTTCTACTTTATCGTCTGATACTGTTTGCTTACTACCAACCTGTAGCCAGTGCGATACTTTGAACGAAGCAATGCTAAACAGATTAATGACTGACGAGATACAACTGATTGCTCATGATGCAACAGTTTGTCCAATGTATTTAAAGAAAAAAGTGTTACAAGTATTAAATACTGAGGATGAAGATAGTTCTCGAACAGCTGGATTATCCAGAATAATACGTATTAAATTAGGATCTCGTATAATGTTAAGAAGAAATATTGACATTACATTAGGTCTTGTCAATGGAACGATAGCTACGGTTAAATCAGTAACACGATCCGTTGATAATAAGAACGATATTGAAAAAGTGCAAATCCTATTGTCCACCGGAGTAGAGTTTACGCTTGAACGCATAAGTGTTAAATTTGAGGTAATGGATAGAGTTTACGTTATAAGAAAGCAATTTCCTATATGTCTCAGTTATGGCATGACGGTTCATAAAAGTCAAGGATTAAGTTTGAAGACTGCAGTTGTAGATGTAGGTAATTCTATCTTTACTTGCGGTCAAGCATACGTTGCTCTTTCAGGAGTAACAGCATTAGAATGTCTGTACATGATTAATTATGATCCAGCTTCTGTGAAAGCTAGCGAATTGGCTATAATAGAGTACAATCGCCTTCGGAAACAATTTAGACCTGAATTAGAAAATATAAGTGTTTATAAAGGAAACACTAGAAAAATGCTTGACACTATGTGGATGATTCCAAAGGGTATTCAAGAATGTCAATTAATTGAAAGTGAAATACCTAATAATTTAGTGTGAAATGTTAGAGGTTTTTAAGCAATAATAAAATTTATTCCTATGCAAATGCTACTATGCAATGCATTTTATATTGTTCCTCTATTAGAAGCGCCATATTTACTTTGGACGATAAGGATGTTATGAGACGTTTTATGAATGTCTATCAAACTAACAAAAGTATTGTTACTCTTGACGATGTTAGGCAATGCTTAGGAAATACGTACCACAATAATCGCAAACAAGATGCTGGTAAATTTATTCCAGATTTTTGCAGTCATTTTCATTTTATGAAGTCAATGGTAGAAAATAACTTTACTACAACTTCACGGTGTGTTACATGTAATTACACAAAACTGTATAATTCTTCGACCTTTTCCATTTCACTTAACATACCCAAAAAATCCAAAAAGTCATATGATTTGACTGAATTAATAAAACAGAATTATTCAATATGGATTAAAGAAGAGATACGTTGTCAATATTGTAATGGCATGGAACAGCTTAAAAAAGTTGAAATAACCACGACAAGTAAGGTGCTTATTGTTCAGCTGGTACTTTTTAAACAAGTAAATGATCAATTTACAAGAATTCAGCAATGTGGAATAAAAAGTATTCCAACTACAAAATTGCGCATTAATGACAATTCTTATAAAATTATTAGCGCAATCTTTCATAATGGTACAACTATTGACGAAGGATACTACATTTCTATGTTACGTCATAGTGGTTCTTCTTGGATAGTTGTAGATGATGAAAAGATTACCTATACAAATTGGCCTCGTAATGCAAAAAATATTTATATATTATTTCTTGAAAAAATGTAAATTAATAAAAATATGCATTTTACTTAATTATTTTTATATGTTGAAAGTATGTTTATTGATTATGAAAAATTTGATCAAATTTTTATTATAGTGAAACTGAAAACGTTAAAAAAGTAGCCTTGCGCATTAATTATGAAGTTCATTTATGTAAAATGCATTACAAATATCAATAAATTCCATGTGCTGACTGTGATATTTTTTCAATATTAATATATATATATTTTTATTAGTTAAGCGCTGTTGTTTCAAAACATGAGAAATGTGGAAATTTTCTTTAAATTCTGTAGAATTTAAAAGAATAATTTAATTTTTTAAATATATACTCTCTTACAAAACGTTATGAAATCCCCCAAAAAACAGACTTCGCCTGTAAAAAAAGGCGGCAAGTACATAAACCATCTAGCATAAATGATATAGTAAAATTATGCAATTAAAAAAAGTAGTGAAATCCAAATATTAGGCAAGTATATTTATTACCTTAGCAAAAGTTAAATTTTTGAAAAAAAAAAGGAACAAAATATCACTTGCCGGGCCCGTAATGTCCATGAACAGTGGGAAATGAATCGTGTGTGAGATTCAGCTATAGCATAGTATAGGAATTTCGTGTTAAAATACAGAGTGAAGTTAGCCGAACCACATACGATTCTATTTCTCACTGTGCATGGACATTACGGGCCCGGCAAGTGATATTTTGTTCCTTTTTTTTTCAAAAATTTAACTTTTGCTAAGGTAATAAATATACTTGCCTAATATTTGGATTTCACTACTTTTTTTAATTGCATAATTTTACTATATCATTTATGCTAGATGGTTTATGTACTTGCCGCCTTTTTTTACAGGCGAAGTCTGTTTTTTGGGGTTACAAATATCAATAAATTCAATGTGTTGACTGTGATATTTTTTGAATATTAATATATACAGGGTGTAACGAAACGCCCGCCTTTTCTCGTAACTGGAGGTTCGGGGTGACCATCCAAATGCACGTGTAAAATTTTGTTCGAATCGTTCAAGGGGTTTAAGAGTTATTTCCATTTAAAACTCACCCTTTTTCGGTCCTTTTCGAACGATTTTAACTGCATAATAAAGTGGAGAAAGTGAAAAAACAATTGACGAACACCCCACTAGAATGTAAAAATTATCGATCGCGCGCGATAATACATTTGCTATTTATTTCATTAATCTGGCTATTAGATTAATTTTAAAAATAGCAAAATCCTTTTCATTACAATTCCAAATCATTTCAATACAAGTATCATTGACTGAATTGATGGAAAGAGGGAGAAGATAGAATGAAAAGGAAAGTATCAAAAGCTAAAATGTCACGCGACCGCACTGATAATTTAATAGGAAACACATCAAGGCATTTTCTTTCTACAAACGAAAATAAAAAGAATGATTTAAAATCAATTCATTGATGACAGAAAAAATTAAACTTACCCATTATTGTTCTCCAAGTTCCTTTACACCGAAGTTTTTGAAAAAGCTTCAAACTGGCTTCTCGATGATTTCCAGAATGCACACTATCATTGATTTTGCATTTAAGAACTCGCGAATTTAAGCAAATTAGGTGTTAACCTACGTTTCTTCAAAACACCGGTTAATTTGACACTTTTTGAACTGTTTGAAGTAGGCTGCAAAGAGAGACACAGAGAGACAGAATAATCAATAATTCGTTTCGACCACTCTTAATCACCCTACTTCAAACAGTTCAAAAGTGTCAAATTCACCAGTGTTTTGAAGAAACGTAGGTTAATACCTAATTTGTTTAAATTCACAAGTGCTTAAATGCAAAATCAGTGATAGTGTGCTTTCTGGAAATCATCGAGGAGCCAATTTGAAGCTTTATCAAAAACTTCGATTTAAAGGAACTTGCAGAACATTTAATGGGTGAGTTTAGTTTTCTCCTTTATCAATGTATTGATTTTGAGGTAGTAGAGAATATGACCTAATAATAATATGACCTAATAAGATTATCGCCTAAAAACGCTAACTTCACATTGGTGAGAAGGCGGTATTACAAATTATTGATTAAATCGTCTGAATGTCTAAAATCGAGAAGCTGGCAACGTTGGACTGGATGGTTGTCATTTGGTTATGTGTGCGTGAATATCCATGAGTTCTCTTACTCCGAATTTTGAATTTTTGGCGGCGACCGTAATCTTTGACGACGTCGTTTTTAATAGAATTAAATTTTTGTAAAATAAATGTAGACAAAAACGTGTCAACGTATTTCACGATAATTATCGAATATATTATTATTTAATTTAGGAAGATAGAGTTGTCATTTAAATTGAATAGACTAAAATGTTACACATCTTTAAAATACAAGTATCTACAGAGATTCCATGATCATATTTATTCAGGTTTGAATGTTATAAAACACTCAAACCTGAATAAATATGATCATGGAATCTCTGTAGATACTTGTATTTTAAAGATGTGTAACATTTTAGTCTATTCAATTTAAATGACAACTCTATCTTCCTAAATTAAATAATAATATATTCGATAATTATCGTGAAATACGTTGACACGTTTTTGTCTACATTTATTTTACAAAAATTTAATTCTATTAAAAACGACGTCGTCAAAGATTACGGTCGCCGCCAAAAATTCAAAATTCGGAGTAAGAGAACTCATGGATATTCACGCACACATAACCAAATGACAACCATCCAGTCCAACGTTGACAGCTTCTCGATTTTAGACATTCAGACGATTTAATCAATAATTTGTAATACCGCCTTCTCACCAATGTGAAGTTAGCGTTTTTAGGCGATAATCTTATTAGGTCATATTCTCTACTACCGATTTTGAATCATTCCCTTTAGCTTCGTTAGTAGAAAGAGAATGCCCTCATGCATTGTCTATTAAGTTATCATTGCGCTCGCGCGATATCTTAGCTTTTGATACTTTCCTTTACATTGCGTCAACTCGCTCTTTCCATCAAATAAGTCAATGATGCTTGTACTGAATTGAATTGAAATTGTAATGTAAAGGATTTTGTTATTTTTAAAATTAATCTAATAGCCAGATTAAAGAAATAAATAGCAAAAGTATTATCGCACGCGATCGATAATTTTTACATTCTAGCTGGCTGCTCATCAATTGTTTTTCACTTTCTCCACTTTCCATTATGCAGTTAAAGTCGTTCGAAAAGGACTGAAAAAGGGTGATTTTTAAATAGAAAGAACTTTTAAACCTCTTGAATGATTCGAACGAAATTTTACACGTGCACTCCGTTTGTCACCCCGAACCTCCAGTTACGAGAAAAGGCGGTCGTTTCGTTACACCCTGTATATATATTTTTTTTTATTAATTAAGCGCTGTTTTTTGAAAACATGAGAAGTGTGGAAATTTTCTTTAAATTCTGTAAAATTTAAAAGATTAATTTCATTTTTTAAATATATATTCTCTCACAAAACGTTGTGAAATCCCCCAAAAAACAGATTTCGCCTATAAAAAAAGGCGGCAAGTACATAAGTCATCTCGCATATATAATATAGTAAAATTATCCAATTAACAAAAGTGGCGAAATCCAAATATTAGGCAAGTATATTTTATTACCTTAGCAAAAGTTAATTTTCGAAAAAAAAAAGGAACAAAAAAGTTACTTGCCGAGTCCGTAATGTCCATGCACAGTTACAAATAGAATCGTCTGTGGTTCGGCTAACTTCACTCTGTTTTAATATGAAATTTGCTATACTACGCTGTAGCTGAATCTCACACATGATTCAATTTCCCACTGTACATGGACATTTCGGTCCCGGCAAGTAACTTTTTTGTCACTTTTTTTTTTCAAAAATTTAACGTTTGCTAAGGTAATAAAATATACTTGCCTAATATTTGGATTTCACTACTTTTTTTAATTGGATGATTTTACTATATTACTTATGCGAGATGGCTTATGTACTTGCCGCCTTTTTTTACATGTCATATTACCAGCTTTTCGTATAATCTAAAATGCATAAACAGTAATGTAATATATGAAATAAATATCGTATATTGAAATATAAATCAATAAATGTTATTATGTCATTTATTATACCGATCTGAGCCCTTTTCCAGGAATTCGTTCTTCATCAGCGTCATTGTCACTTGCTGATAATACTTGTTGTAGTAAATGAGACTTTGTTTCTCTCTAGCTTTATACATCAAATTTAGCTCCTAAAAGTTCATTACAATTAAAAACACTTTTTTCAGGCCAATACTATTTTGAAAACTTTGTAATAAAAAACAATACTTCATCCATTCCAGCTAGTTTTGTGTCCTAACTTTATAGGCGTAACCATGCTTCGATTGAATTCTTTGACGTTTTCGAGGATAATTCATTTCTATAGTATCCTGCGATAACCATGTATAAAAGAATGTATTGTATTCTTCAGCAATTTCTCCTATAAAATGAAACAAAAATATGTAGTTTTTAATTTTCTAACTAATTTTACCAACTAAGTGCCAACCTTTCTTAGCTTGCAAAATTCTTTCCAAACGCTGTGCTTCTTGTCTTCGGAATCCATTATGCAATGATATTTGTACACGAATATTGGCTTTTGGTAAATGAAAATATGTATCTGTTACTTCACTTACAAATATAGTATTAACTGTAGTATTTAATTTAAATTTCAGTAAAATTTGTATCCCCCCGAAAAAAAACACTTTCGTGTAAAAAAAAAATGGCAAGTAATTTGGTCCTTTCTCTCCACAAAAATCAAAATCCCAATAAAATACCATAAAAAAAATTTACACAAAATAAATCTCAAACAAAAATTCCGGCAACACAAAGAATTGAAATAACTTAAATTCGACAAGTAATAATTTGATCCCAAACAAAAGTACCGGCAACACAAAGGATTGAAATCATTTATAAATTCGACAAGTAATCAAGCAGCAATATAA